>NC_092334.1:594835000-595170000 GCF_046630445.1 Rutidosis leptorrhynchoides
TCTGGACACATATGCAATTACCTTGGTTCGTTGCATTAATACACAACCGAGGCCTTGCTTTAAGGCATCACAATATATCACAAAATTATCATTCCCTTCAGGCAATGACAATATAGGTTCCATAGTTAACTTTTTCATCAACAACTGAAACGCTTTCCCTTGTTCATCCTTCCATTCAAATTTCTTCCCTTTATGCGTTAATGCAGTCAAGGGTTTTGCTATTTTGGAAAAATATTGGATGAATCTTCTGTCGTAACCTGCCAATCCTAAAAATTGGCGTATATGCTTCGGAGTTTTCGGGGTTTCCTACTTTTCAACGGTTTCAATCTTTGCCGGATCTACCTGAATACCTTCTTTGTTCACTATGTGACCGAGGAATTGAACTTCTTCCAACCAAAATGCACACTTTGAAAACTTAGCATACAGTTTTTCTTTCCTCAACAACTCTAGCACTTTTCTCAAATGCTCTTCGTGCTCTTGATCATTCTTTGAGTAAATAAGTATGTCATCGATGAAAACAATGACAAACTTGTCAAGGTATGGTCCACACACTCGGTTCATGAGGTCCATGAACACAGCTGGTGCATTAGTCAAACCAAAAGGCATAACCATAAACTCGTAATGACCGTAACGTGTCCTAAAATCAGTCTTCGAAATATCATCCTCCTTCACTCGCATTTAATGATACCCAGAATGTAAATCAATCTTCAAATAAACTGATGAACCTTGGAGTTGATCAAACAAGTCGTCGATTCTTGGCAGTGGATAACGGTTCTTGATGGTAACTTTGTTCAACTCTCGGTAGTCGATACACAACCTGAATGTATCATCTTCTTTTTGACAAACAAAACAGGAGCTCCCCACGGTGATGTGCTTGGTCGTATGAAACCACGCTCTAAAAGTTCTTGTAATTGAATTTGGATTTCCTTCATTTCACTTGGTGCGAGTCTGTATGGAGCACGAGCTATTGGTGCGGCTCCTGGTACAAGATCTATTTGAAATTCAACAGATCGGTGTGGAGGTAGTCCCGGTAATTCTTTCGGAAATACATCGGGAAATTCTTTTACGATTGGAAGATCATTGATGTTCTTTTGTTCAGTTTGTACCTTCTCGACGTGTGCTAGAACGGCATAGCAACCTTTTCTTATTAGTTTTTGCGCCTTCAGGTTACTAATAAAATTTAACTTCGCGTTGCTCTTTTCTCCATACACCATTAAGGGTTTCCCTTTTTCTCGTACAATGAGAATTACATTTTTGTAACAGACGATCTCTGCTTTCACCTCTTTCAACCAGTCCATGCCGATTATCATATCAAAGCTCCCTAACTCTACTGGTATCAAATCAATCTTATGTGATGACCCGGAGATTTCCGACCAAATTTAAACTTAATCCTTATAAGATTCCGACACGATAAATAAAGTCTATTAAACCGAGTTCCTAAATGTTTGAACTATTCTTCATGAATACATTTGGCCTTTGACTATTCCCGACGATTCACGAACATCAATGTATAAATAAAAATGTAATATATACATAATTAATAAATATTAAAGATTCAATAATATATTATAGATATTATATAATAAATGGTAATATATTAAACTTAATGGCAAGTTGAATATAATTATTATATTAATACTATTATCAGTACTAGTATTATAATTATTAAGTAATATTATTAATAATATTATTAAATAGATTGTTATTATTATTATTATTAGTATATGTATTGTAATGTATAAACATTAAATATTAATTGTATGTTACTACATAACTAATAAATTGTAATATTAATGTAATAATAAAACATAAATGTTATATTAGTAATGTTATTATTACTTTCAATATTAATAGTAATATTTGTATGATTTATACTATTATTGATATAAAATATATATAAATATATGAAATTTGATATGTACAAGTATTATTAATATTATTATAGAAACATGTAACTTATTATACTTTCATTATTATTAGTTGTTATTATTAATATATATAAAATTTAATATTCATTATTTAATAACCTATAGTATGTAATGCTAATATATTAAAATAGCTGTTATAATAATATTGTCATTACTTTTAATAGTTGTAAGGTTTTTCCTGTTCGGGTTACCCGAGAAGGGCGAGTAATCCGACCCCATACTCTAGTGTACGAAGCCCATCAGGAATACTCCCTGGCTGTTTCTAATATTACTTTTAATAGTAACATCAACATTAGTGTATTAATATTATTATATAGATAAGAAAATTTGATAAAAATATTAATATTACAAATATTAAAATCAATATTAATATAATTAGTATTATTATTATCATTAATAATATTATGATTATCAATTTCAGTATTTTTATTATCATTGTTACTTATCAATATAATTGTTATTATTATTGTTAGAATTATTATTTTTTATATATTTATTAATAATTAATACTAAATTAAATATGAAAATTAATTAGGAAGATTACAAATGCTGGATCACGATCTTTTTTATTTATTTATGTTCCCTGATTTTTCTAACCAACTACGAATTATTGAGGAATCGAATAAAATCAGGAAAACTACAAGAATCTGTTTAAAAGTCATTCTTTTTATTTATTTATTTTATTATCTGTACGATTCAATTAAACTGTCAAACCTTCATTCATATATAATTATCGTTTATCTCATAGTGTGATTTACAAACAATCAATTCTTCATCTCCAGTATCAACTACAACCATCAAATACTGCTAAATCAATTAAGTTTATTTTTTTTCTTTTCTTAAACAGTTCGATACCTCTGGTTCTTCTTTTTTTTTTAAACTTCGAATTCGATTTTTATTCTAAAATGTGTAAACGTGTATTGTTAGGAATGCTATGAACAAACTTTCTGCAAAGTTTCATGTCTCAATTCCTAATATCGATTACGAATTCGAAGAGTCAAAATTTTCGAACAAAAAGTCAACTAAATTGTTCTTGGTGAAATTCAATTTCGTTTTTATGTTTTAGAATAAATTGTTGATCCAGAAAGTTTCAAATGGTGATTTTCGACCTCTTTCATGTTATAAACATTTATCAAAACAGCCTCTAATTCGATATCATTTTTTTTTTTTTACGACAACAGAGGTTCTGTTTTAATCTTTTTATATATATATTTTTTTGTCGTTTAATTTTGTTAATCACAATTAATCACTTTATAAGTTGTTTTCAATTTAATTAGACGTACTAAGAAATCATAAGATGTTGATTTTGGATTGGGTTGATCGACTAGATTCCTGATTGAGGAAGAAGGTGAATAAAAGAAACAGAAAACTTACGAGTTATATAAATTCAAAATGGAATTTATTCAGAAAAAGTAAAACAGATTGGATGGTTAGAGTGTTATGTGGGTGAGCGAGAGGTCTCGGGTTCAATTCTAGGCATGGGCAGTTTTCTTTTTCTTTAGGGTTTCATCAAAGGTAGTCCCATGTTTTATTATTATTATTATTATTATTATTATTATTATTATTATTATTATTATTATTATTATTATTATTATTATTATTATTATTATTATTATTATTATTATTATTATTATTATTATTATTATTATAATTATTGTTATGATTAGTTATTGTTATTGTTATTACTAATGCAGATAGTAAATATTATTATTGTTAGGATTATAAATACAAAACTGAATATTATTATTATTATTATTATTATTATTATTATTATTATTATTATTATTATTATTATTATTATTGTTATTGTTAAGATGAGTATTATTATAGTTATCATGTTGAATTTATTATTATTATCCTTAAAAACTAATATTAGCATTATATTTATCATTACTTTCATTGTTATTAATAATAAATGTTATTAATAATATTACAATTAATATCACTAAAATAATTATCTATATCAATATGATTATTATTATAGTTAAGTTAATTGTTAGTAAAACTATAAAATGCGAATATGTATTATTATTATGTAATTACTAACATCATTATCATAACTATCATTAATAGAAAAATTAATATTTTTATAGTTATTATTATTAATATCATTATTATTATCACTAATAGAAATAGTAACATTATTACTTTCTTAGAAAACTAAAGTATTATAATTATTACCATATTTAATATTATTTAATATTGTTGTAATTAATATTTTCATTAGCAACCAAATGATATATAAATAAATATATAAATATATTTAATACATATAACATAACAAAATTTATATTTTTATATACAAAATGAATATAGGAAACATATACATATTACTAATATAAATATGATATAACTAATAAATTCACTTAAATATAATTGTTCGATTTCAAATATGTGTATTAATATATATATATATATATATATATATATATATATATATATATATATATATATATATATATATATATATATATATATATATATATATATATATATATATATATATATATAAATGATATAGGTTCGTGAATCCAAGGCCAACCCTGCATTGTTCATTTGTTCAATGCTGTCATATGTATTTTTACTACAAAATACATTAGGTGAGTTTCATTATTCCCTTTTTATATACATTTTTGGACTGAGAATACATGCAAATGCTTTATTAACTGTTTTACAATATTTATATGCGTGAGTTTCATTTGCCTTTTTACCCTTTATATTTTTGGGCTGAGAATACATGCGCAATTTTTATAAATGTTTTACGAAATAGACACAAGTAATTGAAACTACATTATATGGGTGAATGATCGAAGCCGAATATGCCCCTTTTGCTTGGTAACCTAAGAATTAGTAAACCGATCTACTAATTGACGCGAATCCTAAAGATAGATCTATTGGGCCTAACGAACCCCATCCAAAGTACCGGATGCTTTAGTACTTCGAATTCGTTTTTATCATGTCCGAAGGATTTCCCAGAATGATAGGGGATATTATTATATGTATATTGTGAATGTCGGTTACCAGGTGTTCAATCCATATGAATGATTTTTGTCTCTATGCATGGGACGTATATTTAGGAGAAATGGAAATATGAAATATGAAATCTTGTGGTCTATTAAAATGATAGAAATGATTATTTATGTTAAACTAATGAACTCACCAACCTTTTGGTTGACACTTTAAAGCATGTTTATTCTCAGGTATGAAAGAAATCTTCCGTTGTGCATTTGCTCAATTAGAGATATTACTTGGAGTCATTCATGACATATTTCAAAAGACGTTGCATTCGAGTCGTTGATTTCATCAAGATTATGATTAAGTCAATTATAGTTGAATGTATTATGAAATGGTATGCATGTTGTCAACTTTCAATGAAATGAAAGTTTGTCTTTTAAAAACGAATGCAATGTTTGTAAAAATGTATCATATAGAGGTCAAGTACCTCGCGATGTAACCAACTAGTGTGAATCGTTTATAATCGAAATGGACTTCATCCGGATGGATTAGGACGGGACATTTCATCTTAAACGTTTCATTAACCAGTTTAATTTCTCGATTTTGACATATTTTATCTGCTGTAATTAATTTAACGTTTGCTAATTCGAGTAAAAACTTATTCTCCAATGGCGTTAATGGGCAACTTAATTTAGCACAAAAATCTCTACTCATATAGCTTCTATCCGCACCCGAATCAAATAAAACATAAACAGGTTTATCGTCAATAAGAAACGTACCCGCAACAAGCTCCGGGTCTTCCTGCGCTTCAACCACATTAATGTTGAAGACTCTTCCACGGTTTTGGCCATTATTATTTACTTCGTTCGAGCATGCAGTTTTGTAATGGCCCATCTTTCCACACCTAAAACAAGTAATGGCGGTATTAAATGTTCCGACATTATTTGTTCCTTTACTCCTGTTAATCTTCGGTCCATAGATTCCACACTTTGCAGCAATGTGACCCGTTCTTTTGCATTTTGTGCATAACTCCCTACAGTAATTATCCTGATGGTATTTCTCACACCTTAAGCACCTGGTTTTCTGCCTCATGTTGTCATTATTGCTGTTGTTGGGATGATTGTTGTTGTTGTTGTTGGGATGGTTGTTGTTGTTGTTGGGACGGTTGTTGTTGCGATTGATGTTGCGGTTGTTGGGATAGTTGTTGCGATTGTGGTTGTAATTGTTGTTGTTGTTGTTGTTGTTGTTATATTGGTGACCCTTGTCATTGTTTTCCTCCCACTTTCTCTTGACTTGTTTCGTGTTGGCTTCTTCGGCCGCCTGTTCTTTAATCCTTCCCTCAATCTGATTTATGAGTTTGTGAGCCATTCGACTTGCCTTTTGTATAGAGGCGGGCTCGTGTGAACTCACATCTTCTTGAATCCTTTTCGGTAATCCTTTTACAAATGCGTCGATTTTCTCTTCTTCATCTTCGAACGCTCCTGGACACAATAGGCACAATTCTGTGAATCGTCGTTCGTACGTGGTAATGTCAAAACTTTGCGTTCGTAATCCTCTAAGCTCTACCTTGAGCTTATTGATCTCGTTTCTGGGACGGTACTGTTCGTTCATCAAGTGCTTGAATGCTGACCACGGTAATGCGTAAGCAGCATCTTGTTCCACCTACTCGAGATAGGTGTTCTACCATGTTAACGCAGTACCTGTGAAGGTATACGTAGCGTACTTTACTTTGTCTTCTTCAGTACATTTACTTATGGAAAACACCGATTCAACCTTTTTTGTCCACCGTTTTAATCCGATTGGACCCTCGGTTCCATTGAATTCCAAAGGTTTACAGGCAGTGAATTCTTTGTAGGAGCATCCTACACGATTTCTTGTGGAATTAGTTCCACTGCTAGAACCAGAGTTATTGTTGTTATTTTGCATTGCGGCCTGTACTGCGGCTATGTTCGCAGCTGTAGTGACCCGAACTTTTCCATGTTTATATATATTAATTGAGATTGATATTTACATGATTAAATGTTTCCAACATGTTAAGCAATCAAACTTGTTAAGACTTGATTAATTGAAATAGGTTTCATATAGACAATTGACCACCCAAGTTGACCGGTGATTCACGAACGTTAAAACTTGTAAAATCTATATGATGACATATATATGGTTATATATATAGTTAACATGATATTATGATAAGTAAACATATCATTAAGTATATTAACAATGAACTACATATGTAAAAACAAGACTACTAACTTAATGATTTTGAAACGAGACATATATGTAACGATTATCGTTGTAAAGACATTTAATGTATATATATCATATTAAGAGATATTCGTACATCATAATATCATGATAACATAATAATTTAAAATCTCTTTTGATATTATAAACATTGGGTTAACAACATTTAACAAGATCGTTAACCTAAAGGTTTCAAAACAACATTTACATGTAACGACTAACGATGACTTAACGACTCAGTAAAAATGTATATACATGTAGTGTTTTAATATGTATTTATACACTTTTGAAAGACTTCAATACACTTATCAAAATACTCTACTTAACAAAAATGCTTACAATTACATCCTCGTTCAGTTTCATCAACAATTCTACTCGTATGCACCCGTATTCGTACTCGTACATTACATAGCTTTTAGATGTATGTACTATTGGTATATACACTCCAATGATCAGCTCTTAGCAGCCCATGTGAGTCACCTAACACATGTGGGAACCATCATTTGGCAACTAGCATGAAATATCTCATAAAATTACAAAAATATGAGTAATCATTCATGACTTATTTACATGAAAACAAAATTACATATCCTTTATATCTAATCCATACACCAACGACCAAAAACACCTACAAACACTTTCATTCTTCAATTTTCTTCATCTAATTGATCTCTCTCAAGTTCTATCTTCAAGTTCTAAGTGTTCTTCATAAATTCCAAAAGTTCTAGTTTCATAAAATCAAGAATACTTTCAAGTTTGCTAGCTCACTTCCAATCTTGTAAGGTGATCATCCAACCTCAAGAAATCTTTGTTTCTTACAGTAGGTTATAATTCTAATACAAGGTAATAATCATATTCAAACTTTGGTTCAATTTCTATAACTATAACAATCTTATTTCAAGTGATGATCTTACTTGAACTTGTTTTCGTGTCATGATTCAGCTTCAAGAACTTCGAGCCATCCAAGGATCCATTGAAGCTAGATCCATTTTTCTCTTTTCCAGTAGGTTTATCCAAGGAACTTAAGGTAGTAATGGTGTTCATAACATCATTCGATTCATACATATAAAGCTATCTTATTCGAATGTTTAAACTTGTAATCACTAGAACATAGTTTAGATAATTCTAAACTTGTTCGCAAATAAAAGTTAATCCTTCTAACTTGACTTTTAAAATCAACTAAACACATGTTCTATATCTATATGATATGCTAACTTAATGATTTAAAACCTAGAAACACGAAAAACACCGTAAAACCGGATTTACGCCGTCGTAGTAACACCGCGGACTGTTTTGGGTTAGTTAATTAAAAACTATGATAAACTTTGATTTAAAATTTGTTATTCTGAGAAAATGATTTTTATTATGAACATGAAACTATATCCAAAAATTATGGTTAAACTCAAAGTGGAAGTATATGTTTTCTAAAATGGTCATCTAGACGTCGTTCTTTCGACTGAAATGACTACCTTTACAAAAACGACTTGTAACTTATTTTTCCGACTATAAACCTATACTTTTTCTGTTTAGATTCATAAAATAGAGTTCAATATGAAACCATAGCAATTTGATTCACTCAAAACGGATTTAAAATGAAGAAGTTATGGGTAAAACAAGATTGGATAATTTTTCTCATTTTAGCTACGTGAAAATTGGTAACAAATCTATTCCAACCATAACTTAATCAACTTGTATTGTATATTATGTAATCTTGAGATACCATAGACACGTATACAATGTTTCGACCTATCATGTCGACACATCTATATATATTTCGGAACAACCATAGACACTCTATATGTGAATGTTGGAGTTAGCTATACAGGGTTGAGGTTGATTCCAAAATATATATAGTTTGAGTTGTGATCAATACTAAGATACGTATACACTGGGTCGTGGATTGATTCAAGATAATATTTATCGATTTATTTCTGTACATCTAACTGTGGACAACTAGTTGTAGGTTATTAACGAGGACAACTGACTTAATAAACTTAAAACATCAAAATATATTAAAAGTGTTGTAAATATATTTTGAACATACTTTGATATACATGTATATATTGTTATAGGTTCGTGAATCAACCAGTGGCCAAGTCTTACTTCCCGACGAATTAAAAATCTGTGAAAGTGAGTTATAGTCCCACTTTTAAAATCTAATATTTTTGGGATGAGAATACATGCAGGTTTTATAAATGATTTACAAAATAGACACAAGTACGTGAAACTACATTCTATGGTTGAATTATCGAAATCGAATATGCCCCTTTTTATTAAGTCTGGTAATCTAAGAATTAGGGAACAGACACCCTAATTGACGCGAATCCTAAAGATAGATCTATCGGGCCCAACAAGCCCCATCCAAAGTACCGGATGCTTTAGTACTTCGAAATTTATATCATATCCGAAGGGTGTCCCGGAATGATGGGGATATTCTTATATATGCATCTTGTTAATGTCGGTTACCAGGTGTTCACCATATGAATGATTTTTATCTCTATGTATGGGATGTGTATTGAAATATGAAATCTTGTGGTCTATTATTATGATTTGATATATATAGGTTAAACCTATAACTCACCAACATTTTTGTTGACGTTTTAAGCATGTTTATTCTCAGGTGATTATTAAGAGCTTCCGCTGTCGCATACTTAAATAAGGACGAGATTTAGAGTCCATGCTTGTATGATATTGTGTAAAAACTGCATTCAAGAAACTTATTTTGTTGTAACATATTTGTATTGTAAACCATTATGTAATGGTCGTGTGTAAACAGGATATTTTAGATTATCATTATTTGATAATCTACGTAAAGCTTTTTAAACCTTTATTGATGAAATAAAGGTTATGGTTTGTTTTAAAAATGAATGCAGTCTTTGAAAAACGTCTCATATAGAGGTCAAAACCTCGCAACGAAATCAATTAATATGGAACGTTTTTAATCAATAAGAACGGGACATTTCAGCAGCAAGGAAAACACGGAAGTCTTCCTCGCTCATGTTCAAGTTCTGACGAGTAGTCGGTACCATTTCCTTCAAAAATAGCCAAAAGAATTAAGTTAATCATATAGAATATTAAGAGTAGTCAATAGTATTTCGTAGCATAATATGAACTTATTTATAAAAGCTTTTTCTTCATATTAGCGTTTTATAATTTTCCATTCGGGTAGTACCTACCCGTTAAGTTCATACTTAGTAGCTAATATACAATTCAACTACTACAATTCTATATGAAAAACTGATTACAATAATATTTCGCGTTCAAACTTTTATACAATATTTTACAAACTTACAATACCGCTATTTTACATACAGCATAAAAAATAGCACACAATAACTTTGATACAAGGCAATTGTGAAGACAATTCTAGTTAATACACAAGTCGTTCAGTAAAAGCAATAAAGACACGTAATTCATAACTCCAGAAACAAGTCATGCATTCGGGTTTTACTAGTATTATTTCCCATCCTTGGTCTTGTGGAAAATATCCGTTGTGGTCGTTGGCAAGACAGCATGTTGTAACGTCGTCAAAAGGACGAGGGTTACGTAATGCCCAACAGCCCCGTAACAATCTAAAAACCTTATTTCTTACCCCAACTACTGAATCCGTCACTTGTGGGAATGTTTTATTTAACAGTTGCAATCCGATGTTCTTTTTCTCAATTTGGTGAGAAGCGAACATCACTAACCCGTAAACATAACATGCTTCTTTATGTTGTATGTTTGAAGCTCTTTCTAAAGAACGAAGTCTTATGTTGGGATATGTGGAGTCAAAATAGGTTCTCAACCCGTAGCGTAAAATTGCATCTGGGTTTCCCGCATTTAATGCTTTAAAGAAAACACAGCGTAACTTAAAGTCTCCCCAATGTGATATACCCCATCTTTCAAAAGAAAGCCTTTTATAAACTAAGGCATGCTTGGAACGTCTTTCAAATGTTCGACAAACTAATTTCGCCGTAAATAATTGTGCCGATGAATTCTGACCGACTCTAGACAAGATTTTATCAATCATATCCCCTGGTAGGTCTTCTAAAATTTTTGGTTGTCTATCCTTAACGTCCATTGTGTGTTTTATACTGTAAAATAGACAAGGATTAGATTTGTAAAAGATAGTTAACAAACAATACAAGCAATTTTTTTACATATATCATCAAAGTACAAGCACACTACAATACGTATATTACACAACATGATTACTCATATTCACTCTGACTCACTTATTTCTTCCTCTTCGGACTTGGTTCGTTTCGTTAATTTCCTAGGGATATATGATGTTCCTCTAATACGAGCCGTTGTTTTCAAAAATGGTTTAGAAAAACCTGGTGGCTTAGATGTCCCCGGGTTATAGTTAAAACTTAAGAAATACGGGTGTTGACGGTATTTCCCATCGGGGTATTTCATGTTAACATAAAGTTCATCGGGGTTGGAATTAGATTTCTCTATTTTGATACCTTTTCCCTTATTGTTTTCTTTTGTTTTTTCAAATTGGGTCGAGGTAATTTCTATAACATCATCGGAATCCTCATCAGGATCCGATTCATCAGAAAATTGGTAATTTTCCCAATATTTTGCTTCCTCGGCTGAAACACTATTGACCATTTTTAACTTTGGTCCATTGATTGAGGATTTTCTTTTATTTATCTGTTTTTCTGTGGTTTCTAATATTTCTTCCTCTGGAACCTCTTCTTCCGGTTCCTCTTCTTCCTATTCCTCTTCAAGAATTTATGAATCTTCCCAAAATATATTCGACTCTTCATTATTATTAGGTGAGTCGATGGGATTTGTACTAGAGGTAGACATCTATCACACAATATCAAACACGTTAAGAGATTAATATATCACATAATATTTACATGTTTACAATATATAGTTTCCAACAAAAAGTGTTAAGCAAGTTTTTCAAGTAAACACGGTCGAAGTCCAGACTTACTAATGCATCCTAACAAACTCGGTTAGACACACTAATGCAAATTTCTGGTTCTCTAAGACCAACGCTCGGATACCAACTGAAATGTCCCGTTCATAATGATTATAAACGTTTCATATTAATTGATTTCGTTGCTAGGTTTTGACCTCTATATGAGACGTTTTTCAAAGACTGCATTCGATTTTTAAAACAACCATAACCTTTATTTTATTGATAAAGGTTTTTAAAAACATTACGACGATTATCAAATAATGATAATCTAAAATATAGCGTTTTCACACGATCATTACATAATGGTTTACAATAATATTACACATCAACTTAAGTCTTCGAATGCAGTTTTTAAACAATATTATACAAGCATGCAGACTCAAATCTTGTCTTTATTTAGCATGCAACAGCGGAAGCTCTTAATAATCACCTGAGAATAAACATGCTTAAAACGTTAACAAAAATGTTGGTGAGTTATAGGTTTAACCTATATATTTATCAAATCGTAATAATAGATCACAAGATTTTATATTTCCATTTCTCATAAACAACATGCAATCTGCATAAAAATTATTCATATGATGAACACCTGGTAACCGACATTAACAAATGCATCTAGAATATCCCCAATATACATGTACAATCATCTGTATATAAAATCGAAGTACTAAATCATCCATAACATGGATGGGGTTTGTTAGGCCCATAGATCTATCTTCAGGATTCGCGTCAATTTGGGGGTCTGTTCCTAAATTCTTAGGCTACCAAGCTGAAAGGGTGATATCCGGTATAATGATTCAATCATAGAATATAGTTTCAAGTACTTGTGTCTATTTTGTAAAACATTTATAAAACTGCATGTATTCTCATCCCAAAAATATTAGATTTTAAAAGTAGGACTATAACTTACTTTCACAGATTTTTCCTTCGTCGGAAATAAGACTTGACCACTGGTCGATTCACGAACCTATAAAAAATATATTTACATATATATCAAAGTATGATCGAAATATATTCACAATATGTTTTATTATGTTTTAACGATTTAAGTTTATTAAGTTAACAGTCCAACGTTCGTAGTCCACAATTAGTTGTCCACAGTTAGTAGTACAGAAATAAATCAATATCAATTATCTTGAATAAATCCACGACCCAGTGTATACAAGTCTCACACTCGATCACAACTCAAAGTATATATATTATTTTGGAATCAACCTTAACCCTGTATAGCTAACTCGAACATTACCGCATATAGAGTGTCTATGGTTGTTCCAAATAATATATATAGATGACGTCGATATGATATGTCAAAACATAGTATACGTGTCTATGGTCTATCAAGATTACATAATATATGTTAGAATACATGTATAATACAATATAAGTTAGTTAGGATATGGTTAGTATAGATTTTTGTCAATTCATCCTGTAGTCAAATTAACCATTTTAAACCAATTTTGTTTTACCCATAACTTCTTCGTTTTAAATCCGTTTTGAGTGAATCAACTTGCTATGGTTTCATATTGAACTGTATTTTATGAAATTAAACAGAAAAAGTATAGGTTTATAGTCAGAAATACAAGTTACAAGTCATTTTTGTAGAGGTAGTCATTTTAGTCGAAAAAATGACGTCTTGATGACCATTTTGAAAAACATACTTTCACTTTGAGTTTAACCGTGATTTTTGGATATAGTTTCATGTTCATAAGAAAAATCATTTTCCCAGAAGAACAACTGTTAAATCAAAGTTTATCATAGTTTTTAATTATCTAACCCAAAACAGCCCCCGGTTTCACTACGACGGCGTATGTCCGGTTTTACGGTGTTCTTCGCGTTTCAAGGTTTTAAATCATTAAGTTAGAATATCATATAGATATAGAACATGTGTTTAGTTGATTTTAAAAGTCAAGTTAGAAGGATTAACTTTGTTTGCAAACAAGTTTAGAATTAACTAAACTATGTTCTAGTGATTACATGTTATAAACTTCGAATAAGATAGTTTTATATATATGAATTGAATGATGTTATGAACATCATTACTACCTCAAATATAGTAGGTAAACCTACTGGAAGTGACAAGAAATGATCTAGCTTCAAAGGATTCTTGGATGGCTTGAAAGTTCTTGAAGTAGAATCATGACACGAAAACAAGTTCAAGTAAGATTTTTACTCGAATTAAGATAGTTTATAGTTATAGGAATTGAATCAAAGTTTGAATATGAGTATTACCTTGAATTAGAGAGATAACCTACTGTAAATAATAAAGGTTTCTTGATCTTAGATGATTGATTGGAATGGATTAGAAAACTTGGAAGTAGACTTGCAAACTTGAAAGTGTTCTTGAAGTTTTCTTAAGTAGCTGTTTTGTAAGTTGATCTAGGTTAGAATTTATGAACTAGATTGATGTAGATTATGAAGAAAATGATGAAGAACACTTAGAACATAATGTGAGAACAAGAGAGAGATCAATTTGATGCATGAAAGTTGAAAATGAAAGTGTGTTTGTGTGTGCTCTTTCACGTGAAAGATAGCTTGTCATATAACCTCCATTAGTTTGTAATTTTGTGAGATATTTCATGCTAGTTGCCATAATTATGGTTCCCACATGTGTTGGTGACTCACAAGGGCTGCTAAGAGCTGATCATTGGAGTGTATATACCAATAATAAATACATTTAGAAGCTGTGTATTGTACGAGTACGAATACGGGTTCATACGAGTAGAATTGTTGATGAAAATGAATGAGAATGCAATTGTAAGCACATATATATATGTCTTGAAGTCTTTCAAAAGTGTACTAATACATCTTAATATACTACATATATATACATTTTAACGGAGTCTTTAAGTCATCGTTAGTCATTACATGTAAGTGTTGTTTTGAAACCTTTAAGTTAACGATCTCATTTAATGTTGTTAACCCAATGTTTATTATATCTAATGAGATGTTAAATTATTACATTATCATGATATTATGATGTATGAATATATCTTAATGTGATATATATACATTAAAATGTCGTTACAACGATAATCGTAACATATATGTCTCGTTTCGAAATTCTTAAGTTAGTAGTCTTGTTTTACATATGTAATTCATTGTTAACACACTTAATAATATATTTAATTATCATTTTATCATGTTAAATATAGTGTAACAATATCTTAATATGATACATATGTATTTAGTAAGACCTTGTTATAACGATAATCGTTATATATATCGTTTCGAGTTTCTTAACTTAGTAGTCTCATTATTATGTATATAACTCATTGTTAATATATCTAATGAGATACTTACTTATCATAATATCATGTTAACTATATATATATATATATATACATATATATATATATATATATATATACATATATATATATATACATATATATATATATATACATATATATATATATACATTTATATATATATACATATATATATATATATATATATATATATATATATATATATATATATATATATATATATATATATATATATATATATATCATATGGTTTTTACAAGTTTTAACGTTCGTGAATCGCCGGTCAATTTGGGTGATCAATTGTCTACATGAAACCTATTTCAAATAATCAAGTCTTAACAAGTTTGATTGCTTAACATGTTGAAAACATTTAATCATGTAAATATAGTTTTCATTTAATATATAATCATGGGATAATCATGGAAAAGTTCGGGTCACTACATTAGCACTCCATTAGCACACCATTTCAAGTTAAGTAAGAGTTCATATCCCTCATCCAGGGAAGAGATCGGGGAGATGTCTTCAGTACCATATTCTTCAGCAGTTGGAAGTTTGATGTATGCGATGGTGTGTACAAGGCCCGATATTGTTCACGCAGTGGGAACGGTGAGTCGTTTTCTCTCCAATCCTGGGAAAGAGCATTGGAATGCCGTAAAATGGATTCTCAGATATCTTAAAGGTACAACGAAGATATGTCTTTGTTACGGGGGAGCTGATCTAATCTTGGAAGGCTATACAGATGCGGATATGGTTGGAGATCCTGATAGTAGGAAATCTACTTCAGGATTTATTTACACTTTTGCAGGGGGAGCTGTTTCATGGCAGTCAAGACTACAGAAGTGTGTTGCATTATCCACAACTGAAGCAGAGTATATTGATGCCGCAGAAGCTGGAAAAGAAATATTGTGGTTAAAGCGTTATCTCCAAGAATTTGGAATCAAGCAAAAGGAGTACAAGGTACATTGTGACAGTCAGAGTGCTCTATATTTGAGCAAGAACTCCATGTACCATTCCCGTACAAAACATATTGATACTCGCTATCATTGGATACGCGAGGTATTTGATTGACAACTGCTGAGACTGGTGAAGATCCATACAAAGGAGAATCATGCGGATATGTTGACAAAGGTGGTGACTCGAGAAAAGCTAATGTTATGCAGAGACATAATCGGGATGTGTTTCCCTGTATACGGCTGGAGGGGGAGAATTGATAAGTTCCAGCCGTAATCTAGTATCTTCTAGATGACGCTGGATGTCTCCATTCTAGCCGCAATCTAGAAGATACTAGATATTCAAAGTTGTCAATTTTGACTATGGATGTGAAAGTAGCAAAATTGAACACAATGACGGCTAGCCACAATTTTTGCATTCACACCATTCTTCGTTCACACCTTTCCACCTCCTCAAATTTTTCTTATAAATAGAGATGGAAACCTTCATTGTAATGCATTCAGAAAAAGTGAATACATCCCTAGAGAGTAGTGAGATTTGAGTATTTTTTATTTTTTTTTTTTAGTTTTTGAGTTTTGTAATACTCTGTAATCTATTTTTGTGAGTAATAGAGTTATTTTCTCTCAAATTTCTGTCTACCAACGTCCAGGCGATCCTCTCATATTCTCAACATATATATTATTAACTAGTTTTGATCAATATTTATTTAAGTGGTTGTTGATATCTATATTGTTAATGTTGTTGATATTGTTGGTAATCCGGAAATAACAAAAAACAGAAAAAATTTCTGAAAAATTGAGAGGGAAGCTTTAAGTGCATTAGATTTTTGACTCATTTCTGGTTTACGTATTGCAAGGACATTGTGAGGACATAAAATTTCAATTAAATATCAACCGGTTGTGTGTCCTTGCAATATTGTATTTACTTTTTTTTTTTTTATCAAACGAGTTATTATGTGGTCTTTATCATCACAGTAGACCTATTTTGTAAGCCTATTATCGTGGATTTTACGAGGATATATCTTTGCAATAGACCTGTTGCAAAGACTTTTTGCGTTATTGCGAGGATATTGGTCCTTGCTATAGGGCCGACTGTTGTAACGACAGATTAATGTATTGATCTTAAACGCACAGTTAGGTCATCCCTCTCTTAATATATTTACAATGAACTTCTCTCTTGTATATCAGTGTCACATCAATATCTACCCTTTTTTACTTACTTTTCACTAAAGTCTCCATATATTTCATTAAGTATTACCCACAATTATACTCCTACAATATAATATAATATGTACTAATTATTAAACACAAAGTACAAACCAAGAAAATTATATTCTTGAAAGTAGTTTGCTTTATGGACGCTATGGAAGTTTAAAAATGGAAGCATTTTTTATTCCTGGAAGTTCAAGAAATGTCACATTGTTGATTCGCTTGTTTTATGAATTAATTCTCTTTTGATTGGCTTTCATCTCTCGTTATAAAAAAGCCAACCTTAATTAGAATACCTAGTTGCAAAACCGTTTATTATCTTTGTAATATTCTAAGCTCTTGCTAGTTTTTTTTAAAATTTTCCAAGTTGTTCAAAACAACCTTGGTCTTTCATTATCTCAGCATCAAGCTAAGCCACCCTTTTAACCCTACTTTTCAGTAAAGATAGTAACTTAGAGCTTGTAAGGACTGTCACTTAGATGCGGCATGTGCTCTAATGTAAGGACCAAAGCTCCGATGAGGCATTCACTCAGATGAGATCGCTTACAGTGATACATAAAGTAGTTCATGAACTTATTTTAAACAAATCTATATATGTAATCTTTTTAATTTATGCTGGAGGAATGGATTTACACACAAAAGTATAGTTTATATTTAACTCTAAATACAGTTTCAAACGAATGAAGAAATAACCCGCACGTTGAAGAGGGAATGATTCGTTTGATAACTTAAAAATTGTTTCAGGAGTATAGATTATCCACGTATTGCAACGGGAAATCCTTTGCGGAAATAAATGATTTCACTAGACACATTAAACACTTTTTCGATAGTTTATAATTAAAATACACATATCAAACCTTGATACAATTTATCAAATAAAGTAAGAAAATTTAAAACATAAATTTTTCTCCACATTAGTGTTTCGCATGTCGTTCGCAAATATCGTTTGCAAAGAGTCGCAAAACACAAAATATTACACTCACTCACACACACGCGCACGTGCGCGAACACACACACACACACACACACACACACACACACACACACACACACACACACACACACACACACACACACACACATATATATATATATATATATATATATATATATATATATATATATATATATATATATATATATATATATATATTTGTGATTTGTTCAGGCATGATGCAATATTATTTTCTTAGGTTAATTCTTATTATTAATTATACGTTAAAAACAGACATTTTTGATTGATATTATTATTTATTATTTATTATTAATGATAATAACGATATCATAATAATAATAAATATAATATAAATACTAATGAAAATGACATAATATATTATAACTAGTAACACATGTTGTTATTTAAATATAAAATCAAACGACGACATTATTAATCAACATTTCATTTTAACTTATTTTATTTTTTTCGAAAGGCAGATATTAATCAAAATTTCATAAATCACTAAACGACCACAATTTTCAAGACAAATATAAAGAAAATGTAAGAAACTAAAAATAATTATATTAAAAAAAAAAAGTCATGACCGTGAGTGTTTTTTCTAAAAAAAGGGGAGGAAAAAGGGCGAACATGAAAAAACACGTGTTGTTACATAAAACAGCTAAAATTGTCACAACTTTGAGTATGTAGAACAATTTAAAAAAAAAAAAAAAAAAAAAGTAATGGACATGAGTCTTTTTCCTAGAAAAGGAAAAGAAAAAAATAGAAGGCAAACATGAAACAACACTTCTTATAACATAAAACGATCAAAATTCTCACGACTTTAAGTATATTGAACAATATTTAACAGAAATCGTGTTGAATATAAAACGTTATGTCATTCAACAAGCTAAGTTGAGTGTGACCAAAACCATAATTTTCTTTGTAGCTAATTAAGCTTTCGTTGCTAGCTACTCCGTAGCTTCTATTTCGTTATGACATGATCAAAACTAATGGCAATTATGTGATCCAACATTGATCTTAATTAAAAAAAAAAAAAAAAAAAAAATAGATTGGGGTTGGTCAATATACATACATATATTATAAATAATAAATAATGTTAAAAATCATATATACTTGAACCATTTTTGTCATACCAATATACCATCACACTATGAATTGGGGATCTAGTTCAGTTTCGTTTTAAATAAAACCTTAGTAACACTACAAGAAAAATGAGCTTTAGTGACGAAGGCTATTGGTCACTGATAATACTAAAATGGTCACTAAATTAAGTTAGTGACCAAAATATGTTGGTCACTTCTCGTCACTATAGATCCGTCACAAAATATTTTTAGAGACCAAAATACCAAAATTGGTCACTATAGTGACAATTTGTTTGGTCACAAATATCGTTTAGTGACTAAAATTTAGTGACCACTTTTTTAATGGTAACTAAATAGCATTATTAGTGACCAAATATTGAGTCGTCGCTAAAAGATCATCACAAATTAGCATTTTTCTTGCAGTGTAATAAATTTACATAATAAGAAAATAAAAGAAAAAAAATAACTAAACCCAAATGTTAAAAATGCAATTAGAAAACAAATAGAGAGGCTAAAAAACAAGTTATTTTATAAATGAAATATTATCATATCCAACACAATAAATATCAGATATTGTTAATGACCTTGTGCAACGAGGTGTTATTTCTTCTCGATGGCTATTTTAGTCGGTGATCGTTCGTTTAATGTTTTAGCTTACAGATTTGAAAACCGTTCAGGTTAAAAGCTTCGACGCGACATTGTTGACGGCATAGTGGTATAACGAGATGCCAATAATTGTTAGTCTTTTGTTTCGTTTCGGTTTTTTGATGTTCTTAGGGTAGTTTTGCTTTGGTTTCGTGATGTATTTCTCGCGTTGTCAAGTTTTATATGCTTGTCGTTTTGGCACTATCTGGCTCTTAAGTAAATAGCAAATAGGATTTGTAAATAGCAAATAGGATTTTTTGTTTTTCCAGTTCCGAGCTCTTTTGTCCTTTTGTGTCCTTTTGTATATTTTTGTGCGGCTTTTTCATTATTCGGTGAACTTTTTTTTGAAACAACGATTTTATTAAAATTAATTGACTAGTAAGAAGCTAGCCAATAAGAACGAATACAAATGATTACATAACGAATACAAATGATTACATAGGATTGTCAAGCCAAGTAGCCCAATTAGGCACCTAGACTTTAACCAAGAAAAAGCAGAAAGTCTAATAGCATCAAATAAATTAGCTAATTTAATACTAGAAGACCCAAAAATAAAATCGTTCATGTAGCGCCAGATCCATCAAAGAGTTGTCGCGATAATACAATAGAGCTGACGGAAACGAGCTCTATTGTCGTGGTGCGTTTCTAACCATGTAATAAATCTTCCGTCGTGAGAAAAGTAGGCCAAGTGAGACCCGTCTAGTCGTGAGTATCCATGACTTAGTTTTAAAACCTTCTGAGACTATAATTGCTTCGGGTTGGGACCCTTCATCGTTTGGTATTTTATTTAAGGCAGAAAAACTGTTACTACAGGGTATAATAAGTTGGGCCTTTTAATTCTGATTTTTTCTTTCATTTTGGGCATGTCCATTAGGGTTTGGACTAAATTAATCTTAGCAGTCTTAAAGCCTGGCCCAAATGTTTTCCTAGGATTACTATGGCCCTTTTGTTCCTTATTTAAATTATTACAAGAATGACTAGGGCCCAAGTTCTTATTAGGCTTATCAAGGCCCACTTGTTTTATCCCAATTAAATTACCCATCGGTTGTTTATACCCGTGACTAGTTCCATCTGTACGTTTATGTTCCCCATATGAATGTTTATTCATCTCACCTATTTTCTTTATTCGTTTATGTTTCCCAGATGAAGATTCGTTCATCTCACCTAATCTTTTCACATAATCCAACATATTTGCTACCGGTTCATATTTTCTAGACCTAGATTTAAATAAATCAACAAACGATTTAGAGAAATTACCTTTAGTTGTTTCAGTTGAAACAACTCCTCCAAATCCTGTTGATGTTGTTGGATCTGATTCAGTGGTGGTGGTAGGTGGTTCTGCCGTCTCTGCTACTGTAGCTTTACCCTGTTTGTTCCACCAATTCGGAAACCCTTTCAACTTGAAACATTGGTCTTTGTGTGCCTTGTTTTCCCACATTCAGCACACACCAATTTTGATTTATCAACCTTTGGGAAAGATGGCTTGTTCTGGTGAGGATAAGGGTTGGTGGTATGCCCACTTCGATCGGTTTTGTTTGCTGCACTAAGTCCTGATCTAATTCCTTGATGACTTGATTCGTTTTTAGCTTGCCCGAGAATGTGTTGGTGTGATGACCCGGAAATTTCTGACTAAATTTAAACTTAATCTTTGTATGATTAACATTTCCGACACGATAAGCAAAGTCTGTAAACTGAATCTCAAAATTTTTGAACTACTTTCATATATTCAAATACCTTTCGGTTGTTCTTGACAATTCGCGAACAATTATATGTATATAGATACATATATATATATACTATAACTCGAAAACGTAACAATGTATTAATTGTTTAATACCGTACATTAAACTTATTGGTTTAAATATTTATTTGAATATATATGATAAGTTGGAATATTAATTGTATGAATAACTTGCGACGTATATTTTAAAACGTGTTTAAAAATATTGAGAATAGATATTAACTCGGTTATGAAACGTTTGATAAATACTATTATATTAATAAATAACGAGACAATGATTTATAGAAGTAAATGACCAAAACACTCGAAAGATTAAGATATACTTTGAGTGATATAGTTTATGGATAATTTAAAGCTATATTTTGACAAAGGTACGTGTCACGAAACGTAAAATGCAAGTTTTCTAAGTGTACGAAAATGCATTTGAGAAACCGAAATCGGGACATAAGTTGAGTAACAACGTACGAGTCATCGGAACGAAAATTACAGGTCAACTATGCACATGAATTTAATATAATATATAATTAATTATATAAATTAAATATATTATATATATTTAAATAATATGTCGACAAACAAGAAAACAAAAGTTTGTGAGCTGGATCAGAGGGCCATGCGATCGCATGGCCTTGAAGCACAAATCCCATGCGATCGCATGGGGTGCTTTTTCAGAAAAAGTTCTATAAATTGCACGATTCTGGTTCAGTTTTCTCACACTTTATATTACTCCGTATTACTTATGTTATTTATTTAATTTATTATTTATAATTATTATAATTATAATAATAATGATAATTATTATTATTATTATTATTATTATTATTATTAATATTAAGATTATTATTATTAATCTTATTATTAATAGTATTAGTATTATTATTTTTACGATACAAAAATAATAATATATATATAATATCACGACGGAGGGATGTCCAAATGATTTCGAAACGGGTTTTCGAGCAAGCTAGAGCTAAGGAAATTATGGGTTATTGTCAAAGAGGTTATGGGTAATATTCGGGGGTATATTTGTGAATCAAACCTAGTATTTATCATCTCTGTTGCGTCTACGTAATTTCCTACAATATTAAATCTCAATATTGGTTGAGATCTACGGTTATTTGGTAATCCGAGTTTCATTTTGGTGAATGACCTTATGTGCTGCTAAGGTGAGTTTCATAAGATCCCTTTTACTCTCTACATTTTTGGGCTGAGAATACATGCAAATGCTTTATTAACCGATATACAATATTTATATGTGTGAGTTTCATTTGCTCCCTTTTTAATTGCTTTTGCAATCTATATTTTTGGACTGAGCTTACATGCACTTTATTTTAAACACAATGGATACAAGTACATACTAAATTTTACACCGAGTTTGAACCAAAAATCCCTTAGCTTTGGTAACTAGTAACTGCCGGTTATAAGAACTGGTGGGCGCGAGTAGTTATATATGGATCCATAGGGCTTGACATCCCCGTCTGTTCCAGGTATAGAGACCCTAGCCTGAACTATAAAACAGACGTATGCTATTTGAGTTTAGTACACGTTGGATTGCGTGTATTGTACATGTTGGTTGCATGTATGTTAAAACAGGGGTACTTATTATAACGTTAAAGTTTAGTTACCAGGGTGCTCAATCTTGTAGAATATTTTGATAAACGTTTCTGGATGAAACAACTGAAATCTTGTGATCCATCTTTATGTACAGATTATGCAAAATATTAAAACTATGAACTCACCAACCTTTGTGTTGACACTTGTTAGCATGTTTATTCTCAGGTTCCCTAGGAGTCTTCCGCTGTTTGCTTATATGTTGGACAAGCTATGTGCATGGAGTCTTACATGACATGTTTATCAAGGAAACGTTGCATTCACCAAATCATCACCGTGTATCTTATTTTGACTGCATTGTCAATGGAAGTACTATTGTAAACTATTATTTACGGTGATTGTCTATATGTAGAAATCATCAAATGTCGAAAACCTTTGATTTAAATATTCATTTATGGTGTGCCTTTTCAAAAGAATGCAATGTTTACAAAACATATCATATAGAGGTCAAATACCTCGCAATGAAATCGATGAATGACGTGTTCGTCCATATGGATTTGGAGCGATCGTCACAGTTGGTATCAGAGCGTTGGTCCTAGCGAACCAGGTCTTGCATGAATGTGTCTAACTGATAGTTATTAAGATGCATTAGTAAGTCTGGACTTCGACCGTGTCTGCATGTTAAAAGTTTTGCTTATTATTTCTTGTCGAAAATTACATGCTTATCATTCTTAAGTCTAGACACGTTTTACTACATTGATTGCATAAATAGTGTATAGACAAAAATTCATATCTTAGCGTATCTGTTACTGTAAACTTTTCCTGACATCTTCCGAAAATTTCTCCGTGATTTATGGAATTTGGTATTATATATACATATGTAAATTATGTATTGAAGAATACCAAACTAAATTCTATAATCTATTTCATATCAAAAATTATCTATCTAATTATACAAGATGGATCCCGTATCTAGTTCAAATTCCTTAAATTCCGACAGCTATTCCGATATGGATATTCTCCTGAACTCTGAAGAAAGTGTAACTGGAATGGATCAACCAATTAGACATCATCTATTCTGGATGAATTGGGGATGGGTTCGTAGCCTACTTAATTATTGGAGACAAGAAGAAGGCGATCCCTTCCATCCACCACATTGCCCTCTTGGCGAAGAACCTGAAGCACTTACCGGCGAACCTGTTCGTAATACCATTTTCTCTCTCATCTCCGGAATATCTCATCATGATCATATACTCTCTCAAATTCTGGATCTTATTCATCCGCTCGTCCGAACCGCCAATCATCCCGGTGTAGTAGAAGAAGTCAACGAGCTTCGCGCTCGGGTAGTGGCTTTGGAGAATATGGTGCAAAGGTTACAAGCACCAGCAGCATCACCGGCATCAACAGTACCACCGACAACAACACCAACAGTACCATTACCACCACCAACAACATCCGCATCGCAAACCTCAACTTCACAATCTGTTCCACGAGCATCAACGTCATACGCACCGTAGTTACCAAGAAATACCAGCAACAATAACCGATGAAGTATTAACTCATTTTCCCTGAAGAAATTTTATGTATATTTAATATATATGAATTTTGAAATCAAAATAAATCTTTTCGTACCAAGTTATTACGTGTGAATCTTAACTGGTAGGTACTACTCGGTTAATTCATATTACTAATATGCTATGATGTACATACTTCGTTAATGACTTAACCATCGTTAACTACAATCTCTGTTTCCAACTCAATGAATTCCATTTCATAATAAACTAAGTATATTATTCAATTATATGGTTGATTTTATACTTTCATCTTCGATGTATTCGAAACTTTCTAGAAAACATCATTCGTACCTTGCGAAGTTAGCAAGAGTTCCATGAGCACCAACATGATTCACTGAGAAAATATCAATAAAACTGAGTATTGATTACATTAGTGAAATACTCAGTAAAGATTATTAAATCTTTAATGTTTTATTCATTTCTAATTCAAGTCAAAAATCAAATGAGCTTAATATGATATTAACTCATCAAATCTGTATTACATCTGAAGAAAATATACATACATATATTTTCATAAAGACGGTAATAAAAATTCTTTTGTACAAAATATTACTTGTGAAATCTTTAACGGGTAGGTAATTCCCGGGAAATATTTAAGTTCACAATTAATATGTTACACTGTACATTCTTCAAATTTGATTCAAAAATTATTAACTATGCTCACAGCGATATACAATCGTTTCCATACAAATTCAATTACATATTCTGATATTGACGGATCAGAATCCAAGTCAAGATTTAACGGGTGACATCATTCTTAGATCTCTACATCTTTCAAAGCTATACTTTGACTTCAAAAATGTGAAAGATCCTTTAGCATTGTTATTACTGAAAATAACCTTGCAATTCCTTTCCAAAAGTATCCAGTATTATCAACCGTTCAACCAGTCAACGACGACCTTTCAGACTTGTAACTTTGGCATATACGTTTTTGTTACTGGGGAACCTTTCATGTTCCACCACATTAGCAGTAAATTTACCAACAACTTCATTGATCTTTGACCTTCCGAAAAATCCTTATACTCATTGAAACCGTATCATGTACTCATCCACATCTTGTAACGGCAATTGCCATACCAACTATCAGGAATTAGCAATCAGTATTTTGAAAGCTTGTAGCACGTCTACGCCAACAGTTATATGTGTACATATAACGTCTACCTCTTGGACTTACATACTTCGAATGTGAAGTTTCCGAAAAACACCCCAAACTACGAAACTAGTTCTCCGAATTTTGGAAAAATGTTGATGAAGCAGCAAAAACTGTAAACGACCTTAACAGTCAAAAGTTTGATGATAAAGAATAGTATGGTGGTAAAGCTGAGAAAAAGAGAAAGTTTGGAACTGGAAAACGGATTGAGCAAAGTATGAAAGAGGCTGTGGATAAATCACAAGGACGAAACCTGTCTTCAAAGAATCCAAATTATTCAGTATCCGTTGAAGCCATTAACGAATACCTTGCTTCCGAATCTAAACCCTTGCGGACAATATTCTTCATCATCCTCTGATATTAGAAATTCTAAGATATCATCGTATCTTTCATTATAAATATCCTCCATATTTCTGGAGATAATTTCATAATCATTCTTATCGAAAATCAATTTTCTCTTTACGATATCTGTGTTACACCATAAAAGAAACTATTTTAGTTTTTAAATTCTGAAACTTTCAAGTTTAAAATATAAATGTTTTGAAGTAATGTTGGGAATTGAAGCATGAGTTAATATAATATAATGACACTTGATCAACGTGATTATATTACAGTAAGTCATGCTGAGTTTCTAATGGAACGTGATAAAGGTTCACATATCATACCCTCATCATGAACCATGTTACATAACTCTTTCATTCTATATAATCTCTAAAAAAATCAAGAAAATATTTTCTTAATGATTCCGTCTTTTTTGAGGTATTTTGGTAATTTGACAAGTCAGATTGTGCTATTACCATTTCTTTCTTCGAACATTAGTTATGTTCATCTGAAACTTCATACCTACGAATTCTGGACCATTATCCGCTTGACTTAAGGTCGGGAAGAGAAAACGAAAGCATGAAGCTCTGAAATATAATGGAGAATATAAAGCCCGATAACAACCCCGAAATTACAAACCGTGTATATCAATGCGTATAGCAATATAAAGACACGAGAGAATGAAAAACACTATAACCCCAAGGTAATAGTAGAAGAAAATAACTTCCTTTGGTGGTAGATGAAAAAGAAGAATGACAGATATGAAAGTTAAAAGTATATCAAGAATCAGAACTGGATGAAGCATTTCACAATCTTTTGAAGTATGAAATGAGGAAGAAGATGTAGGAGTGGTGAAAATAATGAAACGGAAGTAGTTAATTTATAGTGAAATATCAGACATAACAATGAGGCAGATTACGCATTTAATCAAAGGAAATCATAATTTCCTTAAATTTCGAAGAATCAAATCTTATTATGAAGATTTTCTATTCCTTAAATTTCGGAAACCAATCGTTACTACGTCAAAAGATAAGACGAATCTCTATTTCACTCTATTATGATAACTTCTCTCATACGCTTCGAGTAATGGGATTGTTTTATCCATATTATTCAAACAGTGATAAAACTCTATTTATCGACTCATATACGGCATGAAAACATTTTTATTGTTAGTCATGACGACCTCACTCAAATTTCGGGACGAAATTTCTTTAACGGGTAGGTACTGTGATGACCCGGAAATTTTGGACTAAATTTAAACTTAATCTTTGTATGATTAACATTTCCGACACGATAAGCAAAGTCTGTAAACTGAATCTCAAAATTTTTGAACTACTTTCATATATTCAAATACCTTTCGGTTGTTCTTGACAATTCGCGAACAATTATATGTATATAGATACATATATATATATATATATATATATATATATATATATATATATATATATATATATATATATATATATATATATATATATATATATATACTATAACTCGAAAACGTAACAATGTATTAATTGTTTAATACCGTACATTAAACTTATTGGTTTAAATATTTATTTGAATATATATGATAAGTTGGAATATTAATTGTATGAATAACTTGCGACGTATATTTTAAAACGTGTTTAAAAATATTGAGAATAGATATTAACTTGGTTATGAAACGTTTGATAAATACTATTATATTAATAAATAACGAGACAATGATTTATAGAAGTAAATGATCAAAACACTCGAAAGATTAAGATATACTTTGAGTGATATAGTTTATGGATAATTTAAGGCTATATTTTGACAAAGGTACGTGTCACGAAACGTAAAATGCAAGTTTTCTAAGTGTACGAAAATGCATTTGAGAAACCGAAATCGGGACATAAGTTGAGTAACAACGTACGAGTCATCGGAACGAAAATTACAGGTCAACTATGCACATGAATTTAATATAATATATAATTAATTATATAAATTAAATATATTATATATATTTAAATAATATGTCGACAAACAAGAAAACAAAAGTTTGTGAGCTAGATCAGAGGGCCATGCGATCGCATGGCCTTGAAGCACAAATCCCATGCGATCGCATGGGGTGCTTTTTCAGAAAAAGTTCTATAAATTGCACGATTCTGGTTCAGTTTTCTCACACTTTATATTACTCCGTATTACTTATGTTATTTATTTAATTTATTATTTATAATTATTATAATTATAATAATAATAATAATAATTATTATTATTATTATTATTATTATTAATATTAAGATTATTATTATTAATCTTATTATTAATAGTATTAGTATTATTATTTTTACAATACAAAAATAATAATATATATATAATATCACGACGGAGGGATGTCCAAATGATTTCGAAACGGGTTTTCGAGCAAGCTAGAGCTAAGGAAATTATGGGTTATTGTCAAAGAGGTTATGGGTAATATTTGGGGGTATATTTGTGAATCAAACCTAGTGTTTATCATCTCTGTTGCGTCTACGTAATTTCCTACAATATTAAATCTCAATATTGGTTGAGATCTACGGTTATTTGGTAATCCGAGTTTCATTTTTGTGAATGACCTTATGTGCTGCTAAGGTGAGTTTCATAAGATCCCTTTTACTCTCTACATTTTTGGGCTGAGAATACATGCAAATGATTTATTAACCGATATACAATATTTATATGCGTGAGTTTCATTTGCTCCCTTTTTAATTGCTTTTGCAATCTATATTTTTGGGCTGAGAATACATGCACTTTATTTTAAACACAATGGATACTAGTACATACTAAATTCTACACCGAGTTTGAACCAAAAATCCCTTAGCTTTGGTAACTAGTAACTACCGGTTATAAGAACTGGTGGGCGCGAGTAGTTATATATGGATCCATAGGGCTTGACATCCCCGTCTGTTCCAGGTATAGAGACCCTAGCCCGAACTATAAAACAGACGTATGCTATTTGAGTTTAGTACACGTTGAATTGCGTGTATTGTACATGTTGGTTGCATGTATGTTAAAACAGGGGTACTTATTATAACGTTAAAGTTTAGTTACCAGGGTGCTCAATCTTGTAGAATATTTTGATAAACGTTTCTGGATGAAACAACTGAAATCTTGTGATCCATCTTTATGTACAGATTATGCAAAACATTAAAACTATGAACTCACCAACCTTTGTGTTGACACTTGTTAGCATGTTTATTCTCAGGTTCCCTAGGAGTCTTCCGCTGTTTGCTTATATGTTAGACAAGCTATGTGCATGGAGTCTTACATGACATGTTTATCAAGGAAACGTTGCATTCACCAAATCATCACCGTATATCTTATTTTGACTGCATTGTCAATGGAAGTACTATAGTAAACTATTATTTACGGTGATTGTCTATATGTAGAAATCATCAAATGTCAAAAACCTTTGATTTAAATATTCATTTATGGTGTGCCTTTTCAAAAGAATGCAATGTTTACAAAACATATCATATAGAGGTCAAATACCTCGCAATGAAATCGATGAATGACGTGTTCGTCCATATGGATTTGGAGCGATCGTCGTAGTTGGTAAGCCACCAATTTCCTTACCGTTGCATATGCTTCTTCTGGTGAAGGTAATAGATCTAACCTTAAAAGATCTCTTTTAATCGTATCGTATTTTCGATCAAGAGAATTAAGAAACTGAAAAAGTTTCTGTTATGTTCTGATTTTGGTGTAAATCACGATGTCAGTAGCACACTTCATTGGGTTTGGATCTCGCATGTCGATTTCCCCCCAAATACCCTGCATCGTGATCCAAAGATCTTCTAATGACTGATCTTTTTGTTTGATGTCGTTTGCTTTAACGTGTAAGTCAAAGTTTTGCAGTTTATCCTTTCCACTGCTATATGTAACCACCAAAGCATCCCAAAGAGATTTTGCTGTGGGGTACTCGGTAAGGTTGCTAGCCAAAGTGGGTTCAATATTTTGTATGAGCCATGAGAACACGATTAGATCGTCTTGTTCCCATTGTTCATACCCTTCTTCACTCGTTTCTGGTGCATCAGTAGTCAAGTGGTTAAGGAGGGATTTTGATTTCTCTCCTATTGCAACCTTAATCATCCTTGCCCATAACGCATACTTTTGATTGCTAAGAGCAAGGTTAATTTTCAGGCTATCTGAAAGTTTGGAATGGGATTGAAGGTTGTTTTTGAGAAGGTTGCTTAATTGAGTTGCTAAGTCTTGGTTTGATGAGTTGACTGATTGGTCATGGCTGATGTCTTCAGTAGACATTGTAACCACCAATCAATTTACCAAAAAAAATGTAGATGATTGATGCTAAAAAATGAGTGTAATGATCAAAGATCTACACCATTAGCTCTGATACCATGTTTTCTAATGAAAATAATAATCTGGAAGTGTTTATTGATAATGGTTCAGTTATTTCAAACTGAGAAGTAATTTACAAGTGTGTTTGAGTGTGTTTATATACACTACAAAACCTAACAGACACTTCCAATTTAAGTATGGATCCAAAGTGACTTTGGAACCACTTTTACATAAGAGGAAATCTGCTGTTAATAGAGTCGTTTGACTTTGATAATGGCCTGTTGACTTCACTTTCTGGACAGCTGACTTTGCTGCTACATATGTGCCCTTGTGACCTTCTAAACTTGGAAATGATGAGATTATCTTTTCTCTGATCCAAATTAGAATTACCCAAAAAGGTATGGTTGCTTGTATTATTCTTTAACAAGAGGAAACATTACCATCAAAACGATCACGAACATTACATGCTTGATTTGTGTCGATGCGGTATAGTCTATTAAAAGATAAAACAAGAGTTGTAGAGCCAATCCAGTTGTTCCAAAATCGCGTGTTAAGCTTGTTACCAATCATTCGATGAATTATTCTTTGTTTTATATAATTCATTCTGTAACGAAAAAAGGATATCGTTTATGACATTGCCTTTAAAGTTTTAAAGCTTGAACTATTAAGAGTTTAGTTGGAAGTTGTGATGTGGTCTAGCGGTTGGTGGCCTGCCTCCTTTAGGGGAGGTCAGGAGTTCGACCCCCGTTGGCTACATATTAAAAATACAATTTCATCCCTGCCATGAAGTATCCACCCATGGCACCTTTCCCATATTGTTTGGGGGGTAAAGGGGAGGGGGTTTTACTTGGCTATGCCCTTGGTTCGGTTTCAAGGTTTCCTCCCAGTCAACGATGGGGCGGGGTTATTATCGCTGTATCGGCATAGTCAAAATGGGTGATGATCGCAACGGGTGGTTTAGTCCCCCTCGGGTGATCCCATTCACTGTCCAAAAAAAAAATGAAGAGTTTAGTTGTTGAAGTATAATCTTACAGTTAACCGTTAGATCAAAAAGTCAACCTATCGGAAACATTCAGCTATATATATTTTTCTTCAATATAATATAGTAATAAATATATATATATAAACTTTGTCAGTGATTTTTATAACCTGATAAGGACCCCATTAGACGATTTTTACTGCATTTGTTATATATATTTATATTTTCTAACTGTGATTATATATGTTGATTATTATCTATAGTTTATATTAAAGTTCTATAATGATGATGTCATTATTAAGAAAATTCATTTGTTAAGAAAAAATCAATAAGAAAAAGAAAAAAATCTAAGCGTGGTGGGTGATGTCATTAATCTAAATAATTTTAAATTAAAATTAAATATTATTAATTAATTATTATTATTAAATCTTATTAATAATTATTTTAATTATTAAAATTAAATAATTTTTAATTGAGTACGTAAAAGTATAAAAGCTAGGCAGAAGAAAACTAATTCTAAATTTATATTTTAATTTACACTTTTAAAATAAAATGACAACCAATATTATCTCTTATGATTGGATTTGGATTGTTTAATATGCATTTTAGGTGTTTGATAAAATGTTCAGCTCACGAGTTTCTTAGTCGGACTCTATGATTCCACGAGTCATTAAACTAAATAACTTTAGCATTTACGTTCACTTAATACCTAAAACATATCATTAAACTGTTTCGTTTAAACAAACCCGTGGTTCCACGGGTCATTTCAGTAGTTGTAAGACCCTGTTCTAATTTCTGTTTTGTTCAGTTAGGTGGGACGCCGTCCAGAGTGAGGAACGCCGTCCAGTAAAGAAAGGTTGGATGCCGTCCAAGTATTGGGATGCCGTCCAACAGAACTGACTGGCTAGTTGTGGTAATTTGAGTTAATAAGGGGTATTTTGGTATTTTTACTTGAGGGTCGGTTTATGAGCCACAAAACTGATCCACTGGCTATCTTATCCTCATTTCACCTCTTTCACTCACACACTTGCATCTAAAGAGAGAGAGAGAGAGAGAGAGAGAGAGAGAGAGAGGGTTTAGAGAGAGAGAGAGCTTGATTTGGAGAAAAAGGAGTTGGATTCTTGCCAAAGCTCGGGTTTTAAAGTTGTTCATCTCGTTCACGGCTATGTTGTGGTAGTATTGGTAAGTTCAAACTCCGAATTTCATTTGTTAGATTTGATATTCAAGTTAGGGTTTGAGCTTGATTGAGTGTGAAACCCTTTTGATGATGAAGTGGGTTTATGATGACTAGTTATTGTGGTCATTTGGCGGGGTTTGGGTTGGTTGACGATTTGGCCATGATTAGGCTATGATAATGGGTATAATTACTAGTGTTAGTGATTATGGAAGTGTTGGAACCCATTTGGGAGTATTTGGTTGACTAATTTTGAAATGGGTCAAAATTAGGGTTTGGTGTCAATTTGGGCAAGATGAGTGTTTAACACTTGTGTTCTGGTTTAATTGGCGTATTAGGACCATTCTCACTCGTGTTAGTAATTATTGGTTGGTTTGGACGCGGTTTGGTGCTTGGATGTGCAATGGGTCAAAATTGCACTAAGTATCGTTTTGAGTTGGTTTGTAAATCCACTCTAAGTGTGTTGTTTGTATTGTGATAATGGAAAAGGTACTTTCCATTGGCGAGTTGTGGATTATTTCAGTAGCATTCATCAAGACGACAAGGTGAGTGTTAATATCTCATGTGCATATGTATGTGTAGGATGGGTGCGGGTCGGGTGAAGTGGTTCTCGGTTATAGAGCTCACTTCACATATAGGTGGAATTGATGGACTTGTGTAATGGGTCCAATTGGCACGGTTGTGCGTTTTGGTTGACCACCTTTGGCGAGGTGCACACTTTGTGTGTACGTTATCACATGTGCTCGTGATGTAGATTATATAACCCCAATGGCGAAGGGTTGATATTGAGTTGTGATTGGATAACCCCGATGTGGTGGATTTTATAATCCTTTGACCGTGGGTTTTGAGTTGAGAAGTGAATCACGTGTGGATGCGGATTCACGATGACGCGTGTAGTTCGGTTATCTTATTGAGGTAGTGATCTCGTGTGGTTGCGAATTCACTAAGGCTCGTGTAGTTCGGCCAACCTCGATGTTGCTGTGATATTGAAGATAGTAGTCTCGTGTGGATGCGGATTTACTAAGGCTCGTGTAGCTCGGCCAATCTTCATTTGGTTTTGGGTTAAGGGGTTAACCTTGGGCGGTATTATGCTTTGGTATGTATATATATTGTTGTATTGTTGTGTTGTAGCTAATCCTCCGGGTGTAGCTTATTGGCGTGGTACATATCGTCGTTGGTGTACTCACATGGTTGTTATCGTTAGCTTGTTGTATAGCGATTGTACGGTATGCTTAGATTAGCTTGCCTTTATGCATGGACTCCGGTATGTGCTATTTGTTTATTATTGCGTGGCGTGTCCATTTTATGCATATATATGTATGTAGTATATTCTCACTCACTAAGCGTTAGCTTACCCTCTCGTTGTTTACATTTTTATAGATTTGCATGGATGCGGTGGCTCCGGTAAGCGTGGGAACTAGTGGACTCGCGTAGGTTGCTTTAGAAGACTTGCTTTTGGATTTGATTAGGATTGGGTAGCGTATCCCCAATCACCATGCTCGGTCTATGTTTTATATTAAACTAAAATGGGTCAAAATAGTCACTTATCGTAATTTGGGTCGTTGTGGGCCCGGTGTTGTAAAACTCGATTTTTATTGTGGAAATCTCTTAATTATAATTCGTATAATGTATTGTGAAAACCGTTTAGTTTAAAAGTGTCAGAAAGCGGGCTTTCCGCTCACGTGAAATTGGAAAACAGATCAGTCAGCTTTAGTTCATTTGGATGCCGTCCAATATGCTTGGACGCCGTCCTGTCTTTCACAACTGGACGCCGTCCAGATAACTGGACGCCGTCCAGACATACTGTTGCAGAATTTTTTTTTTAGGTCGTGTTTTCGGTTGGATAACGGGTTGGGTCATTACAAGTGGTATCAGGGCATGGTCTAAGGGATTTAGGTGACTTGAGATAGGTGCCTAGACTTAGACTTTTGTGTGTACATATTTGTTGCGGGACTTGTAGGAGTACGGGTCGGAATGGGAATTTGGTTAGTGCCTTAGCGTGTAGGTCAACTAACTAGGGTATTGGCTTGTGTTGTGACATTATTCTTACGTGTGTTTATGTCGCGTAGAATATTTGGTTGTGGTGTTTATATCATTGAGCGAGGCGGTCGTTGTACTAACAAGTTGATACGGCGTGTGTGCGTAATAAGGACTTGCAAACCTTATTACGGGTGCAAATCGTGTCTAACAAGTGATGTACGACGAGTATTTAGCAAGATGGGGCGGTGTTGTGCATGTGGATTTATACGTTCGTGGACTAATCGTTTTTGCATTCTTTAGAATGACGACGTGAAATGAGATCGAGATGAATGACGAGGAGTTTAACGCTAGAGTTGCGACCGTCGTTGCGGAGCAAATGGGTGCGTTTCGAGAAGCAATGGATATGAAGTATTCCGAATTTCGGGGTAGTAGTGAAATGCAGCGTTGTCTTAAGATCTTCATGAGGACTAAACCCCTGATGTATGACGGGAAACCGGATCCTTTGGTAAGCACAACATGGATCTCGGATGTCGAAGGGTGTTTTCGCACTATTGAATGCCCTCCTGAGAAGATGACAAGACTCGCTACTAGCTTGTTGCGGGGTAGAGCGAAGGATTGGTTGGATGGTAAGATTGATCTTGTCGGCGGAGAAGTATTTATGGGGTTATCGTGGGATGATTTTAAGAAGGAATTCTTCGAGGAGTTTCGAACTTCAGCCGATTTGTCGGAATTGCGTAATGAGTTGCGAAATTTGCAACAGGGTTCTATGGATTTGAATACTCTCAAGATGACCTTTATGGCGAAGGCTCGTTTTTGCCCAGAGTATATGGGGAATGATCGTTTGTTGATGGAAAATTTCTATCGAACTTTGAATCATGACTTGAAGAACAAAATTAGCAGAGGTCAGGTGAAATCGTTTGCGGAATTATTCGCCGTGGCTAGGGGTTTCGAGTCGTATTCGCGATCAAAGATTGGTAAACCTTCAAGTGAGAGAAGTGTTGTTTCGTATGGTGCTCCAATTAAGAGAACTAGGGGTGCAGGTGTGAGCACGGGCGGTACACGGACGAGTATATCGGATTCTAGTGCGTCTAGATGTTACAATTGTGGCGTGAGGGGTCACAAGTCTTGGGAATGTTCGGTGCCAAAGGGTGACGGCACGGTGTGCTTCAATTGCCAAGAAGAAGGACATCGTAAGGGATTGGAGTGTCCCGAGTTAGCAGGGACGGGTGCGACAAGGAGACGTTAAGGTACGTTCCGTTTTAATGAGTATGTCCTTTGATCATTTATTATGTGCCGATTGAGTTCGGGTTTGTTAAATTCCTTGTGTTATGCATAGTATTATTATGGGTGATGTTCCTAATGGAATTACCTTACGGTGACGTTTTGATTGATGGGCGAAGGGCGTAAGACTTGGTGCAACCAAGCATTCCTTAGTGTTGAGAAATGTTTCTACCAAGCCATGGGTATGGGCTTTGGTGTTCGGTCGTTAAGCGAGTGTTTGCTTTCGTGATTGAAGTTGATGAACCATGAGGTTCGACGGGTGGATAAAACCATAAAGATCGAGTGTTTGATCTCGATGTGTGTTGGTAATGGAGTCTACGTGACTCGATGTTAGGTGCCTCTTTCATACCTACTAGCATGGTATTCGACTCCGATGGTGTTGCGGTTCCATTGTACTTAGGGTACCGGAGAGAAACCCTTAGGTACATGAGTGACTAGGTGAAAATTTGACAAGCTAGAGCAATCGGAGGATTGCAAGATTAAAGTTGGTGTAATTTGTAGTAACTCTTCGTTCGAAGTGTTTAAGTATAGGATAAAATCCTTCGTGTGCTCAAGGTTGGAGCAAGGTATCGTGATGTGGTTATGGAACGGAGTTCTAAGTGGGGGAGTTTGAACTCTCGCACGAAGATGTTCTAGTGCATTGATAGTGGACGATGCTCGTATGGATTCGGAGCTAGCGTTGAGACCTACGTTGGTCGATTGTGGTAAAAGTACGATTTGGAATAAATTGTACTTATGGTTTTAGATTTAAATTATCACCGAGGTGGTAATGTGGTGAATCTCATTTAGAGATAATGGACGTGTTTGACGAGCAAGGTGAGATTCCTCAGTTAACGGATGTGCGTGTCAGATTCTCTTCTAGAGAATTATTGTTTTGTGCCTATGTGCGATATAGGTGGTTCTTGCTCGATTGTGTTGGCGTTGTGTACGTATACGTATGCTGCGCGTATGTGTATAATGGATTTACTTGGGTGGGTTAGTCGCGGTGTTAAGACACCACCTGGGGGTTAGTGTTACGCGGTGTTAAGTACACTAATGGATATTTGTTTGGGGTGGATTGTAACGACCCTACTTTTTCCGTTATCTTTTACCGTTAATTATTTAACGACCGTTAACTTTTATTCGTGCCACGTCATTTCTATGACCTATATTATTATTTTTGTAATAATATATTAATTATTATGTGTTATATGAATATATGTATTCATATCTTAAATTGTACGTTTCTACGTGTCGCGAATTTCTATCCGGCGAATCTTTTCGGTTTTCAAACCAACGGTTGAGCTTTTGGGAATTTTAAGTCCTAATTATTTTAAATATGATATTTTAATGTCATATGTTTATATTTAGTGTTTATATATTTTATTCGTCGTGTATTTGTTATCTCTCTGAAAAATCAATCGCGTAGTAGCGTTTTCGCGTTTTGGGCTTCGACCGGGCGTTCGGGCCACAAGCTAATTGACTTTTTAACATTTTGGATTAGTGGGGCCCACCCCCTTGCTGATTTTGGCCAAAAATTCCCTTAGGGAGGGGGTGTTTGTGCCATTTCTTCTAACTTGGAGCATTTTTGATCAAAACCTAATACACTCCTCATTTCTTTCATTTTTCCACATTTTAATTTTTGCTCTCCCTCTCCCTTGTTCTTGGCCTTCACCTACAGCACCATAAACATCATCATCATCAATTAAAAATATTACTTGAATCATCAAATCGTTCATACAATCAGATTCCTCATCCCGTTCTCTACGCGCTCATATTAATCTTTTCTTGATTAGGGTATAAATCCTAACCCTAGCTTTTCAATTTTTCTTTATTTTTTTCTGTATTTTGATGTTATATTGATAGTACGATGATTACATGTTATTGTATTGATGATTGTATGCGTAGAATTGCTCGATTATACATGTTTTCGGTTTGATAGAATTGGGACAGCAGCATATTCGTTCATTTATGGTTATATAACTGATATAAAAGTGAAATTAAAGTATCTAGATGAGTTCCTCTCATCAAGACATTAATTTTAGACTCCGGATTCATGTCATTTCGATTCCCGGAACTCTAGATATTATTAAAATGGTGTTTTGTTGAGATACATTTATGAAAACGAATTGAATCAGGTATGGTCCGACTTTGTGACCATTTTTGGAGTCTTTAGGGTGTACTAGTGTGTTAGGATTGATGATGGGATGAACTTTCATGTTCGGGTCATCTAAATCCGAGCCACGGATCACCCGTTATGACTAAAACACGTTTTTGAGCGGATAAAAGGTCCAAACTGATTAAGGGGTGTAAGTCACGACTTTGTGACTGTTCTTGGGATGTTCTTGAGCAAACTAATGTTTCGGGTGGGTTGGTTAGGCGAAGATATATATAAGATGTAGTGACCCAAACTTTTCCATGTTTATATATATTAATTGAGATTGATATTTACATGATTAAATGTTTCCAACATGTTAAGCAATCAAACTTGTTAAGACTTGATTAATTGAAATAGGTTTCATATAGACAATTGACTACCCAAGTTGACCGGTGATTCACGAACGTTAAAACTTGTAAAAACTATATGATGACATATATATGGTTATATATATAGTTAACATGATATTATGATAAGTAAACATATCATTAAGTATATTAACAATGAACTACATATGTAAAAACAAGACTACTAACTTAATGATTTTGAAACGAGACATATATGTAACGATTATCGTTGTAACGACATTTAATGTATATATATCATATTAAGAGATATTCGTACATCATAATATCATGATAATATAATGATTTAAAATCTCTTTTGATATTATAAACATTGTGTTAACAACATTTAACAAGATCGTTAACCTAAAGGTTTCAAAACAACATTTACATGTAACGACTTACGATGACTTAACGACTCAGTTAAAATGTATATACATGTAGTGTTTTAATATGTATTCATACACTTTTGAAAGACTTCAATACACTTATCAAAATACTTCTACTTAACAAAAATGCTTACAATTACATCCTCGTTCAGTTTCATCAACAATTCTACTCGTATGCACCCGTATGCGTACTCGTACAATACACAGCTTTTAGATGTATGTACTATTGGTATATACACTCCAATTATCAGCTCTTAGCAGCCCATGTGAGACACCTAACACATGTGGGAACCATCATTTGGCAACTAGCATGAAATATCTCATAAAATTACAAAAATATGAGTAATCATTCATGACTTATTTACATGAAAACAAAATTACATATCCTTTATATCTAATCCATACACCAACGACCAAAAACACCTACAAACACTTTCATTCTTCAATTTTATTCATCTAATTGATCTCTCTCAAGTTCTATCTTCAAGTTCTAAGTGTTCTTCATAAATTCCAAAAGTTCTAGTTTCATAAAATCAAGAATACTTTCAAGTTTGCTAGCTCACTTCCAATCTTGTAAGGTGATCATCCAACCTCAAGAAATCTTTGTTTCTTACAGTAGGTTATCATTCTAATACAAGGTAATAATCATATTCAAACTTTGGTTCAATTTCTATAACTATAACAATCTTATTTCAAGTGATGATCTTACTTGAACTTGTTTTCGTGTCATGATTCTGCTTCAAGAACTTCGAGTCATCCAAGGATCCATTGAAGCTAGATCCATTTTTCTATTTTCCAGTAGGTTTATCCAAGGAACTTAAGGTAGTAATGATGTTCATAACATCATTCGATTCATACATATAAAGCTATCTTATTCGAAGGTTTAAACTTGTAATCACTAGAACATAGTTTAGTTAATTCTAAACTTGTTCGCAAACAAAAGTTAATCCTTCTAACTTGACTTTTAAAATAAACTAAACACATGTTCTATATCTGTATGATATGCTAACTTAATGATTTAAAACCTGGAAACACGAAAAACACCGTAAAACCGGATTTACGCCGTCGTAGTAACACCGCGGGCTGTTTTGGGTTAGTTAATTAAAAACTATGATAAACTTTGATTTAATAGTTGTTATTCTGAGAAAATGATTTTTATTATGAACATGAAACTATATCCAAAAATTATGGTTAAACTCAAAGTGGAAGTATGTTTTCTAAAATGGTCATCTAGACGTCATTCTTTCGACTGAAATGACTACCTTTACAAAAACGACTTGTAACTTATTTTTCCGACTATAAACCTATAATTTTTCTGTTTAGATTCATAAAATAGAGTTCAATATGAAACCATAGCAATTTGATTCACTCAAAACGGATTTAAAATGAAGAAGTTATGGGTAAAACAAGATTGGATAATTTTTCTCATTTTAGCTACGTGAAAATTGGTAACAAATCTATTCCAACCATAACTTAATCAACTTGTATTGTATATTATGTAATCTTGAGATACCATAGACACGTATACAATGTTTCGACCTATCATGTCGACACATCTATATATATTTCGGAACAACCATAGACACTCTATATGTGAATGTTGGAGTTAGCTATACAGGGTTGAGGTTGATTCCAAAATATATATAGTTTGAGTTGTGATCAATACTGAGATACGTATACACTGGGTCGTGGATTGATTCAAGATAATATTTATCGATTTATTTCTGTACATCTAACTGTGGACAACTAGTTGTAGGTTACTAACGAGGACAGCTGACTTAATAAACTTAAAACATCAAAATATATTAAAAGTGTTGTAAATATATTTTGAACATACTTTGATATATATGTATATATTGTTATAGGTTCGTGAATCAACCAGTGGCCAAGTCTTACTTCCCGACGAAGTAAAAATCTGTGAAAGTGAGTTATAGTCCCACTTTTAAAATCTAATATTTTTGGGATGAGAATACATGCAGGTTTTATAAATGATTTACAAAATAGACACAAGTACGTGAAACTACATTCTATGGTTGAATTATCGAAATCGAATATGCCCCTTTTTATTAAGTCTGGTAATCTAAGAATTAGGGAACAGACACCCTAATTGACGCGAATCCTAAAGATAGATCTATCGGGCCCAACAAGCCCCATCCAATGTACCGGGTGCTTTAGTACTTCGAAATTTATATCATATCCGAAGGGTGTCCCGGAATGATGGGGATATTCTTATATATGCATCTTGTTAATGTCGGTTACCAGGTGTTCACCATATGAATGATTTTTATCTCTATGTATGGGATGTGTATTGAAATATGAAATCTTGTGGTCTATTATTATGATTTGATATATATAGGTTAAACCTATAACTCACCAACATTTTTGTTGACGTTTTTAAGCATGTTTATTCTCAGGTGATTATTAAGAGCTTCCGCTGTCGCATACTTAAATAAGGACGAGATTTGGAGTCCATGCTTGTATGATATTGTGTAAAAACTGCATTCAAGAAACTTATTTTGTTGTAACATATTTGTATTGTAAACCATTATGTAATGGTCGTGTGTAAACAGGATATTTTAGATTATCATTATTTGATAATCTACGTAAAGCTTTTTAAACCTTTATTGATGAAATAAAGGTTATGGTTTGTTTTAAAATGAATGCAGTCTTTGAAAAATGTCTCATATAGAGGTCAAAACCTTGCAACGAAATCAATTAATATGGAACGTTTTTAATCAATAAGAACGGGACATTTCAGTTGGTATCCGAGCGTTGGTCTTAGAGAACCAGAATTTTGCATTAGTATGTCTTATCGAGTTTGTTAGGATGCATTAGTGAGTCTGGACTTCGACCGTGTTTACTTGAAAAATGATTGCTTAACAAATTTTGTTGGAAACTATATATTTTTAACATGTGAATATTATGTGATATATTAATCTCTTAACGCGTTTGATATTATATGATAGATGTCTACCTCTAGAACAAGTCCCATTGACTCACCTAATAATAATGAAGAGTCAAATGTAAATTGGAATGATTCGTGGACTGATTCACAAGTTCCCGAAGAGGAACCGGAAGAAGAGTCGGAACCGGAAGAAGAATCGGAACCGGAAGAAGAATCGGAACCGGATGAAGAAATAGAACCGGTGGGGGAAATAATAAAACGGTTAAGTAAAAGAAAATCCTCAACCAACCGACCAAGGTTAATTATGGTCAATGGTGTTTCCGCCAAGGAAGCAAAATATTGGGAGGATTACCAATTCTCCGATGAATCGGATTCCGACGAGAATTCCGATGATGTTATAGAAATTACCCCAACTGAATTTAAAAAGGCAAAAGAAAATAATAAGGGAAAGGGCATAAAAATAGAGAAATCTAATTCCAACCCCGATGAACTTTATATGTATCGTCAACCCCCGAAGTCCTTAAGTAGTAACAATGACCCGGGAACCTCTAAACCACCAGGTTTTTCTAAACCAATGTGGATCACGACGGCTCGTATTAGGGGAACATCATATATCCCTAGAAACTTGGCAAAACGAACCAAAACCGAAGAAGAAGAAACAAGCGAGTCGGAATAAGATAGTTGTATTCGTGTGGTGTAATATATGTAATATAGTGTGCTTATGCTTTATGATATATGTAAAAATTGCTTGTATTAATAAGTATTTTTTTTTTTTTATGAATCTAACTCTTGTCTATTTTACAGTACAAAATGGATAGACAACCCAATATTTTAAGAGACCTACCCGGAGACATGATTGATGAAATCTTGTCTAGAGTCGGTCAGAATTCTTCGGCACAACTATTTAAGGCGAGATCAGTTTGTAAGACATTCGAAGAACGTTCCAAGAATGCCTTGGTTTATAAAAGGCTTTCGTTCGAAAGATGGGGGATATCACATTGGGAAATCCATAAGTTACGATGTGTTTACTTTGACGCATATATTGCGGGGAACCCAAATGCTATTTTACGCAATGGGTTAAGAAATTATTTTGACTCAATATATCCGAATATTGGACTTCGTGATTTAGAAAAAGCGGCTAACATGCAACATAAAGAAGCATGTTATGCTTACGGATTAGTAATGTTCGCTTCTCACCAAAGTGAGAACAAGAACATCGGGCTACAACTATTAAGCAAAACGTTCCCACAAGTGACGGAGTCGGTAATTGGGGTAAGAAATGAGGTTTTTAGATTGTTACGGGACTGTTGGACATTACGTAACCCTCGTCCCTTTGACGACATTGCAACACGCTGTCTTATCAACGGCCATAACGGTTATGTTCCACCAGACCAAGGATGGGAAGTAATCCTAGTAAAACCAGAATGCATGACTTGCTTCTGGACGTATGAATTACGTGTCTTTATTGCCTTTGCTGAACGACTTGTGTACTAGCTAGAATTATCTTCACAACCATCTTGTATCAAATTTATTGTGCGCTATATCTCATGCTATATGTAAAATAAGCGGTATTGTAAGTTTGTAAAATATTGTGTAAAAGTTTGAACGCGAAATATTATTATAATCAGTTTTTCATATAGAATTGTAGTAGTTGAATTGTATATTAGCTACTAAGTATGAACTTAACGGGTAGGTACTACCCGAATTTAAACTTATAAAATGCTAATATGAAGAAAAAGCTTTTATAAATGAGTTCATATTATGCTACGAAATACTATTAACTACTCTTAATATTCTGTATGATTAACTTGTTCCATTTGACTATTTTGAAGGAAATGGCACCGACTACTCGACACACCGTGAATATGAATGAAGAGGAATTCCGTACTTTTCTAGCTTCAAACATAGCCGCAGTACAGGCTGCGCTACATACCAACAATAACCTTGGATCTAGCAGTACAGGAAATCGTGTAGGATGCACCTACAAAGAATTCACTGCCTGCAAACCTTTGGAATTTGATGGAACCGAAGGACCGATCGGATTGAAACGGTGGACCGAGAAGGTCGAATCGGTGTTTGCCATAAGTAAGTGTACTGAAGAGGACAAAGTGAAGTAAGCTACGCATACCTTCACAGGTTCTGCGTTAACATGGTGGAATACCTATCTAGAGCAAGTGGGACAAGACGATGCGTACGCACTACCGTGGTCAGCATTCAAGCACTTGATGAACGAGAAGTACCGTCCCAGAACCGAGGTCAATAAGCTCAAGACAGAACTTAGAGGGTTACGAACCCAAGGATTTGATATTACCACATATGAAAGACGATTCACAGAATTATGCCTATTGTGTCCGGGAGCATTCGAAGATGAGGAAGAGAAGATCGACGCGTTTGTGAAAGGATTACCGGAAAGAATCCAAGAAGATATAAGTTCACACGAGCCCGCCTCCATACAACAGGCATGTAGAATGGCTCAAAAACTAGTGAACCAGATTGAAGAAAGAATTAAAGAACAGACTGCTGAAGAGGCCAATGTGAAGCAAGTCAAAAGAAAGTGGGAGGAAAACGGTGATAAGAATCACCAATACAACAACAACAGCAATTACAACAATAATCGCAACAATTATCCCAACAATCGCAACATCAATCGCAACTACAACAAACGGCCCAACAACAACAACAACAACAACAACAACTACAACAGTCATCCTAACAACAATAATAACCGCAACAACAACAACAATCAGAAGCAGCTATGCCAAAGGTGTGAAAAGTATCACTCGGGGTTCTGCACCAAATTTTGCAACAAGTGTAAAAGAAATGGTCATAGCGCGGCGAAGTGTGAGGTTTACGGACCAGGGGTTAATAGAACGAAAGGAACAAATGGTGTCGGAACGAGTAATGGCGGAGCAAGTAGTGTCGGAGCAAGTTATGCCAATGTAGTTTGTTATAAATGTGGAAAACCGGGCCACGTTATTAGAAATTGCCCGAACCAGGAGAACACGAATGGACAAGGCCGCGGAAGAGATTTCAATATTAATGCGGCAGAGGCACAGGAAGACCCGGAGCTTGTTACGGGTACGTTTCTTATTGACAATAAATCTGCTTACGTTTTATTTGATTCGGGTGCGGATAGAAGCTATATGAGTAGAGATTTTTGTGCTAAATTAAGTTGTCCATTGACGCCTTTGGATAGTAAATTTTTACTCGAATTAGCAAATGGTAAATTAATTTCAGCAGATAATATATGTCGGAATCGAGAAATTAAACTGGTTAGCGAAACATTTAAGATTGATTTGATACCAGTAGAGTTAGGGAGTTTTGATGTGATAATCGGTATGGACTGGTTGAAAGAAGTGAAAGCAGAGATCGTTTGTTACAAAAATGCAATTCGCATTATACGAGAAAAAGGAAAACCCTTAATGGTGTACGGAGAAAAGGGCAACACGAAGCTACATCTTATTAGTAATTTGAAGGCACAAAAACTAATAAGAAAAGGTTGCTATGCTGTTCTAGCACACGTCGAGAAAGTACAAACTGAAGAAAAGAGCATCAATGATTATCCCGTCGCAAAAGAATTTCCCGATGTATTTCCGAAAGAATTACCGGGATTACCCCCACATCGATCTGTTGAATTTCAAATAGATCTTGTACCAGGAGCTGCACCAATAGCTCGTGCTCCTTACAGACTCGCACCCAGCGAGATGAAAGAACTGCAAAGCCAATTACAAGAACTTTTAGAGCGTGGTTTCATTCGACCAAGCACATCACCTTGGGGAGCTCCTGTTTTGTTTGTCAAGAATAAAGATGGTACATTCAGGTTGTGTATCGACTACCGAGAGTTGAACAAACTTACCATCAAGAATCGCTACCCACTACCGAGAATCGACGACTTATTTGATCAACTACAAGGCTCGTCTGTTTATTCAAAGATTGACTTACGTTCCGGGTATCATCAAATGCGGGTGAAAGAAGATGATATTCCAAAGACTGCTTTCAGAACACGTTATGGTCATTACGAGTTTATGGTCATGCCGTTTGGTTTAACTAATGCACCAGCTGTGTTCATGGACCTTATGAACCGAGTGTGTGGACCATACCTTGATAAGTTTGTCATTGTTTTCATTGATGACATACTTATTTACTCAAAGAATGACCAAGAACACGGTGAACATTTGAGAAAGGTGTTAGAAGTATTGAGGAAGGAAGAATTGTACGCTAAGTTTTCAAAGTGTGCATTTTGGTTGGAAGAAGTTCAATTCCTCGGTCACATAGTGAACAAAGAAGGTATTAAGGTGGATCCGGCAAAGATAGAAACTGTTGAAAAGTGGGAAACCCCGAAAACTCCAAAACACATACGCCAGTTTTTAGGACTAGCTGGTTACTACAGAAGGTTCATCCAAGACTTTTCCAGAATAGCAAAACCCTTGACTGCATTAACGCATAAAGGGAAGAAATTTGAATGGAATGATGAACAAGAGAAAGCGTTTCAGTTATTGAAGAAAAAGCTAACTACGGCACCTATATTGTCATTGCCTGAAGGGAATGATGATTTTGTGATTTATTGTGACGCATCAAAGCAAGGTCTTGGTTGTGTATTAATGCAACGAACGAAGGTGATTGCTTATGCGTCTAGACAATTGAAGATTCACGAACAAAATTATACGACGCATGATTTGGAATTAGGCGCGGTTGTTTTTGCATTAAAGACTTGGAGGCACTACTTATATGGGGTCAAAAGTATTATATATACCGACCACAAAAGTCTTCAACACATATTTAATCAGAAACAACTGAATATGAGGCAGCGTAGGTGGATTGAATTATTGAATGATTACGACTTTGAGATTCGTTACCACCCGGGAAAGGCAAATGTGGTAGCCGATGCCTTGAGCAGGAAGGACAGAGAACTCATTCGAGTAAAATCTATGAATATAATGATGCATAATAACCTTACTACTCAAATAAAGGAGGCGCAACAAGGAGTTTTAAAAGAGGAAAATTTAAAGGATGAAATACCCAAAGGATCGGAGAAGCATCTTAATATTCGGGAAGACGGAACCCGGTATAGGGCTGAAAGGATTTGGGTACTAAAATTTGGAGATATGAGAGAAATGGTACTTAGAGAAGCTCATAAAACCAGATACTCAATACATCCTGGAACGGGGAAGATGTACAAGGATCTCAAGAAACATTTTTGGTGGCCGGGTATGAAAGCCGATGTTGCTAAATACGTAGGAGAATGTTTGACGTGTTCTAAGGTCAAAGCTGAGCATCAGAAACCATCAGGTCTACTTCAACAACCCGAAATCCTGGAATGGAAATGGGAAAACATTACCATGGATTTCATCACTAAATTGCCAAGGACTGCAAGTGGTTTTGATACTATTTGGGTAATAGTTGATCGTCTTACCAAATCAGCACACTTCCTGCCAATAAGAGAAGATGACAAGATGGAGAAGTTAGCACGACTGTATTTGAAGGAAGTCATCTCCAGACATGGAATACCAGTCTCTATTATCTCTGATAGGGATGGCAGATTTATTTCAAGATTCTGGCAGACATTACAACAAGCATTAGGAACTCGTCTAGACATGAGTACTGCCTATCATCCACAAACTGATGGGCAGAGCGAAAGGACGATACAAACGCTTGAAGACATTGTAAGACCCGAGTATTTGTAGTGTACATATGTGTATATAAGTGTATTGTGCGGTACTTGAATCGGGGTTTGGTTGTATATATTTTAAAAGGCAAAAGAAGCTGGACTGGGAGGGTTGCGCGCCGCGTGGCCTAGTGGCTCGCCGCGCCATCTGTCTGTGACAGAATCCTCTTTTCCTTTTAATTAGACAATTGGAGGGCATTTTGGTCAATTCACTTTGGAGCCCGAATTTAATACCTTGGATCAGTTTTGGAGCTTCATTCACTCCACTTCCAACAACCTTATCCTCTCAAATTCAATTTCTAGTGAGAGAGTGCATCCTTGAGTGAGAAAGCTTCATTAGAGCTTGAAGGAGGTTGAATCGGGTCTTGGTGCAAGTTCTAAAGTCGTTCATCTAGTCGATAGCTACGTGGTGATTGTGTTGGTAAGTTATAAAACCCAATTTCCTACTTTAATTGCATTAGGGGTTAGGGTTTGGGTTATTAAGACTCATAAAACCCATTTGCTAGTAAATTAGGGGTTTTTTGGGGAATTTGGGTCATGAAGACTCAAGGATGACCAATTAGGGTTTTCAAAGTGTTAAATTAGATTATGAACCTAAATTGGTTAGTTTATGTACTAGAACACCTTAATGATATGTGAATGGGTGTTATTTGGGTTTGGATGACCCAAATGGGTGTGTTGACCTTGAAATGGGTCAAATGGGTCTTTAATGACCTAAGTGGCCTTGCATGTATGAAAACGAGTTAACTTTGTGGTTAAAAGTGTGTTAATACCTTAATTGGCTAAAGTTAGGGTTTTTGGTGAAGTTAACCCATTATTAGGGTTAAAGGTGCAAAATGGGTCGGGATTGCACTTAGGGTCAAAAGACTCTAGATTGTTAAGTGAGTTGCTTGACCGACTTGAGTTGTGAATTGATTATGTGCTAAAATGTAATAGGTACGTTACATTGACGTTGCAAGTTCGGTTATCTTACACGAAGACTTCGAGGTGAGTGGAATGATTATATGCGTATGTATATAATGTATCTATTTGTTGTAGCGTGAAAGGTGTAGTGTCGAGGTGTTAAGACACCACGTTTCACGTGAAGAGTGTAGCATCGAGGTGTTAAGATGTCACTCGGGTGTAGCATCGAGGTGTTAAGATGCCACCTAGGAGTGTAGTGTCGAGGTGTTAAGACACCACTCCGTAGAATAATGAGTGAAGCATCGAGGTGTTAAGATGCCACTCGGGGTGAAGTGCCGAGGTGTTAAGGTGCCACCCTAGGGGTTAGTGGTGCGAGGTGTTAAGTGCCCTAACGGATGTTATGAACACCGATGGCGTTTTCGCGAGCGCCGTTCCCTTGTACTATTGGTTAACCATGGTTATTTGTGTTGTAAGCATATTATATTATTCGAGTTATATTTATATGTTGTTGTTATGCTAGCTTGTGGTGTTGGAGATTTATAGCTCGATATTGCGACGATAAGCTAATGTTGTTTGCTAGCATGTTTGGGGTTGTGTAAGTGTATGCAAGTAGGTATAATTATATATGTATTCGTATAATTATTGCATTCACTAAGCTTTGCTTACCCTCTCGTTGTTTACCATTTTATAGGTTCGGTTTTGGACAAGGGTAAGGGCATCGTTTTGGACTAGAGATTCCGCTTGATGCTAGGGGACGCTTTTGGCTTTAGTAGCTCTTGGAGTATGACCGATAGTTGGGTAGTTTAATCCCAAACGCCATGCTCATTGTCTAGTTTGGAACTTAAACTTTTTGGTGGTCGAAACTCGTAAATTGTACTAAACTCGTAAAACGGCCGATGTGGGCCCCGCTTGTAAAACTTTAATTTTATGTTTGAAACATGTTAGTTTTACATATTTGGTAGTATGGTAAAAAGCGTTTTGTCTAAAAGTGCCGGGAACTAGTCAATCTTTTCGCGGTTAAAAAGTCCCGGGGACAGCCAGATATGGCGCGGCGCGCGGGCCTGATGTTATGCGAGGTGTATACGAAATAGTTTATATTTTACTAGGAAAAACTATTAAATACGATACAATTTTACACAAGATATTTATTTATTTATAGAATGGATATACTTAAACCTTGCTACAACACTTATAGGCAGTGTACCTAATCGTACAGTAGTGTAGTTTTTAGTAAGTCCGGTTCGTTCCACAGGGAAATCTTTAAACAAAGCTCAACGCTATATTAATTTACTTTTATAAAAATACAAATATATATATATAAGTAATATTATTATTATAAAGGGGGGTTTTTACCGTTTAATGACCGGTTTGTCGATTTTAAGACTTTAGTCGCAGTTAAAACCTAATGTAAAATATTAAATAAATAAAAGACTTAATTTAAAGCGTAAAGTAAATAACGATAATGAAATTGCGAATAATAAAAGTGCGATAAAATAAACTTGCGATAATTAAAGAGTACGATAATTAAAAGTGCGATTAAATAACAATAAATAAAAGTGCGATAATTAGAAGTGCAATTAAATATAAAATAAAGGAAATTAAATATGAAATAAAAGAATTATGCTTATTTAAACTTCCGTAATCATGATGTTTGACGTGTTGATTTTAGTTTTATGCCCATGGGTTAATTGTCCTTTGTCCTGGATTATTTAATATGTCCGTCTGGTTTTTGTCCATAACAGTCCATCAGTCATAAATATAAAGTGCAAGTGTCCTTGTCAAATTATTATTATACCCGAAGTTAAATATTCCAACTAATTGGGGATTCGAATTGTAACAAGGTTTTAATACTTTGTTTAATGAATACACCAGGTTATCGACTGCGTGTAAACCAAGGTTTTACTACTTTGTTATCAATTACACCAATTACCCTTGAATGTAATTTCACCCCTGTTTTAATTATTCTAGTGGCTATTAATCCATTCCCGTGTCCGGTTAAATGAACGATTATTCGTACATATAAATACCCCGCCCATCGTGTCCGATCGAGTGTATATGGTAATTTATAGGGACGCCCAATTGTAAATCTTTATATTAACATTAACAAACTATCATTTAGTTAAACAAATATAAAGCCCATTAATAGCCCATAGTCTAATTTCCACAAGTGTCGTTCTTTTGTCCAAACCCCAATTATGGTACAAAGCCCAATTACCCAATTTTAGTAATTAGCCCAACATCATGATTACTTCGTTTTAAATAAGCATAATAATAACTTAGCTACGAGACATTAATATAAAAAGGTTGAACATAACTTACAATGATTAAAAATAGCGTAGCGTTACACGGACAGAATTTCGACTTACACCCTTACAATATTCGCTAACATACCCTTATTATTAGAATTAAAATTAAAATTAAAATATAAATTATATATATATAAATTTTACGTATGATAAGAGAAGAAAAAGATATAAATTTTTGATCAGAATTCGGTTTGCTTTATAGGCAGAGTTGATTTTTGGGGCTCCGCGACTCGCGGCAAAATCCTCTTCAAACTCCGCGAGTCGCGGAGAATGTATTTACAGCTCACACCCTTGGAGTCTTTCTCTGCCGACGGTTTATAATATATATATATAATATATATATAATTAATATAATTAATTATATATTATATTATATTTATATACATAGTTAACTTGTAATTTTTAGTCCGTTGCGTCGAGCGTTGAGAGTTGACTCTGGTCCCGGTTCTGGATTTTCGAACGTCCTTGCGTACAATTTTATATTTTGTACTTTGCGTTTTGAATCTTGTACTCTTGTAATTTCGAGACGTTTCTTATCAATAATTGGAACCTTTTTGATTGTCTTTTGTACTTTTGAGCTTTTTGGTCGTTTGCGTCTTCAATTCGTCGAATCTGTCTTTTGTCTTCACCTTTTATTATTTAAACGAATATCACTTGTAAATAGAACAATTGCAACTAAAAGCTTGTCTTTCTTGAGGAATAATGCTATGAAATATATGTTCGTTTTTAGCATTATCAAATATTCCCACACTTGAGCGTTGCTTGTCCTCAAGCAATATTGTCTTGAAATACTAGAATCACTTCTTTATTCTTCACACTTTGTACATCAGTGATTTCTATACGGCGGTATAAACAATGGTAGTAACGATATGGTTTACAGTCCCACATGACTATAAAAATTTTGATCCATTAAGGAAATTGGATCTTTATGAAAACATTTGATCTTTTGAAAATTAAATCTAGTTTTTACCCTAGATAAGTTTTCCGGGATAACCCTTTACCGGTGTTTGCAAAATATTTTTGTGGGTTTGGTGGGTTTCAGATTTGAAAATTTTAGCTCAAAACTTGCTGTTTTGTGTCACCCACTTGCTAACCTTGTATTAGGAAAGCAACACGTCCAGTTTACTTGTTCCGTATATTACCTTTCGGCAAACTACCGTCCGGTTGTAAAGGAAAGCGTTGAACAAGCAACTGTTAAGGCAATGTCCCGTGACATGCTTTTGATTATGGTCTATAACGTGTCGGACGCAATTACTATCCTTGGTAGGAGCAATAGTAAAGCTCACCCTTATAATTTTTCGGTCTGGCACAAGGTCCTGTCTTTGACCATGCTATGCAACCACCGTTCTTACGGTTGACACCCGATTTAGTTCAGGTGACCTAATGAATTCCAGGTGAATTCCTAGGATTTTACGTTCAATGGTAATGAACGCATTGAAAATAGGGTTTTCAGAAAACAAATCGGTTTGTAATTTTGATCAAAATATTTTCTCGTTTAAGCTCGAGTTTAGATATCATCGAATTCCATGAGTTTGTAATTCTCAATCTTTAAGGTCAATCTCTAGGATTGAGTAATATCAGTCTTAAAAGCTGATTTTTAATCTTTAAGGAGATTATCCTTTCTGGGGATCTGATTCATTAGTCTTATCAAGCTAATTTGCATGGTGCCCCCCCCATTGTACGAGATAAATCCTTCTCATGGTTAGGATAAATCTGACCACTTGGCGACCCTGTTTAATGCTGAGGTCCGTGGATTTCCTGCTGATTTTAGTGATGACTTTTCTAGATTTTTCGTCAACCTACAGCTGGTCTGGACGACAACTTCATGACCTAAATCAAGAAGCACGTGTCTTTTTCGGAAGACTTTACTTCCTTTTAATGATGGAATTGATTCATCGTGTAGATCCATCTCTTCTTTTCTTTCATTGGGTAAAACAGTTTAGTTTAGTCCAAAGCAAAAGTATTTTCAGTTATTTGTTACAGATATATGTGACATATGTTTAAGATAACTTGGTAAATTTTCCCACACTTGGCTTTTATTTTCCTTTTTATCGTCCTCTATTCCATTTTAAATGAATTTTAACATTTTAGTTTGTTTCTTAATTTATGTCCTTTCCGAGGTAACAATAATTTCGGTGTTAAAACCTAGCTTTATCGTTCATAAATATGTATAAACATGATTTTGAATTCATTTAATTGAAAATTTTGAAAAATTTTACTAGAATTGGGTAGTCAGTATATAAGACCAGGGCTGTTCTTTTTTATCAGAGAGCACTAGATTCTAATACAACTACTGCTTTACTAGTATTTTTAATGGTAACCAAGTGTTTAAGATAAAAATTTTAAAATCCGAAAGAATTTAACCCCTTCCCACACTTAAGATCTTGCAATGCCCTCATTTACAAGAAATCAGTAACAATTTAAATTATTGAGGGTGATTTGTGTGAAAATGATTAAATTTTTACCAAAGTTTCCAAATATATTGGCGTTTGTTTGCTGAATGATAAATGGTGCACATCATTTGTTCATTCCGTCTTGTTGTTATTTCACATATATTTTGCATCTTGTCGTCAAAATTAGTTGCTTTTGCTGAACTTAATGCCAGTCTTTAAAAATGCGTTGTTTTACCCTGTTGTGTACATAAGATAAACTGCAAACATATATACATATTTTTTTTTTGAAGTTTGATATATTACCCCACATTCAAAAATTATTAAAATCTAAGAATAAAAGTTAGATAATTATAAAAATGATTACAATATTAACAAAAGTATTAAATATATCAATAATTACAAATTACAAAATAAAAAAAATAATAAGTAAACTAAGGATGATATTGGTACCAATAGGGGTTCCAGGCATAACCATAAGTGCTATAGAATGCTTCGGCAGGGTCATACGTAGGATATGGTGGCTGCATCTCTATAGACCAAGGAGGGAAGATGGGTTTCGGTGTAGGAATATAGTTTCTACCTATATGTTGGCAATGAGCTATGATCTGGTTCTGATGAACTTGCCAATCTTCAAATGCTCTCTGTCTAGCATTTTCGTATTCCTGAGAAGCTATAAACCTATGCATTTCTTGCATCTCATTCCCCCCTCCTACATTACCTTGTTGTTGGTTTCTCTCCACCTGTGGATGTCTACCATGGTATCGTACTGCGGCATTATTTCGCCTCTTCAAAACTTTCGCACCATGGTATACATTTAAACCTATAGTATCGCGGGGTTCTGGCTCTTCTAGTAATAATCCCCCCCGACTTATATCCACACCGAGATATTCACCAATCAAAGTAATAAAAATACCACCTCCTATTATGCTATGTGGTCGCATCCCCCGAACCATAGCTGATAAATAATAACCCACACAATATGGTATACTTACAGCGCTTTGTGGGTCTCGAATACACATATGGTAAAACAAATCATGTTCATTTACTTTTTCTTTGTTCTTACCCCTTTGTGTAATCGAATTAGCTAAAAACCTATGTATCACTCTTAATTCGGCTCTATCTATATCCAAATAAGAGTAATTTCCCCCTTTGAAACGGTGATGGCTTGTCATTTGACTCCACACACCGTGTGTATCAAAATTTTCATCTATCTTTCTACCGTTTAGTATCAATCCTCTACAATCGGCACACGCTAACTCCTCAGGCGTATATATACGTAAAGCCTGAGCCATGTCCAGTAAAGACATGTGGCGCATCGAACCGCCTAACAAAAATCTAATAAAAGAACGATCGGTTAAACTAGCTACCCGATCATTCAACTCTATACTACATAACAATTCTTCACACCATACTTTATATACAGGTCTACGTATGGTGAATAAACATATCCAGTCATTAAAAGAAGAATTACCATACCTCTGTACAAGTAATTCCCTAATTGGCCAGGCCAATTCTACAGCTTCTAAGGGTCCCCATTCTATGACCCTCGGTACCTCAACAACCTTGGAATGAAGAGTATGCAAACCCCGTTGATATTTTGGATAATCTATCCAAAGTCTGTCAAATCTCAGGTTCCGGTGCAACTCTTCCAAGTGCATATCAGAAAAGGTCATGACTGGATGAGGTATATCCTGCTTGTAGTAGTTATCCACCTCCTGTTGTTCTAAATTCTCAGCAGGAGCATTGCGGGCTTGGGATGAAGATTCACCCCTTTCATTCTGCAAAACACATCAAACACAATTTTTGTGCATCCAAATATGCATTAGTGTCAGCAAAATTATCAATCAAAATAATTACAATGACATTATCAATTTATATCAAACTTAAGCTCATTTTCACATTTTTATCAAATCTACACTTTTTCAAATAAGCATATACGAAAATGTTCGCCAAGTTCATAAGCATTCAACTCAAATAACATGTCAAAATAATCATTACTAGCAATTAAACAAGTCTCAAATGGCATTATCTTTCAAAAATCAAGTTCATGAATTTTAGACTTGAAAAAGTCCACTTTAATTCTCAAAATCATGTTTAGGCTCAAAGTTTGGATCATTTAACTACCTAGACATGTTACACTACTCAATTTAGCAACAATTCATGACAAAAATCGGCCATAACCTGTTTATATCAAAAAGCCCCAAATTTGCTCAAGAACACAAACCCTAGATTATTCAAAATTTGAAGTTTAAGGCTTCTAATTATGTTAAACAGCATCAATCTAGGTTATACAAGCATAATACATAAACAATTTAAGCTTAATTACACTAAAAAGCATCAAAATCAAATTGGGGAAAAAAAATAGCTCAAGAACATCAAATTTCGGATTAAATGGTGTTTAGGTGTAGAAATTTACCGTTTTTCTTGAGTAATTCTTAGATAGCATCCTTCTCAACAAGATTTTAGCAAAAAATTTGGTGATTAACGGTTAAAAATTGGGATTTTTGGGGGTGTTTTTCGGGTTTTTTCGGGGTTATGTTCGCAGTATTTTTGGGTGTGGAGTGTGAAACTGAGCTGTTGCAGCTCTTATTTTTTTTCTGTAATCCGGTCCTCCCGCGAGTCGCGGGGATTTACCCTCCAAACTCCGCGACTCGCGGAGTTGTTTTTTTTTTTTTTTTTATAATCATTAACTTTTGAAAACAATTAAGTAATTAATTTTAAAATTTTGTTTCCCTTGTTATTTAGGACGAGGTCATTTCGGATCGATGTCCTAGTCCGTCCCTCGTCAAAATTTTAAAATTTGTCTTTTTGTAGCGATTGTTTTACAAGCTAAGATTTTTTTGGGTTTTTTCAATGTTTTTGGCATACTTTAAATCAATAAGATTAAAAATAATGATAATAAAAGTTCTCGTCCCTCCCTTGGGTAAAGCAATTTCGGTTCAAAGACCTAGTCTTCAACTTACGACGAATTTTAAAAATCATATTTTTTAACTTAATGAGATAAAGTAAATTTTTATTTTTAAATTCACACAACTTAAATATAAAATTCAAAATTATTATTAAAAATTCACACCAAACTTAAAATTTGAAATGCATAAAATTAAAAATTAATATTTTAAAAATTAAAAATTTACACCAAACTTAATTTATAAATTTATAAATTCATATCAAACTTATATTAATTTTTCAAATATTTACAATTTTAAATATATTGTTTTTACAAAGTTTACAATATTAATTTAAGATTTAAATATTAATTTTAAAAATATGGTAAAAATAAAATTAAAAATCTTTTTGTCTTTTTATCCTACTTTAATCAATCAAATATTATCAAAAATATGCGCCCCTCTTTTCGGTAAAGTAATTTCGGTTCCAAGACCTAATTTAACTCATGACGAATTTTTGAAATATTTTGGGTTGATTGATTAAAGATATTTATACCTTAAGAATAAACATTAAATTTCGCAGTGATGTAATAAATTTTTGAATGATATCAATAATTTCAGTCGCCAAACCTAATTTTATTTAATACCAATTTAATACTTTTTAGCGAACAAATTAGCGTTTATTATCAAAAGGTTAAAAATAAAAATAAAAACTGTACAGACATACCTGTGAAATAGATTTCTTAGTTATATGATCTATCCCATTCATAAGATAGTCGGTTTAATTGATTTTCCATGGCTACATAGGCGTAACCTCGAGCATTCAGTATCTTTTCTTCTAAACATATGAACGGTCCGTCTCTGCATAAAGTAACAAATTCGGTATTTGAATAGGTTTGATTATTTGAACATTTACCTCCATGTGACCATTTTCCGCATTTGTGACATCTTTCTAGGTGTCGTGCTCTTCTTTTCGCTGCGGATTTTGATTTTCCTTTACCAAATTGTAACTTATTATCTTCGCATCTGGATTCTTTTCTAACTCCGTCCATTCTTTCTCTGATTACTGCTACTATTTCACTCGGGAGTATGTCATTATTACGTTTAGTGATCAAAGTGTGTAGCATTAGACCATGGTTTAGTTCACAGGCAGTCTTCATTTCGTAAAAACCTAAAAAAAAATAAAAAATCAGAATGGGGGGAGAAGACTAGTTCTTTAGGGTCTGCTAGGGAAAGACCATTCGGGTTCCATTTTCGAGAACTACACGAAAACAGACAATCTAACTCTAATAGAAATACATATTATCCTTTAAAGACTTGATTCTCCCCACACTTAGTTAGCTGTGGTGTCGAAATTGTGATTAACTTCGTTGTCGACTTCCATCGGACCATGTATGTAATGTTTAACTCTGTGACCATTAACTTTAAATTCAATCTCATTTGAATTTATTAATTCTATCGTTCCGTATGGGAAAACTCTTTTGACTATGAATGGTCCAGACCATCTTGATTTCAATTTTCCAGGAAATAGCTTGAATCGTGAATTGAAAAGAAGAACTCTGTCTCCTTCTTTAAATTCTTTTGAACTTCTGATTCTTTTATCATGCCATTTCTTTTTTCTTTCTTTATAGATTAACGAATTTTCGTATGCTTCATGTCTTAATTCTTCTAATTCATTTAGTTGACTTAATCGTAGACGTCCGGCTTCATGTAAATCAAGATTACATGTTTTCAAAGCCCAAAATGCTTTGTGTTCAATTTCTACTGGAAGATGACATGCTTTTCCATAAACAAGTCTAAAAGGTGTGGTTCCAATTGGAGTTTTGTAGGCTGTTCTAAAAGCCCAGAGTGCATCCTCCAATTTAATGGACCATTCCTTCGGATTTGATCCTACGGTTTTCTCTAAAATACGTTTTAAAGCTCGGTTGGTATTTTCAACTTGTCCACTTGTTTGTGGATGATATGCGGTGGAGATTTTATGAGTTACTCCATATCTTTTAAGAACTTTCTCAAGTTGATTATTACAGAAATGAGTACCCCGATCACTTATTAAAGCTTTCGGTGTTCCAAACCTTGCAAAAAGACGTTTTAAAAAGTTGACTACAACTCGTGCATCGTTAGTTGGGAGAGCTTGTGCTTCCGCCCATTTAGATACATAATCAATGGCTACGAGTATATATAGATTATTATGAGATTTTGGAAATGGACCCATAAAGTCAATACCCCAAATGTCAAATACTTCACATACTTGGATGACATTTTGTGGCATTTCATCACGTTGACTTATTTTTCCGGCCCTTTGACATGCATCACAGGATTTGCAAAGAAGGTGTGCGTCTTTGTAAATTGTAGGCCAATAGAATCCAGCTTCATAAACTTTTCTTGCTGTTAGTTGAGGCCCATAATGCCCTCCTGTTGGTCCTGTGTGACAATGGTTTAAAATTTTACTAGCTTCATCTCCAAATACACATCGGCGTATTATTCCATCGGGACAACTTTTAAACAAATGTGGATCTTCCCAGAAATAGTGTTTTATATCACTGAAGAATTTCTTTCGTCTTTGGTACGATAATCCTTTTTCAAGGAATCCACAAACTAAGTAGTTTGCATAGTCTGCAAACCATGGGATTTCTTTATAATCTATCTTCAATAGATATTCATCAGGAAAGTTATCTTGTATGGCCGATTCATTTAGAACTTCTAATTCGGGATTTTCAAGACGAGAAAGATGATCAGCGGCGAGATTTTCTGCTCCTCTTTTATCTCGGATTTCAATATCAAACTCTTGTAAGAGTAAGATCCAACAGATTAATCTTGGTTTAGCATCTTGTTTTGAAAATAGGTATCTAAGAGCAGAATGGTCGGTATAGACCACCGTTTTTGCTAGAACGAGATATGATCGAAATTTGTCAAAAGCAAAGACAATAGCAAGGAGTTCTTTTTCAGTAGTTGTATAGTTCGTTTGTGCTCCTTGTAATGTCTTACTAGCATAATATATAGGTTGAAATCGTTTTTCAATCCTTTGTCCTAAAACGGCTCCCATTGCAAAATCACTTGCATCGCACATTAGTTCAAATGGTAGATTCCAATTTGGTGTTATCATGATCGGTGCATTAGTGAGTTTCTCTTTAAGAATATTAAAAGATTTGATACACTCATCTGAAAAGATGAATGGCGCATCCTTTTCTAGGAGTTTATTCATAGGAGTGGCAATTTTAGAAAAATCTTTTATGAAACGTCGGTAAAAACCGGCATGCCCTAGAAAACTCCTAACTCCTCTAACATTGGTGGGATGTGGAAGTTTAGCAATTACATCTACTTTAGCTCTATCCACTTCAATTCCTTCTTTTGAAATTTTATGTCCAAGAACGATGCCTTCTTTAACCATGAAATGGCATTTCTCCCAATTAAGTACTAGATTTGATTTTTCGCATCTAATTAGCATTCGTTCCAGATTAACTAGACATGATTTAAATGTATCACCGAAGACTGAAAAGTCATCCATGAATACTTCCATGCATTCTTCTATCATGTCGTGAAAAATCGCCATCATACACCTTTGAAAGGTTGCAGGGGCGTTACAAAGTCCAAATGGCATGCATTTGTAAGCAAAAGTACCATAAGGGCACGTGAATGTGGTTTTCTCTTGGTCCTCGGGTGCTATTGGAATTTGAAAATATCCGGAAAATCCATCTAGAAAACAATAGTAACTATTTCCGGCTAATCTTTCCAACATTTGATCTATGAAAGGTAAGGGAAAGTGATCTTTTCTGGTGGCGTCATTTAATTTTCTATAATCAATACATACACGCCATCCTGTTACAGTCCTAGTAGGAATAAGCTCATTTTTCTCATTTGTAATGACAGTCATGCCACCCTTCTTAGGTACGCATTGAACTGGGCTTACCCATGGACTATCAGAAATTGGATATATCAAACCTGCATCTAGCAGTTTAATAATCTCTTTCTTAACTACATCTTGCATATTAGGATTTAGTCTTCGTTGGCGTTGCACATACGTTTTATGACCTTCTTCCATAAGGATTTTATGTGTGCAATACGAAGGACTTATTCCTTTAATATCATGAATCTTCCATGCAATGGCTGGTTTATGAGCTTTCAACACAGAAATGAGTTGTGATTTCTCATTTTCAGTAAGAGAAGACGATATTATTACAGGTAATTCAGATTCACCATGTAAATAAGCGTATTCCAAATGGTTTGGAAGTGGCTTTAACTCTAATTTCGGAGGTTCTTCTATCGATGATTTATATCGATATCTGTCTTCTTCTTTTAGCATTTGAATTTCTTCTGTTGTTGGTTCATATCCATTAGCTATAAGTGTAGCTAACATTTCAGCTTCATCAATTGGTTCATTACCTTCTCCTAAAGAACATTCTCCTGTTCCTTGTAATTCTGGAAATTCTTCTAATAATTCTGCATGTGCATCTATAGTTTGAATATAATAACATGTATCATCTGCAGATTGTGGTTGTTGCATTGCTCTATCAACTGAAAAGGTAACACTCTCATCCTCTATACTTAGGGTCAGTTTCTTACCGAACACGTCTATCATTGCTTTAGCCGTGTTTAAGAATGGTCTTCCTAATATGAGAGGAACTTGAGAATCTTCTTCCATGTCCAAAACAACAAAATCTACTGGAAATACTAAAGTACCAACTTTAACTAGCATGTTCTCCATTATCCCTCTAGGATATTTTATTGATCTATCGGCTAGTTGTATGCTTATTCTTGTTGGTTTCAATTCTCCAAGGTCTAGTTTAGCGTATAGTGAATACGGCATTAAATTTATACTAGCACCTAAGTCTGCCAATGCTTCTATTGAACTAAGACTACCCAGAAAACATGGAATTGTGAAACTTCCTGGATCAGATAATTTTTCTGGTATCTTATTCAACAGCACTGCTGAACAATTAGCATTCATAGTAACAGCCGAGAGTTCTTCCATTTTCTTTCTATTTGAGATTAGATCTTTCAAAAATTTAGCATATCTTGGCATTCCTGAAATCACATCAATGAAAGGAAGATTTACATTTATCTGTTTAAACATATCCAAGAATTTGGATTGCTCGGCTTCAAGTTTTTCTTTCTTCATTTTACTCGGATAAGGAAGTGGTGGTTGGTATGGTTTAACATAAGGTTTATCCTTAACTGTGTTATCTTCATTAACCTTTTCAACTACTGGTTCTTTTTCCTTATCTTGATCAGGTTGTGGTTCTTGTGGAGTAGGAATAGTTTCATCAGAAGTTACAGGTATTTCAGGTGGTTTAAGTGTTGTACCACTTCTTGTGGTAATGGCTTTAGCTGTTTCATTCCGGGGGTTAGCATTTGTATCACTAAGTAGACTTCCCGGTTTTCTTTCACCTATTAACCTTGCTAGGTTACTTACTTCTTGTTCCAGATTTTGAATAGAAGCTTGTTGATTTCTAAATGCTTGAGCATTTTGTTCATTGGTTTGTTTTTGAGATGTGAAAAACTGTGTTTGAGTTTCAACTAGCTTCGTCATCATATCTTCTAAATTCGGCTTTTTATCATCGGTTTGTTGTGGTGGTTTGTTTTGAAAATTAGGTCTTTGCTGATTGTAAGTATTATTGGATACTTGTTGATTGCTAGGACCTTGTTGGTTGTTGTATGGAATATTTCGGTTATAATTCTGGTTTTGATTGTAAATCGGTCTTGGCGGTTGATAATTATTCTGATAATTATTTCCAGGCCTTTGGTTTATGTATGAAATATTCTCTCTTTGTTCCATTGTTAATTCAATACTGAGACAATCTTTTGTCAAATGTGGTCCTCCACACTGCTCACAACTAATTCGTATTGAGTGAATATCTTTAGTCATCTTTTCCATTCGTCTCTCTACAGCATCTATCTTTGCGGAAATGGAATCTAAGTCATGGCTAGAATCGGCTCTAGCTGCTTTAGATGATCTAATGATATCTTTTTCTTGGTGCCACTCATGCGAGTGGGAAGCAGTGTTATCAATAATTTTGTAAGCATCAGTTTCGGTTTTCTTCATAATAGAACCACCAGCTGCTATATCTATGTCTTTTCTTGTAGTGATGTCGCATCCTTGGTAGAATATTTGTACTATTTGACAGGTGTCTAAACCATGTTGCGGACATCCTCTTAACAACTTTCCATATCTAGTCCACGCCTCATATAGAGTTTCATTTGGTTTCTGTGTAAACGTAACAATTTCTGCTTGAAGTCTTACGGCTTTAGATGCAGGAAAGAATTGTTTAAGAAATTTGTCAACTAAAACATCCCATGTATCGATCGCCCCTTCAGGTAACGATTCCAACCAATCTTTGGCTTCTCCCTTTAAAGTCCAGGGAAATAACATGAGATATATCTGTTCATCCTCCACTTCTCGGATTTTAAATAGTGTGCAGATCCTATTAAAGGTACGTAGATGTTCATTTGGATCTTCCTTCGGCGCACCACTAAATTGGCATTGATTAGTCACCATGTGTAGAATTTGTCCTTTGATTTCATAATCTGGCGCATTAATGTCTGGATGAGTAATTGCGTGACCTTGACCAGTGCGTTTAGCTCTCATTCGGTCTTCCATACTTAAAGGTTCCAGATTCTCCATAATTGAATTTGTTGAATCGGTATCACTAGATGATTCTGATTTAATGGTTCGTTCCTCAACAATCTCTGTTTGAATGATTGGTGGTTCCGGAGGAAAGTTTAGTGGTTCAGGATCTACGAACCGTTCCTGAATATTCTCCGGATTCTAAATTGTGAGGTCGGGTTCAAAAAATGGATTATCGGAAATTTGAACTGAAGTACTTGGTCGACTGGATGACGATTCTAAAGAAAAATCAACGGCGGTTATATTTGCTAAATGTCTTGATCTAGTTACAGGTGGTGAACGTACAAAAGGTGATGAACGTCTTGCTCGGTGCATTCACTGAATATCCTATTAGTTTTTAAAAAGGAAAGAAAAATTATAATAAGTTATCCAATCAATAGACTTTTCTAATTTTGCCCACGTTTCGAATAGCCAAAAGATGCAGCAGAGGGGCAGGATTCGTTTGGTCTCAATATAATTGAGGACTGTTTGGCTCCAATAACCCGGTCCACGTACAAATCCAACTATTACTACGAACCAGAAAATTTTGATGTCTATTAATTTAACCACTTAAAATAAATTTTCGTAATTTTAATAAAGTTTAGATAAGAAGTAGAATAAAAATCTATGTCCTAAAACTAGAATAGCGAGAAATAAGAAAGAAAAAGAGTTCGTCGAAAAAGGTCGAAAAAGAAAAATGGTTGAAAAATAAAAGGTGACGGAAAAATAAAAGAAACTTATAAAAACTTAAAAATACTTTACTAACCTAACCTTATTACTACAACTAACTTAAAATTATAATCGTAAATTGAAATTACTAATTGGAATGATAATTGATACATAGTAAAAGGTGTCTAAAAATATTAAAGCTTACAGGAAAAACTAAATCCCAAATGGAATTAACTTAAAAAGAAACTATAACTTAAAAAGGCGTCGCAAAATTTTAAAGTACCTAAATCTTAGTCTAAAGAAAAAGCACTTAAGGAATTCTACGGCAAAGCCTAAAAATCTAGGAGTAAAAATAACTATAGCAAAAACTAAGTTTAAAATTAATTATGAGCTAAAAATACAAATATTACGCTACAATGATTAAAAAGGGACAAAATATAAAAATATATAAAAAGTTGTAAAAAGTACAATTTTTATAAAAATATTATTTTTATATTATTTATTTAATAAAACTACTAATTTTACAATTTAATAAAACTAATTAATACTAAATACATAAATTAAATAAAAAGTAAAAGTAAAAATAAAACTAATAATAATAATAATAATAATTAGGGTTAAATAATAATAATAAATAATTAATAATCGTAATTAATGCAGGATTAGGGTTTCTGTTCGCGTGTCAGAGAAGCTCCGCGACTTGCGGTATATAATGCTTCAAACCCCGCGACTCGCGGGGTTTCAAAATTCAGATGACAGCTTATTTCTTCAACGCGTTTTTTCTTTATTTATTTATTTTTATTTTCTGTTTTCTATTTTTATATAAATAAAAGATATTAAAATAAAACTTATATTTTTATAAACAAAACTAAAAATAAAGAAACTTATAAAACTTAAATATTTAACAAAATCTTAAAAATGCTTATATTTTTGTTTTTCTTTTTATATATTTGAATAATTAAAACGTATTTTTACAAAAACGAATTTTAATAAAAGTAAACAAAAAATCTTTTTTTTTTTATATTAGCGTTCCGCTTCCGGCGTTTAAGAGAGTCCCCGGCAGCGGCGCCAAAAATACTTGATGTTATGCGAGGTGTATACGAAATAGTTTATATTTTACTAGGAAAAACTATTAAATACGATACAATTTTACACAAGATATTTATTTATTTATAGAATGGATATACTTAAACCTTGCTACAACACTTATAGGCAGTGTACCTAATCGTACAGTAGTGTAGTTTTTAGTAAGTCCGGTTCGTTCCACAGGGAAATCTTTAAACAAAGCTCAACGCTATATTAATTTACTTTTATAAAAATACAAATATATATATAAGTAATATTATTATTATAAAGGGGGGTTTTTACCGTTTAATGACCGGTTTGTCGATTTTAAGACTTTAGTCGCAGTTAAAACCTAATGTAAAATATTAAATAAATAAAAGACTTAATTTAAAGCGTAAAGTAAATAACGATAATGAAATTGCGAATAATAAAAGTGCGATAAAATAAACTTGCGATAATTAAAGAGTACGATAATTAAAAGTGCGATTAAATAACAATAAATAAAAGTGCGATAATTAGAAGTGCAATTAAATATAAAATAAAGGAAATTAAATATGAAATAAAAGAATTATGCTTATTTAAACTTCCGTAATCATGATGTTTGACGTGTTGATTTTAGTTTTATGCCCATGGGTTAATTGTCCTTTGTCCTGGATTATTTAATATGTCCGTCTGGTTTTTGTCCATAACAGTCCATCAGTCATAAATATAAAGTGCAAGTGTCCTTGTCAAATTATTATTATACCCGAAGTTAAATATTCCAACTAATTGGGGATTCGAATTGTAACAAGGTTTTAATACTTTGTTTAATGAATACATCAGGTTATCGACTGCGTGTAAACCAAGGTTTTACTACTTTGTTATCAATTACACCAATTACCCTTGAATGTAATTTCACCCCTGTTTTAATTATTCTAGTGGCTATTAATCCATTCCCGTGTCCGGTTAAATGAACGATTATTCGTACATATAAATACCCCGCCCATCGTGTCCGATCGAGTGTATATGGTAATTTATAGGGACGCCCAATTGTAAATCTTTATATTAACATTAACAAACTATCATTTAGTTAAACAAATATAAAGCCCATTAATAGCCCATAGTCTAATTTCCACAAGTGTCGTTCTTTTGTCCAAACCCCAATTATGGTACAAAGCCCAATTACCCAATTTTAGTAATTAGCCCAACATCATGATTACTTCGTTTTAAATAAGCATAATAATAACTTAGCTACGAGACATTAATATAAAAAGGTTGAACATAACTTACAATGATTAAAAATAGCGTAGCGTTACACGGACAGAATTTCGACTTACACCCTTACAATATTCGCTAACATACCCTTATTATTAGAATTAAAATTAAAATTAAAATATAAATTATATATATATATATATATATAAATTTTACGTATGATAAGAGAAGAAAAAGATATAAATTTTTGATCAGAATTCGGTTTGCTTTATAGGCAGAGTTGATTTTTGGGGCTCCGCGACTCACGGCAAAATCCTCTTCAAACTCCGCGAGTCGCGGAGAATGTATTTACAGCTCACACCCTTGGAGTCTTTCTCTGCCGACGGTTTATAATATATATATATAATATATATATAATTAATATAATTAATTATATATTATATTATATTTATATACATAGTTAACTTGTAATTTTTAGTCCGTTGCGTCGAGCGTTGAGAGTTGACTCTGGTCCCGGTTCCGGATTTTCGAACGTCCTTGCGTACAATTTTATATTTTGTACTTTGCGTTTTGAATCTTGTACTCTTGTAATTTCGAGACGTTTCTTATCAATAATTGGAACCTTTTTGATTGTCTTTTGTACTTTTAAGCTTTTTGGTCGTTTGCGTCTTCAATTCGTCGAATCTGTCTTTTGTCTTCACCTTTTATTATTTAAACGAATATCACTTGTAAATAGAACAATTGCAACTAAAAGCTTGTCTTTCTTGAGGAATAATGCTATGAAATATATGTTCGTTTTTAGCATTATCAGGGCCATATGGCGCGGCGCGCCGATGGTCTGCAACAGAAATTTTTTTTTATTTCGTATTTTCACAAGGTTTTGTCGGGTGTTGGTTTGGGTCGTTACAAGTGGTATCAGAGCATGGTCTAAGGGATTTAGGTGACTTGAGATAGGCGCCTAGACTTAGACTTTTTGTGTGCGCGTTTATGCGAGACTTGTAGGACTTTGGGTCGGATCGGGATTGGTTTGTGCATAGGTTTATGTAAACTAATCATGTACTATTTGTTATGTATGTTTAGCGAGCATCGAGCGATATGGACGTTGTACTAGCAAGTTAATGCGACGTGCTCGCGTAACAATGATTAGCTACCATTGTTACGGGTGCAAATCGTGTCGAACGAGCAATGTACGACGATTGTTGAGCAAGATGGGTAGTGTGGTGTATATGTATATACTTATGTGTTAAATCCTTTTCGTCTCGTTGTTTAATCTATTCCGTCTTATAGAATGAAGATGAGAAACGGGCATGATATCAACGGCGGAGGTACTAGTGAAGAAGTCGAGTTTACGGCCAAGGTTGAGGCCATTTTGAAAAGGCATCATGAAGCTTTTCTCGAGGACGTTAAGAAGATGTTCCTAGATACGATTGACGAGCAATTAGTCAATGTGGTAAGGGAGCAAGTTAAGGCCGTTCTTCGCGAAGATAATGTGGGAAGACGGGACTTTTTCTATAAGAATTTCAAGGACTCTCAACCTCCCTCTTTTGATGGTGAAAGAGATCCTCTTAAGAGCGCCCGTTGGATCTCCGATATGGAGGGGGCCTTCCGTACTTGTGAATGTCCTCTCGATAAGAGGACAAGGTACGGGTGTAGTATGTTGATGGGTGATGCCAAGTTGTGGTGGGACGCAAAGCTCCAAGTTTATGGTGAAGAGCAATGCATGGAATTCACTTGGGATGAATTCAAGTCCGAATTTTTCAAGGAATACCGAACTTCGGCCGATCTTACTAGGCTTAAGGACGAGTTACGTTCCTTGAGGCAAGGGTCGATGGATTTGAACACTCTCAAATCCGTGTTTTTGTCCAAGACCCAATTTTGCCCGGAGTACGTCGTGAATGATAAAATGTTGAAGGAAGATTTCTATCGAACCTTGAACGACAACTATCAAGATAAGATTAGTGTGAACGTAGTGAAAAGCTTTGATGAGTTGTTTGACATGGCCAAAGGTTTCGAGTCGCTCATCTTAAGAAAGAGTGGTTTTACTTTTGGCAAGAGAAAAAGTGAAGGTTCGAGCTATTCAAACTTTTCGAACAAAAAGAACAAGAAAAATTCCGAAAGTGTCAATAGCGTGAGGAAGGGAGCTTCCGGTGGTTTTACTTTTACGTGCTATAATTGTGGGCAAGCAGGTCATATGGCTCGTGATTGTCCAAAACCATCTTCCGGAAACAAGCTCACTTGTTTTAATTGCGGTAAAGAAGGGCATAAGAAGCCGGAGTGTCCCGATTTGCGCAACGATAATGTTAAGCGTTTAGAGAAGGCGGCGGGTACGGCTAGGGGTCGCAACTATTTGATGACCAATGATGAAGCCAAACAATCGCGCGAAGTTGTCTCAGGTACTTACATGGTTAATTTCAATCCGGCAAGGATTCTTTTCGATAGCGGTGCAAATTTGTCGTTTGTGTCTCCTAAATTTGTGCCTAAACTTAATAGACCGTTAGCTAAGTTAAGTCGTCCGATAGAAGTCGAAATAGCGGACGGCAAGACGGTGCTAGTGGTTGATGTGTGTGAAAATTGTGATGTTGTTTTTGGTGCCGAAACCTTTAAAATTGGTCTTATTCCAATGACCTTGGGCGACTTTGATATTGTCATTGGTATGGATTGGCTCGATCATTATATAGCCGATATTGCATGCCATGATAAGTTTATTCGTGTGAAGACCCTAAGTGGGGGAGAGTTAATTATTCATGGTGATAAGCGAAGGAGACCGGTGCCGATATGCACTTTTGCACGGGCACGTCGTTTTGTTGTTAACGGTGGCATGGCTTTCCTTGCTCATGTTGTTGATACTCGCAATGAGCCACCACCTATTCGTGAAATTCTGGTTGTTAGTGAATTCGAAGACGTCTTTCCGGACGAATTACCGGGTGTTCCGGCGGAAAGACAAGTTGAGTTTCGTATTGAGTTGGTTCCGGGAGCTACTCCCATTGCTAAAACTCCTTATCGTCTAGCACCAACGGAAATGCGAGAGTTGTTAAATCAAACCCAAGAGTTGCTCGAGAAGGGTTTTATTCGACCGAGTACTTCGCCATGGGGCGCTCCGGTGTTATTTGTGAAGAAGAAAGATGGTAGTATGCGTATGTGCATTGATTACCGTGAGTTGAATAAAGTGACGTTCAATAATCGTTATCCATTACCTAGGATTGACGATTTATTTGATCAACTTCAAGGTGCAACGTATTTCTCTAAGATCAACCTACGGTCCGGCTATCACCAAATGCGGGTCCGTGAGGAAGACATAGAGAAAACGGCTTTTCAAACGCGTTACGGGCATTATGAGTTTGTAGTTATGCCCTTTGGTCTTACGAATGCACCGGCGGCATTCATGGATCTTATGAACCGAGTGTGCCAACCTATGTTGGACAAGTCGGTAATAGTGTTCATTGACGACATACTAGTCTACTCGAAAAGTATGAACGAACATGAACATCATTTGCGTGAAGTATTGAAGACGCTACGAAGGGAGAAATTGTATGCAAAGTTCTCCAAATGTGAATTTTGGCTAAGGGAAGTTCAATTCCTTGGTCATATCGTGAACGAAAACGGTATTCAAGTAGATCCGGGGAAGATCGAAACGGTGAAGAGTTGGGGACGACCGACTACGCCTACGGAAATCCGAAGTTTTCTCGGATTGGCCGGTTATTATCGTCGGTTTATCCAAGACTTTTCTAAGATTGCTTCTCCATTGACGAAGTTGACAAGAAAGAATGCTAGGTTCAATTGGGAGAACGAGCAAGAAATTGCTTTTCAATTGTTAAAAGAGAAGTTGTGTCAAGCTCCGGTGTTTGTGTTGCCGGAAGGTGTTGAAGACATGGTGGTTTATTGTGATGCTTCCTTAAATGGTCTCGGGTGTGTTCTAATGCAAAGAGGTAAGGTCATCGCTTATGCCTCTCGACAATTAAAGGAACATGAAACGAGGTACCCGACTCATGATCTTGAGTTGGCGGCGGTAGTGCATGCGTTGAAAATTTGGCGCCATTACTTGTATGGTGTCAAGTGTACGATTTATTCGGACCATAAGAGTTTGAAACATCTCTTTAATCAACGAGAGTTGAATTATCGCCAACGTAGGTGGATGGATGTGGTGAAAGACTACGATTGTGAAATACTTTATCATTCGGGTAAGGCGAATGTGGTCGCGGATGCGTTGAGTCGAAAGAGTCAACATCCGGCGATAAAAGTGGGGTCGTTACGTTTGATTATTACCAACGATTTTCTTGAAAAGCTTGGTGAGATTCAAATAGAGGCTTATGTTCACAACAAGCATACGGAGCGAATCGTGGGCCAATCGGAGTTTATTACTATGGGTCCGCGTGGGTTGTTGTCCTTTCAAGGAAGGGTGTGGGTGCCTAAGATGGGTGATTACCGACGGGTGCTACTTGATGAAGCACATAAGTCAAAATATTCCATTCATCCGGGCGCGACGAAAATGTACCTTGACTTGAAGAAAGATTATTGGTGGCCGGGCATGAAGCGTGATGTTGTGAAGTATGTTGAGCAATGCGTCACGTGTTTGCAAGTAAAAGCCGAACACCAAAAACCGTATGGTAAATTGCAACCGTTAGAAATCCCGAAATGGAAATGGGAGCACATTACCATGGATTTCATTACGAAGTTACCTAAAACGGCGAGAACCCAATTCGATTCGATTTGGGTTATAGTTGACCGATTGACAAAAAGCGCTTTGTTTCTTCCCATTAAAGAAGCGATATCGTCGGAGACCTTGGCTAAGTTGTTTATCAAGGAAGTGGTCGCTCGTCATGGGGTTCCTATATCTATTATCTCGGATCGAGATACCCGTTTTACATCTCGGTTTTGGGAAAAGTTTCATGAAGATATGGGTACGAAATTGAAGTTGAGCACGGCGTATCATCCTCAAACGGATGGTCAAACCGAACGTACGAATCAAACTTTGGAAGATATGCTACGAGCGTGCATCATTGACTTCGGTGGTAGTTGGGATGAGCATTTACCTTTGGTGGAATTCTCGTACAATAATAGTTATCATACTAGTATCGGGATGCCACCTTACGAAATGCTTTATGGGCGTAGGTGTCGAACTCCCGTTTGTTGGGGAGAAGTGGGTCAACAAGAGATCGGGAGTACCGATTTGGTTTTGGAGATGAACAACAAGATTGATATTATTCGGGAACATTTGAAGAAGGCTCAAGATAGGCAAAAGTCGTATGCCGACAAACGTAGGCGAACGATCGAATTTCAAGAAGGCGACATGGTGATGCTTAAAGTTTCGCCATGGAAGGGTATTATTCGATTTCGAAAACGGGGAAAGTTAGCTCCTCGGTTTATTGGGCCATTCAAGGTTTTAGCTCGTGTTGGTGAAGTTGCATATCGATTGGAATTACCCGAAGAGCTTGCGGGGATCCATAATACATTTCATGTTTCCCACCTCCGTAAGTGTCTTGCGGATGATTCCTCATGGATGCCTTTAGATGAGATCGATCTAAACAACAAGTTAGAATATGTCGAGGAACCGATTGCTATCCTTGACGAGAAGGTGAAAATGTTGAGAAATAAAGAGGTGAAAACTTTCAAGGTTCAATGGCGACGAAGTAAAGGTTCCGAGTTCACTTGGGAACCCGAAGAGTTCGTGTTGGTTTATCTTCCCTCGTGTCATGCGGCTTGGATTGCGAGGACGCAATCCGAATAAGTGGGGGAGAGTTGTAAGACCCGAGTATTCGTAGTGTACATATGTGTATATAAGTGTATTGTGCGGTACTTGAATCGGGGTTTGGTTGTATATATTTTAAAAGGCAAAAGAAGCTGGACTGGGAGGGTTGCGCGCCGCGCGGCCTAGTGGCGCGCCGCGCCATCTGTCTGTGACAGAATCCTCTTTTCCTTTTAATTAGACAATTGGAGGGCATTTTGGTCAATTCACTTTGGAGCCCGAATTTAATACCTTGGATCAGTTTTGGAGCTTCATTCACTCCACTTCCAACAACCTTATCCTCTCAAATTCAATTTCTAGTGAGAGAGTGCATCCTTGAGTGAGAAAGCTTCATTAGAGCTTGAAGGAGGTTGAATCGGGTCTTGGTGCAAGTTCTAAAGTCGTTCATCTAGTCGATAGCTACGTGGTGATTGTGTTGGTAAGTTATAAAACCCAATTTCCTACTTTAATTGCATTAGGGGTTAGGGTTTGGGTTATTAAGACTCATAAAACCCATTTGCTAGTAAATTAGGGGTTTTTTGGGGAATTTGGGTCATGAAGACTCAAGGATGACCAATTAGGGTTTTCAAAGTGTTAAATTAGATTATGAACCTAAATTGGTTAGTTTATGTACTAGAACACCTTAATGATATGTGAATGGGTGTTATTTGGGTTTGGATGACCCAAATGGGTGTGTTGACCTTGAAATGGGTCAAATGGGTCTTTAATGACCTAAGTGGCCTTGCATGTATGAAAACGAGTTAACTTTGTGGTTAAAAGTGTGTTAATACCTTAATTGGCTAAAGTTAGGGTTTTTGGTGAAGTTAACCCATTATTAGGGTTAAAGGTGCAAAATGGGTCGGGATTGCACTTAGGGTCAAAAGACTCTAGATTGTTAAGTGAGTTGCTTGACCGACTTGAGTTGTGAATTGATTATGTGCTAAAATGTAATAGGTACGTTACATTGACGTTGCAAGTTCGGTTATCTTACACGAAGACTTCGAGGTGAGTGGAATGATTATATGCGTATGTATATAATGTATCTATTTGTTGTAGCGTGAAAGGTGTAGTGTCGAGGTGTTAAGACACCACGTTTCACGTGAAGAGTGTAGCATCGAGGTGTTAAGATGCCACTCGGGTGTAGCATCGAGGTGTTAAGATGCCACCTAGGAGTGTAGTGTCGAGGTGTTAAGACACCACTCCGTAGAATAATGAGTGAAGCATCGAGGTGTTAAGATGCCACTCGGGGTGAAGTGCCGAGGTGTTAAGGTGCCACCCTAGGGGTTAGTGGTGCGAGGTGTTAAGTGCCCTAACGGATGTTATGAACACCGATGGCGTTTTCGCGAGCGCCGTTCCCTTGTACTATTGGTTAACCATGGTTATTTGTGTTGTAAGCATATTATATTATTCGAGTTATATTTATATGCTGTTGTTATGCTAGCTTGTGGTGTTGGAGATTTATAGCTCGATATTGCGACGATAAGCTAATGTTGTTTGCTAGCATGTTTGGGGTTGTGTAAGTGTATGCAAGTAGGTATAATTATATATGTATTCGTATAATTATTGCATTCACTAAGCTTTGCTTACCCTCTCGTTGTTTACCATTTTATAGGTTCGGTTTTGGACAAGGGTAAGGGCATCGTTTTGGACTAGAGATTCCGCTTGATGCTAGGGGACGCTTTTGGCTTTAGTAGCTCTTGGAGTATGACCGATAGTTGGGTAGTTTAATCCCAAACGCCATGCTCATTGTGTAGTTTGGAACTTAAACTTTTTGGTGGTCGAAACTCGTAAATTGTACTAAACTCGTAAAAAGGCCGATGTGGGCCCCGCTTGTAAAACTTTAATTTTATGTTTGAAACATGTTAGTTTTACATATTTGGTAGTATGGTAAAAAGCGTTTTGTCTAAAAGTGCCGGGAACTAGTCAATCTTTTCGCGGTTAAAAAGTCCCGGGGACAGCCAGATATGGCGCGGCGCGCGGGCCATATGGCGCGGCGCTCCGATGGTCTGCAACAGAAATTTTTTTTTATTTCGTATTTTCACAAGGTTTTTTCGGGTGTTGGTTTGGGTCGTTACAGACATGCTACGAGCATGTGTTATTGATTTCGGAAACAGTTGGGATCGACATCTACCGTTAGCAGAATTTTTCTACAACAACAGCTACCATTCAAGCATTGAGATGGCACCGTTTGAAGCACTTTATGGTAGAAAGTGCAGGTCTCCGATTTGTTGGAGTGAAGTGGGGGATAGACAGATTACGGGTCCGGAGATTATACACGAAACTACCGAGAAGATCATCCAAATTCAACAACGGTTGAAAACCGCCCAAAGTCGACAAAAGAGCTACGCTGACATTAAAAGAAAAGATATAGAATTTGAAATTGGAGAGATGGTCATGCTTAAAGTTTCACCTTGGAAAGGCGTTGTTCGATTTGGTAAAAGAGGAAAATTAAATCCAAGGTATATTGGACCATTCAAGATTATTGATCGTGTCGGACCAGTAGCTTACCGACTTGAGTTACCTCAACAACTCGCGGCTGTACATAACACTTTCCACGTCTCAAATTTGAAGAAATGTTTTGCTAAAGAAGATCTCACTATTCCGTTAGATGAAATCCAAATCAACGAAAAACTTCAATTCATCGAAGAACCCGTCGAAATAATGGATCGTGAGGTTAAAAGACTTAAGCAAAACAAGATACCAATTGTTAAGGTTCGATGGAATGCTCGTAGAGGACCCGAGTTCACCTGGGAGCGTGAAGATCAGATGAAGAAGAAATACCCGCATCTATTTCCAGAAGATTCGTCAACACCTTCAACAGCTTAAAATTTCGGGACGAAATTTATTTAACGGGTAGGTACTGTAGTGACCCGAACTTTTCCATGTTTATATATATTAATTGAGATTGATATTTACATGATTAAATGTTTCCAACATGTTAAGCAATCAAACTTGTTAAGACTTGATTAATTGAAATAGGTTTCATATAGACAATTGACTACCCAAGTTGACCGGTGATTCTCGAACGTTAAAACTTGTAAAAACTATATGATGACATATATATGGTTATATATATAGTTAACATGATATTATGATAAGTAAACATATCATTAAGTATATTAACAATGAACTACATATGTAAAAACAAGACTACTAACTTAATGATTTTGAAACGAGACATATATGTAACGATTATCGTTGTAACGACATTTAATGTATATATATCATATTAAGAGATATTCGTACATCATAATATCATGATAATATAATGATTTAAAATCTCTTTTGATATTATAAACATTGGGTTAACAACATTTAACAAGATCGTTAACCTAAAGGTTTCAAAACAACATTTACATGTAACGACTAACGATGACTTAACGACTCAGTTAAAATGTATATACATGTAGTGTTTTAATATGTATTCATACACTTTTGAAAGACTTCAAGACACTTATCAAAATACTTCTACTTAACAAAAATGCTTACAATTACATCCTCGTTCAGTTTCATCAACAATTCTACTCGTATGCACCCGTATTCGTACTCGTACAATACACAGCTTTTAGATGTATGTACTATTGGTATATACACTCCAATGATCAGCTCTTAGCAGCCCATGTGAGTCACCTAACACATGTTGGAACCATCATTTGGCAACTAGCATGAAATATCTCATAAAATTACAAAAATATGAGTAATCATTCATGACTTATTTACATGAAAACAAAATTACATATCCTTTATATCTAATCCATACACCAACGACCAAAAACACCTACAAACACTTTCATTCTTCAATTTTCTTCATCTAATTGATCTATCTCAAGTTCTATCTTCAAGTTCTAAGTGTTCTTCATAAATTCCAAAAGTTCTAGTTTCATAAAATCAAGAATACTTTCAAGTTTGCTAGCTCACTTCCAATCTTGTAAGGTGATCATCCAACCTCAAGAAATCTTTGTTTCTTACAGTAGGTTATCATTCTAATACAAGGTAATAATCATATTCAAACTTTGGTTCAATTTCTATAACTATAACAATCTTATTTCAAGTGATGATCTTACTTGAACTTGTTTTCGTGTCATGATTCTGCTTCAAGAACTTCGAGTCATCCAAGGATCCATTGAAGCTAGATCCATTTTTCTCTTTTCCAGTAGGTTTATCCAAGGAACTTAAGGTAGTTATGATGTTCATAACATCATTCGATTCATACATATAAAGCTATCTTATTCGAAGGTTTAAACTTGTAATCACTAGAACATAGTTTAGTTAATTCTAAACTTGTTCGCAAACAAAAGTTAATCCTTCTAACTTGACTTTTAAAATAAACTAAACACATGTTCTATATCTGTATGATATGCTAACTTAATGATTTAAAACCTGGAAACACGAAAAACACCGTAAAACCGGATTTACGCCGTCGTAGTAACACCGTGGGCTGTTTTGGGTTAGTTAATTAAAAACTATGATTAACTTTGATTTAATAGTTGTTATTCTGATAAAATGATTTTTATTATGAACATGAAACTATATCCAAAAATTATGGTTAAACTCAAAGTGGAAGTATGTTTTCTAAAATGGTCATCTAGACGTCGTTCTTTCGACTGAAATGACTACCTTTACAAAAATGACTTGTAACTTATTTTTCCGACTATAAACCTATACTTTTTCTGTTTATATTCATAAAATAGAGTTCAATATGAAACCATAGCAATTTGATTCACTCAAAACGGATTTAAAATGAAGAAGTTATGGGTAAAACAAGATTGGATAATTTTTCTCATTTTAGCTACGTGAAAATTGGTAACAAATCTATTCCAACCATAACTTAATCAACTTGTATTGTATATTATGTAATCTTGAGATACCATAGACACGTATACAATGTTTCGACCTATCATGTCGACACATCTATATATATTTCGGAACAACCATAGACACTCTATATGTGAATGTTGGAGTTAGCTATACAGGGTTGAGGTTGATTCCAAAATATATATAGTTTGAGTTGTGATCAATACTGAGATACGTATACACTGGGTCGTGGATTGATTCAAGATAATATTTATCGATTTATTTCTGTACATCTAACTGTGGACAACTAGTTGTAGGTTACTAACGAGGATAGCTGACTTAATAAACTTAAAACATCAAAATATATTAAAAGTGTTGTAAAAATATTTTGAACATACTTTGATATACATGTATATATTGTTATAGGTTCGTGAATCAACCAGTGGCCAAGTCTTACTTCCCGACGAAGTAAAAATCTGTAAAAGTGAGTTATAGTCCCACTTTTAAAATCTAATATTTTTGGGATGAGAATACATGCAGGTTTTATAAATGATTTACAAAATAGACACAAGTACGTGAAACTACATTCTATGGTTGAATTATCGAAATCGAATATGCCCCTTTTTATTAAGTCTGGTAATCTAAGAATTAGGGAACAGACACCCTAATTGATGCGAATCCTAAAGATAGATCTATCGGGCCCAACAAGCACCATCCAAAGTACCGGATTCTTTAGTACTTCGAAATTTATATCATATCCGAAGGGTGTCCCGGAATGATGGGGATATTCTTATATATGCATCTTGTTAATGTCGGTTACCAGGTGTTCACCATATGAATGATTTTTATCTCTATGTATGGGATGTGTATTGAAATATGAAATCTTGTGGTCTATTATTATGATTTGATATATATAGGTTAAACCTATAACTCACCAACATTTTTGTTGACGTTTTTAAGCATGTTTATTCACAGGTGATTATTAAGAGCTTCCGCTGTCGCATACTTAAATAAGGACGAGATTTGGAGTCCATGCTTGTATGATATTGTGTAAAAACTGCATTCAAGAAACTTATTTTGTTGTAACATATTTGTATTGTAAACCATTATCTAATGGTCGTGTGTAAACAGGATATTTTAGATTATCATTATTTGATAATCTAAGTAAAGCTTTTTAAACCTTTATTGATGAAATAAAGGTTATGGTTTGTTTTAAAATGAATGCAGTCTTTGAAAAACGTCTCATATAGAGGTCAAAACCTCGCAACGAAATCAATTAATATGGAACGTTTTTAATCAATAAGAACGGGACATTTCATAAGACTCGCCGAAAACTGATTCCCGGGGCTTAAGTTATGACCCGATGAACTTTTAATTAAAACTTATGGTTATTAATTATGACTTATGATATAAATAATGATTTTCATTATTATTAAATTACTTATGATATAAAAAATAATTATTATAATTTAAGACTTATGATATATTTATTATATCATTTAATTATTACTTATGATTTAATTAAACTTTTAATTAAACTTATGATTAATAATACTTTTATTATTAATGAAAAATACTTATGATAAGTATTATACTTATATTATGAGATTATTATAATGAGACTTATAATAAGGATTAATTAATTATTTAATTATAATAAGGCTTAGTTATTATTTAATTATAATTTAATTATTAATTATTTATTGATTTAATAATTAAAATTAGAAACTTATGATATGATTAATAATTCATTATTAATTAATAATACTTATGATATGATTTAAAATTTATTATTAATTAATAATACTTATATTATGATTAATATTTAATTAATTAATCAAATACTTATGTTATATTAATCTTATCTTTAAACTTACGTTAACTTTAATAATTCATTTTAATCTAATTAAACTTATGTTATGACATAATTATACATATTTAACTTTAATTATCATTATAACTTATATTATTATTACAACTTACACTTTAAAAATTAATGTTGACTATGTTTGGCCAAGGTTGACTTTTGAGTTGACTTTCAGTTGACTTTGACTTTCAGTTGACTTTTGTTGACTTTCTAAATAAGGAAACTTTCCTAACTTAAAAACTTTCTAAAAATAGCAACTTTCTAAATATGGAAACTTTCTAAATTTGGAAACTTTCCAAAAATAGAAACTTTTCTAAAATAGAAACTTTCCAAAAATAGAAACTTTCCTAAAATAGAAACTTTCCAAAAATGGAAACCTGCTAAAAATAGAAACTTTCTAAAAATAGAAAGTGTGTGTCCGTACGCTGTTCCGATCAAACCGGTGCATGTTGAGTGTTGTTCTATGTCTACTTGCAACATGTACAATAGCTATCATACTAAGACTTGACCTAAGTTAGTTATTTATATCGACCTGCTTATTTATAGGTCGGCGTTGTAATCATTCCTGATCACTTTACTTCATTTTCTGTTCGCATATTTGTGTGGTTACTTCGTTGCTATTAAGGTGAGTTATAGTCCCATTTTTCTATTTTAAATCTTTTGGGATGAGAATACATGCAATTTATTTTATATTTTGGACAAGTGGAAGTTGGTTCAAATTATTTATTGTGAGTCGAACAAAAATATTCCCTAATCTGGTAATTGTAATCACTGGTTTCTACTGGTGAACGCGAATCCTATGGATAGATCTATTGGGTTTGACAACCCCATTTCGAGCTAGTCGCGCTAGCAATTTATAATCGAAATGTTTAGTACTTCGTATTTTGTTGTAGATACACTTGTTCGGTGTATATTATTTATTGTGTTTGGCAAGGGTAAATAAATGGTTAAGTGGTTACCAGGTGGCTCACGGAAAATGGAATAATGTTTTTATATGTTTTCTAACATATAATTTAGTGGTCCAAAAAGGAGTTTTTATGTTTTCAAACATAAATTTTTATGGTTTAAATTCGATATTGTTTACAATATTAAACCTATAATTCACTCAACATTTTTGTTGATAGTTACTCGCATGTTTTATTTTCAGGTTCATGATTGATTGCTTCCGCTGTACTTAGAGAGTCTGCATATTTATGATGGCAGCTTTTGTTAAACATTAACTTGCATTCTATTTTGATACATTTAATAGTGGATGTTGTTGACTTTGTTTTGGTCAACTTTTGGTTAAGTAATAAAGTATGGTTTTTCTAAACTTAAACATTTTGGTAGGTTTCCTTTATAGAAAATCAATTTTTAAATAAAGAATGCAAGGTTATTTATTAAATTCATATAGAGTTATGATCAAGCTGTGGGACCAAGTGACGGAGCCGTTAAGTGTTTTGACGGGGACATCACAGTTGGTATCAGAACATTGGTTGTAGGGAATTAGGCTGCATTGATGTCGTTACCCGAGTCAATAGGGTGCATTAGTGAGTCTAGTCTACAGCCCGGCCTATAATATATTATTATATGTGATTATTTGTATCGTATTGGTATGTATATTGTTATCATACATACATCTCTGTTATGTTCCGAATCCGGGAGGAACTCCTATTCCGATTTAAACGTATTCTCCTACTCATACGAGTTTATCTTTTATAAGAACACCTCGGATAGTGAAACCGAGGGATGTCATTCTTGACTTCTGAAATTCTCGACATTCCTATGTCATCTATTATGGTTATGTGTTTAATGTTTGAGTTATCTTACGCGAGATGTCATTCTTGACTTCTAAATGCTCGGCATTTCAATGTCAGCTATTATGTTTAGGTATATAATATTCTTGTTATATTACGTGCCTTTGTGCCGTTGTGCCTATGTGATTTGGTTTTTGAACCTGAAGATGTCATTATTGACTTTTAGAGATTTTTGGCACTTCGAAGACATTTCTATGTCATCGTTACTCCTATTTGTTACTTATGATGTTTTGTCTCTTGTGCTATCCTTAGCACATTGTTTAAGAAAATGTTTTAGAGAATTGTGTGGAAATCCGAAGTTGATCGCGTGTCCTGACCTCATGTAGTGCTATTGGAATGGAGCTATGAATTAGTGAAATATAATGGCGTCAGGCCAACGTGATTATATTACGTTAATTCATAAAGAAGTTCCAATATTGTGACATGAGGAATAGAAAGCGAGTCAAAGAAAATTTTTACACTACTCATTCAGAAATTCCGATGTATTACATGAGTAGGGAAGATATTCATTATCTTATTTTTTGATATACGAGAAGCTCATTTTAACCAGATTATCTATCTCATGCCCTATCCTCCATAACTCGCTTCTTAGCAACAGCTTCGCTCGGGAACAGTTTTGGCCCAAGGACTTCTGTCCTGATAATAGTCAAAATAACATTTAACTCATTGGTTTTCATGACCTCGTAACATTTGTTGGTCAAATGTCGCACGACGATTCAAGTCATTTACTCGATCTGTTACGATCTTACTTCAACTTGTAACCTCTGAAATACAGATACTCTGTTTATCATCAGGAGTTTTACACATTTGTTTAATTGGGCGGTTCTCACGGGATTTATGGGTGAATAGAAGTAATAAAATATTTTATCATGTATACAATTTATAAAAATCATGTATGTATATATGGATTCAAATGAATAAATTTACCCTTACCTATTTTGGCTAGTATATACTAAATTATACCTACAAAATTATTTTAAGACCACTCATTTATTGAGCTATTTTGACTAAGTCAATTTGTTTTATATAAAATGGTACACGTTGTACATACTTCTAAATTTACTAAGAACTTCATTCCGTTTATGTTGTCACATCAAACATTTAAAGCTTTTTCAAAACTCCTTTGATTGATTTTATCAAATTTTCGCATTACCCTACAGAGTGTTTGGATCACAGTTCTTCTCATCCTCCATTTAAGGATGAAACTTACCCTTAAGTTCATTGATAGAAACTCTTACACCACTTTGAATTCCAGTTTTACAGAATTTGTAGGAAAGTCTTTGCGCTCATAAAATTTTCCCCTCTTATGGTTGGACATGGCCGAAACGCGGACCGATAAATCAATTTTCTGGGGTACACTCGGTGGTCACCCTATTGTAGAAAAGACGCTAGGTGGGTTTCTACCCCAACTGTTGTTATAGTGGATATCATGGATATATGTTTCACTAGACCGTTTGAGGAGTTTATACTCTCAATATTCGCTGTCAACCACAACACCCTCGTAAACATCAATCTTAGGATTCAATACTTTGAGGTGCACGAAATTATTTTTGGAGATTCATCTCACCTGGAGGCGGCCATTATTTATAACCCATGATTCGCGTTCTTTTCATCCGCACATAAATTTAAGGATATGGATAAATCCTAGATTTCCTCGCTCATTGTACAAGGAAGTACACTCTCGTTGAAATATCCCACCTTTCGTACGTCTTCCTTTCGGAAATGTAATAAAAATTTACTTTGAAGTCCATGATCCTCGTTATCTCCTTTGAGAGAATTGCCTTAAATATCTATGCCTACGATGTGACTACTCCATATATTTCTTCCTTCATTGTTGCAACTATATTTCATTCGTCCTAGTTCGTCCCCTTGGGGAGCTTCTGTTTTGTTTGTTAAGAACAAAGGTGGTTCATTTCGATGGTGTATTGATTATCGCGCGTTGAACAAGCTTACGATTAAGAACCGTTATCCTCTTCCGAGAATTGATGATCTGTTCGATCAACTTCAAGGTCCGTCCGTTTATTCTAAGATTGATCTTCGTTCCGGTTCTCACCAATTACGCGCTAAAGAAACTGATATTCCGAAAACCGCTTTCCGTACCAGTTATGGTCACTGCGAATTTCTTGTTATGCCGTCTGGATTGACTAACGCACATTCACGGACCTCATGAACCGTGTGTGCAGACCCTATATAGACAAATTCGTTATCGTTTTCATCGACGACATCCTTATTTATTCCAAGAGTGATGAAGAGTACGAAGAACATTTGAAGTTGGTGCTTGATTTGTTGAGAAAAGAAGAATAGTACGCTAAGTTCTCTAAGTGTGCTTTCTGGTTAAGAGAAGTTCAATTTATTGGACATATTATTAGTAATCATGGAATACAAGTTGACCCTGCTAAGATTGAAGCAATTGAAAAGTGGGAAATTCCGAAAACTCCTACTCAGATTCGTCAGTTCCTAGATTTAGCAGGCTATTATAGAAGGTTCATTCAAGATTTCTCTCATATAGCGAAACCTCTGACTGCTTTAACGCACAAGGGGAAGAAGTATGAGTGGAAGGATGAACAAGAGACTGCTTTTCAAACTTTGAAGAAGAAGTTGACTACCGCTCCGATATTGTCACTAACTGAGGGTAATGATGATTTTGTTATTTATTGTGATGCTTCGCGTCAGGGCTTTGGTTGTGTTTTGATGCAACGAAAGAAAGTTATTGCATATGCGTCACGTCAGTTGAAGATTCACGAATAGAATTATACAACCCATGATTTAGAATTGGGAGCTGTTGTGTTTGCGCTCAAGATTTGGAGACATTATCTTTATTGGGTCAAAAGTACAGTGTACACAGATCACAAAAGTCTTCAACATATCCTTGACAAAAAATAGTTGAATATGAGGCAACGAAGATAGGTTGAGATGTTGCATGATTATGATTACGAACTTCTGTATCATCCGGGGAAGGCCAATGTTATGGCCGATACATTAAGTCGTAAAGAGAGGACTGAACCTCGCATGTTTAGGGCCTTGAATATGACCATTTGAACAAACCTCGCAAGGCAGATTCTTGCAGCTCAACAAGAAGCCTTGAAGGATGAGAATTTTGTAACGGGAAGGTCCGAGGCTTGAGTAAACAGTTAGATGTACGAACAGATGGTACTCAGTATTTTGCGGGACATCTTTGGGTTCCGGAGTTTAGTGATCTACGACAATTTGTTTTAGATGAGGCTCATAAGTCTAGGTACTCTATTCATCCTGGTTCAGGAAAGATGTATCATGATCTTAAGGAGCTGTATTGGTGGCCTAATTTGAAAGCTGATGTGGCTACGTATGTGGCTAAGTGTTTGACCTGCGCTAAGGTTAAAGCTGAACATTAGGAACTGTCTGGACTTTTGGTGCAACCTGAAATTTTCGAGTGGAAATGGGAAGGGATTACGATGGATTTTATTACAAAGTTACCGAGAGTTGCGGGTGGCTATGATACCATTTGGGTGATTGTAGATCGACTCACAAAGTCGGCTCACTTTTTGCCGATTAAAGAAACGGATTCAATGGAGAAGCTTCCTCGTTTGTATTTGAATGAGATTGTTTCTAGACATGGTGTTCCCGTGTTATTTAGGACCGAGGTAGTCGATTTACATCGAGGTTTTGGCAGTCCTTACAAGATGTTGGGAACTAAATTGGATATGAACACTGCTTATCATCCACAGTCAGATGGTCAGAGTGAAAGGACCATTCAAACGTCGGAAGACATGTTACGAGCATGCATCATTGATTTTGGTAATGTTTGGAATAAGTACTTGCCACTGGCTGAATTTTCTTATAATAACAGCTATCATGCAAGTATTAAGCCGCACCTTTTGAAACGCTGTATGGTAGATAGTGCAGGTCTCATGTCTGCTGGAATGAGGTTGGGGATGCTCAACTTACAGGTCCAGGAACTTTTCATGAAACTACCAAGAAGATCGTACGGATTAAGGAAAGTTTAGAACAGCCAGAAGTCGGAAAAAGAGCTATGCCAATAAGAGAAGGAACGATATTGAATTTCAAGTCGGTGATCGTGTTATGTTGAAGGTACCACCTTGGAAGGGCATGATACATTTTGGTAAAAGGGGAAAGTTGAATCCTCGTTTTGTTGGACCGTTTGAGATTATTGAGAGAGTTGGACCCGTGGCTTATCGTTTGAAATTGCCACAAGAACTCAGTGCTGTTCACGACGTTTTTCACGTGTCGAATTTAAAGAAGTGTTTGGCTGAGGCCGATAAGACAATTCCTCTGGAGGAACTTCATGTTGATAAGCAACTTCATTTTATTGAGGAACCTGTTGAAATTATGGACCGAGAGGTTAAGACTCTGAAGCAGAGTAGAATTCCTATTGTCCGGGTTAGATGGAACGCCAGGCGCGGTCCCGAGTTCACTTGGGAGCGTGAAGATCTGATGAAGCAGAAGTACCCGCATTTGTTCCCAGATGCCGAGTCAACCCCTGCACCTGCTTAAATTTCGGGACGAAATTTCTGTAACGGGAAGGTACTGTAACGACCCTACTTTTTCCGTTATCTTTTACCGTTAATTATTTAACGACCGTTAACTGTTATTCGTGCCACGTCATTTCTATGACCTATATTATTATTTTTGTAATAATATATTAATTATTATGTGTTATATGACTATTTGTATTCATATCTTAAATTGTACGTTTCTACGTGTCACGGATTTCTATCCGGCGAATCTTTTCGGTTTTCAAACCAACGGTTGAGCTTTTGGGATTTTTAAGTCCTAATTATTTTAAATATGATATTTTAATGTCATATGTTTATATTTAGTGTTTATATATTTTATTCGTCGCGTATTTGTTATCTCTCCGAAAAATCAATCGCGTAGTAGCGTTTTCGCGTTTTGGGCTTCGACCGGGCGTTCGGGCCACAAGCTAATTGACTTTTTAACATTTTAGATTAGTGGGGCCCACCCCCTTGCTGATTTTGGCCGAAAATTCCCTTAGGGAGGGGGTGTTTGTGCCATTTCTTCTAACTTGGAGCATTTTTGATCAAAACCTAATACACTCCTCATTTCTTTTATTTTTCCACATTTTAATTTTTGCTCTCCCTCTCCCTTGTTCTTGGCCATCACCTACAGCACCATAAACATCATCATCATCAATTGTAAATATTACTTGGATCATCAAATCGTTCATACAATCGGATTCCTCATTCCGTTCTCTACGCGCTCATATTAATCTTTTCTTGATTAGGGTATAAACTCTAACCCTAGATTTTCAATTTTTCTTTATTTTTTTCTGTATTTTGATGTTATATTGATAGTACGATGATTACATGTTATTGTATTGATGATTGTATGTGTAGAATTGCTCGATTATACATGTTTTCGGTTTGATTGAATTGGGACAGCAGAATATTCGTTCATTTATGGTTATATAACTGATATAAAAGTGAAATTAAAGTATCTAGATGAGTTTCTCTCATCAAGACATTAATTTTAGACTCCGGATTCATGTCATTTCGATTCTCGGAACTCTAGATATTATTAAAATGGTGTTTTGTTGAGATAAATTTATGAAAACGAATTGAATCAGGTATAGTCCGACTTTGTGACCATTTTTGGAGTCTTTAGGGTGTACTAGTATGTTAGGATTGATGATGGGATGAACTTTCATGTTCGGGTCATCTAAATCCGAGCCACGGATCACCCGTTATGACTAAAACACATTTTTGAGCGGATTAAAGGTCCAAACTGATTAAGGGCTGTAAGTCACGACTTGGTGACTGTTCTTGGGATGTTCTTGAGCACACTAATGTTTCGGGTGGGTTGGTTAGGCGAAGATATATATAAGACTCACCGAAAACTGATTCCCAGGGCTTAAGTTATGACCCGATGAACTTTTAATTAAAACTTATGGTTATTAATTATGAATTATGATATAAATAATGATTTTCATTATTATTAAATTACTTATGATATAAAAAGTAATTATTATAATTGAATACTTATGATATATTTATTATATCATTTAATTATTACTTATGATTTAATTAAACTTATGATTAATAATACTTTTATTATTAATGAAAAATACTTATGATAAGTATTAAACTTATATTATGAGATTATTATAATGAGACTTATAATAAGGATTAATTAATTATTTAATTATTATAAGGCTTAGTTATTATTTAATTATAATTTAATTATTAAATATTTAAGATTTAATAATTAAAATTAGAAACTTATGATATGATTAATAATTCATTATTGATTAATAATACTTATGATATGATTTAAAATTTATTATTAATTAATAATACTTATATTATGATTAATATTTAATTAATTAATTAAATACTTATGTTATATTAATTATATCTTTAAACTTATGTTAACTTTAATAATTCATTTTAATCTAATTAAACTTATGTTATGACATAATTATACATATTTAACTTTAATTAACATTATAACTTATATTATTATTACAACTTACACTTTAAAAATTAATGTTGACTATGTTTGACCAAGGTTGACTTTTGAGTTGACTTTCGGTTGACTTTGACTTTCAGTTGACTTTTGTTGACTTTCTAAATAAGAAAACTTTCCTAACTTAAAAACTTTCTAAAAATAGCAACTTTCTAAATATGGAAACTTTCTAAATTTGGAAACTTTCCTAAAATAGAAACCTTCCAGAAATGGAAACCTGCTAAAAATAGAAACTTTCTAAAAATAGAAAGTGTGTGTCCGTACGCTGTTCCGATCAAACCGATGCATGTTGAGTGATGTTCTATGTCTACTTGCAACATGTACAATAGCTATCATACTAAGACTTGACCTAAGTTAGTTATTTATATCGACCTGCTTATTTATAGGTCGGCGTTGTGATCATTCATGATCACTTTACTTCACTTGCTATTCGCATATTTGTCTGGTAACTTCGTTGCTATTAAGGTGAGTTATAGTCCCATTTTTCTATTTTAAATCTTTTGGGATAAGAATACATGCAATTTATTTTATATTTTGGACAAGTGGAAGTTGGTTTAAATTATTCATTGCGAGTCGAACAAAAATAATCCCTAATCTGGTAATTGTAATCACTGGTTTCTACTGGTGAACGCGAACCCTATGGATAGATCTATCGGGTTTGACAACCCCATTTCGAGCTAGTCGCGCTAGCAATTTATAATCGGAATGTTTAGTACTTCGTATTTTGTTGTAGATACACTTGTTCGGTGTATATTATTTATTGTGTTTGGCAAGGGTAAATAAATGGTTAAGTGGTTACCAGGTGGCTCACGGAAAATGGAATAATATTTTTATATGTTTTCTAACATATAATTTAGTGGTCCAAAAAGGAGTTTTTATGTTTTCAAACATAAATTTTTATGGTTTAAATTCGATATTGTTTACAATATTAAACCTATAATTCACTCAACATTTTTGTTAACAGTTACTCGCATGTTTTATTCTCAGGTTCATGACTGATTGCTTCCGCTGTGCTTAGAGAGTCTGCATATTTATGATGGCAGCTTTTGTTAAACATTAACTTGCATTCTATTTTGATATATTTAATAGTGGATGTTGTTGACTTTGTTTTGGTCAACTTTTGGTTAAGTAATAATGTATGGTTTTTCTAAACTTACACATTTTGGTAGGTTTCCTTTATAGGAAATCAATTTTTAAATAAAGAATGCAAGGTTATTTATTAAATTCATATAGAGTTATGATCAAGCTGTGGGACCAAGTGACGGAGCCGTTAAGTGTTTTGATAGGGACATCACATGGATGGTTAGTGTAATCCCTTAGGATTCACTATGGTGTAGCAGTGCGCGATGTTGCACTACTCGTTGTGATCGAGGCCAAAAGAGCGTGTGTTGATGGTTAGTGTATTCCATTAGGATTCACTATGGTGTAGCAGTACGCGATGTTACGCTACTCATTGCATGAGACCAAAAGAGCGTGTGTGAGTGGTGGGTTATGGCCATTGACGTGGTCCGCTAACTTCACCATGGGTGTAGTGTTATATCGGTATGGTATAACGTTATCGGGAAATGCGAGTACCGATGGGGAATGGGAGTACCAATCCTGTGTTGAGATTTGGGAGGTGGATCACGTGTGGATGCGGATTTAAGATGACGCGTGTAGTTTCGGTCATCTTATTGTGGAAGTGAGTCTCGTGTAGTTCAGATTCACAATGATGTGGATGCAGTCATTCTATTGGGATAGTGACTCTCGTGTAGTTCGGATTCACTAAGGCGCGTGTAGTTCAGCCAATCCCGATTGTTGTTGCGGTGGAGGTGGTGAGTCGCGTGTGGTGCGGATTCACTAAGGCACGTGTAGTTTCGGCCAGCTTTCATGTTGATTGGATTTGAGAACTATTGGTTGTTTTATACACAAATGGTGGGGTTGCGAGGATCATGTTGTGTGATTAGTGATGCGATAGCCGTGTTTCGCTCACATGTTGTTACGGGTGTGACAATTGTCGATTTTGTACACCTTGGGATTAGCGTTGCCATAGTCATTTTGGGCGCTATCGGTTTTTGCCGTTTGCTTATGGTGTTACGATAGTTGCGTATTGGTCGTATTGCGCACTACGAGGGATGTTTGTGGTAAGTGTAATCCGTAAGGATTCGTTTTATTCGGTCTTCATCGTTCGGGTTTTTGACCTTATGTTGAGACTTGGTCGCTTTTAGCGTTGTCCTTGGTAAGGGTACGCTAAGGGATTGATATCTCGGTACGAGATTGGTTGAGTTTTTCCCGATGTGAGGGATTGAACAAGTTTTAGTGCTCGGATTTGCGGATTTGATAAATCGCGGATGAAGATTTAGTGTTAAAAGTGATTCGTTGGGGAGAATCTCCTAGAGGAATTGGAAGAAAAGCGTAATGATTCCTTATATGCTAAGCGGTTGTAGTAGTTTTTGGATGTTGTGTGCGTTGCATGTTTCAAAATGCGTGCACATGTGTATTAGTAAGTGGAATAATCTTCGAGATTTATGATAAATATGGTGGAAGTCGTTTTGGAACGTGTGTCTAAGGACCATAGAGTGTGTGTCCGTTCAGCTAGGTGGCGCAGATCGCGAGGACGCGATCATGTTTAAGTGGGGGAGAGTTGTAAGACCCTGTTCTAATTTCTATTTTGTTCAGTTAGGTGAGACGCCGTCCAGTAAAGAAAGGTTGGGCGCCGTCTAAGTATTGGGACACCGTCCAACAGAACTGACGGGCCAGCTGTGGTAATTTGAGTTAATAAGAGGTATTTTGGTATTTTCACTTGAGGGTCGGTTTATGAGCCACAAAACTGATCCATTGGCTATCTTATCCTCATTTCAACTCTTTCACTCATACACTTGCATCTAGAGAGAGGGGGGTTTAGAGAGAGAGAGAGAGAGAGCTTGATATAGAGAAGAAGGAGTTGGATTCTCGCCAAAGCTCGGGTTTTAAAGTTGTTCATCTCGTTCACGGCTACGTTGTGGTAGTATTGGTAAGTTCAAACTCCAAATTTCATTTCTTAGATTTGATATTCAAGTTAGGGTTTGAGCTTGATTGATTGTGAAACCCTTTTGATGATGAAGTGGGTTTATGATGACTAGTTATCGTGGTCATTTGGCGGGTTTTGGGTTAGTTGACGATTTGACCATGATTAGGCTTTGATAATGGGTATAATCACTAGTGTTAGTGATTATGGAAGTGTTGGAACCCATTTGGGAGTATTTGGTTGACTAATTTTGAAATGGGTCAAAATTAGGGTTTGGTGTCAATTTGGGCAAGACGAGTGTTTAACACTTGTGTTCGGGTTTAATTGGCGTATTGTAACGACCCGACATCGTTTTCCTAAAAACACGCCTTAAAAAAAAATTTGTGAGACAGTGCATCTGGACGGCGTCCAGTTATCTGGACGGCGTCCAGTTGTGAAGACCAGGACGGCCTCCAGCCATCTGGGACGGCGTCTAATTGAACTACAAAATTCTGTTCCCGGGGTCCGACTTACGCGAGCGGAAAACCCGCTTCCCGACACTTTTAAACAAAACGGTTTTCCCCACATGTTATAATAATTAAAACTAATACGTTTCAATAATAAAACAAGTTTTACGACACCGGGCCCACATCGGCCGTTTTACGACTTTCGTACAGAATACAAGTTTTCGACTACATGAGTTTAAGTTCCAAACACAACTACGAGCATGATGTTTGGGGATAAACTACCCAATCCTAAGTCGAAATCAAAAGTAATCCAAGAAAGTATCAAAAGGGGAAATCATCTAATCCCGAGCATACCCTTGCCACGTCCGCCTCCGAACCTAAAAATGTAAATAACGAGAGGGTACGCTAATGCTTAGTGAATGCAATACTTATACGCATACATACATAATTCAATCACTTGCATACACCTTCACAAACAACACAATAATCATTAGCAAACCGCAATAAACGTATAATCGTACGTACAACAAGTCAACCCCATTAGCATAGAGATCTCAACAATAATACGTGCCAACAACAAAATACGTACAATACTAGTGAAACATACACACCCCAACATACACAATGTCGACATTCGACTCGATGGTGGCCGACGAAGAGCGGTAGGTCAAATACGTTAACCACTCACCACCCATCGCAATGCGTACGTGGCCGACGAAGAGCGGTAGGTCAAATACGTTAACCACTCACCACTACGCACCATGAGGCCGATGAAAAGTGCAACCGAAACGTTAACACTTACCTCAATCACAAGGATGGCCGACGAAAAGCGTAACCGCTTACCATCCTACGATAAGTGGCCAACGAAGAGCGGATCCCTAAACGGATAACACTCACCACTTACCCCAACATACATATGTGGCCAACGAAGAGTGATATGTCAAGCATTAATCACTCGTCACATAACCAAACGCATGCATGTAGCCGACGAAGAGTGATAGGTCAACCATTAATCACTCGCTACATAACCAAACACATACATGTGACCAACGAAGAGCGATAGGTCAAACATTAATCACTCCTCACATGCTACACCTCCAATCGTGGTCGACAAAGAGTTATTCCTTTAGGATATCACTCACCACATATCGTAACCAAATATAGCCAACGAAGAGCTATCCATACGGATATCACTCACTATATTTTCCAACCCAATTGTGGTCCCCGAAAAGTGAATCCTAACGGATGTCACTTACCACGCCGCACATAAGCAACCAAATTATATACATAAACGTATAAATATTCCACTCACCTCGATTAATTGAAAAGCAATTCCGCTTGAGCTCCTTGTCGTCCAAATGTAAATCACCTAAGTAATTAACAACAAATAAGGTAAACACTCTAGCTTATACCCAAAACACCAATAAGTGCAATATTGACCCATTTGCACTTACTTCCACTTTGACTAAGTCAAATCTCACCCGAAAAACCCCATAATCACAATCGACTAGTGATTATGTTCCAACAACTCATTTAACTCGAGGTTTCATCATCAAAACACATTACTTGCAACATTTGACACAAAACTCATTTTGACACAATCTCAAAGTCAAAACACCCATTTTGCAAGCTTAGACCTCTAATCACTTATGACCTAAGTTAAATAGTTATTTCACACATAAACATGATTATCAACTAATCAATTTCATCATCCAACCCAAAACCCACCAACAATGGTCATCAACACCACTTACTAGCTTAATCACCCATTTTAACAACTAGTGGGTCTTATTCAAGAACACACAATCAAACCCTAACTTTGATATCAAATCCAACAATGAAATTCGGAGTTAGAACTTACCACAACCACCAAAATGTAGCCGTGAATGAGATGAACAATTTAAAACCCGAGCTTTGGTGAGAATCCGACTCCTTCCTCTCCAAATCAACCTCTCTCTCTCTCTAAACTCTTTCTCTCTCTCTAGATGCAAGTGTGTGAGTGTAAAGAGGTGAAATGAGGATAAGATAGGCAATGGATCAGTTTTGTGGCCACCAAACCGACACCCAAGTAAAATTACCAAAATGCCCCTTTTTAAAACTTAAAATTACACCGCTGGCCCGTCAGACCATTTGGACGGCGTCCAAACTGGCTGGACGGCGTCCCACCTTTCATTGGTGGACGGCGTCCCAAATATTGGACGGCGTCCACACGAACTGACAAATCAGAAACTAGAACATGGTCTTACAACTCTCCCCCACTTAAATTGGATCACGTCCCTGTGATCCTCGCCACTTAACTAACAGGACCCACACTCTATGGTCCTCCGACATACGTCCAAATTCGATGTCCACAACAATTCCCGCAAATCCGAAGATTTCATACAACTCCTTTAGGCGACTTTACTCAAAAGTTACCCTTCCGATTTAAATCATCATCCGTGATTTACCGAATCTACCAAACCGAGCACTAAGTCTCGCTTCATTCCCAAACCGGAACGAACTCATGCCTCGACTGCATGACAAACACAAGCTAACATTCCAAATCTCTTACGAGTTAGTATTCCCTTTAGCATACCCTTATCATGTACATCGCTAGAGTAACAACACACCAATAATATGGACAACAAATATCACAATGGAGCCGACGAAAAGTGAATCCTCACGATTGGATACCACTTGCCCCATATTCTCACGCGTACGTGGCCGACGAAAAGCGGTAGATTAAACGTTAATCACTTACCACTACGCAACAAGAGGCCGACAAAAAGCGCATCCTTACGGATCACACTTACCTCTCCTCACACATGGCCAAACAAAAGCAATTCCTAACGAAAAACGCATTCCACACACCAATAAGTAGCCAACGAAAAGCGAATCCTAACGGATAACACTTACTACTTATCACACTCCAATCGTAGCCAACGAAAAGTGAATCCTCGCAATTGGATAGCACTTGCCACAATACATACAAACAAACTAAGTATATACGCCTACTTAGAATCATTCCACTCGATGTGGAATCTCCCGCACATGAAATCATACGTATGCACAAACATCGCTATCACGATTGTACAAAACATAACCTATATCACACATAGGCTCAAGAATACAATTCTCTAAAATAGAATTTGGCACACCATCCCTCAACTACGGGACCTTTCCTTGCTCAACGAGCCCGCCCATTTTGAAATGTCCCGTTCTTATTGATTAAAAACGTTCCATATTAATTGATTTCGTTGCGAGGTTTTGACCTCTATATGAGACGTTTTTCAAAGACTGCATTCATTTTTAAAACAAACCATAACCTTTATTTCATCAATAAAGGTTTAAAAAGCTTTATGTAGATTATCAAATAATGATAATCTAAAATATCCTGTTTACACACGACCATTACATAATGGTTTACAATACAAATATGTTACAACAAAATAAGTTTCTTGAATGCAGTTTTTACACAATATCATACAAGCATGGACTCCAAATCTCGTCCTTATTTAAGTATGCGACAGCGGAAGCTCTTAATAATCACCTGAGAATAAACATGCTTAAAACGTCAACAAAAATGTTGGTGAGTTATAGGTTTAACCTATATATATCAAATCATAATAATAGACCACAAGATTTCATATTTCAATACACATCCCATACATAGAGATAAAAATCATTCATATGGTGAACACATGGTAACCGACATTAACAAGATGCATATATAAGAATATCCCCATCATTCCGGGACACCCTTCGGATATGATGTAAATTTCGAAGTACTAAAGCATGATGGGGTTTGTTAGGCCCAATAGATCTATCTTTAGGATTCGCGTCAATTAGGGTGTCTGTTCCCTAATTCTTAGATTACCAGACTTAATAAAAAGGGGCATATTCGATTTCGATAATTCAACCATAGAATGTAGTTTCACGTACTTGTGTCTATTTTGTAAATCATTTATAAAACCTGCATGTATTCTCATCCCAAAAATATTAGATTTTAAAAGTGGGACTATAACTCACTTTCACAGATTTTTACTTCGTCGGTAAGTAAGACTTGGCCACTGGTTGATTCACGAACCTATAACAATATATACATATATATCAAAGTATGTTCAAAATATATTTACAACACTTTTAATATATTTTGATGTTTTAAGTTTATTAAGTCAGTTGTCCTCGTTAGTAACCTACAACTAGTTGTCCACAGTTAGATGTACAGAAATAAATCGATAAATATTATCTTGAATCAATCCACGACCCAGTGTATACGTATCTCAGTATTGATCACAACTCAAACTATATATATTTTGGAATCAACCTCAACCCTGTATAGCTAACTCCAACATTCACATATAGAGTGTCTATGGTTGTTCCGAAATATATATAGATGTGTCGACATGATAGGTCGAAACATTGTATACGTGTCTATGGTATCTCAAGATTACATAATATACAATACAAGTTGATTAAGTTATGGTTGGAATAGATTTGTTACCAATTTTCACGTAGCTAAAATGAGAAAAATTATCCAATCTTGTTTTACCCATAACTTCTTCATTTTAAATCCGTTTTGAGTGAATCAAATTGCTATGGTTTCATATTGAACTCTATTTTATGAATCTAAACAGAAAAAGTATAGGTTTATAGTCGGAAAAATAAGTTACAAGTCGTTTTTGTAAAGGTAGTCATTTCAGTCGAAAGAACGACGTCTAGATGACTATTTTAGAAAACATACTTCCACTTTGAGTTTAACCATAATTTTTGGATATAGTTTCATGTTCATAATAAAAATCATTTTCTCAGAATAACAACTTTTAAATCAAAGTTTATCATAGTTTTTAATTAACTAACCCAAAACAGCCCGCGGTGTTACTACGACGGCGTAAATTCGGTTTTACGGTGTTTTTCGTGTTTCCAGGTTTTAAATCATTAAGTTAGCATATCATATAGATATAGAACATGTGTTTAGTTGATTTTAAAAGTCAAGTTAGAAGGATTAACTTTTGTTTGCGAACAAGTTTAGAATTAACTAAACTATGTTCTAGTGATTACAAGTTTAAACCTTCGAATAAGGTAGCTTTATATGTATGAATTGAATGATGTTATGAACATCATTACTACCTTAAGTTCCTTGGATAAACCTACTAGAAAAGAGAAAAATGGATCTAGCTTCAACGGATCCTTGGATGGCTCGAAGTTCTTGAAGCAGAATCATGACACGAAAACAAGTTCAAGTAAGATCATCACTTGAAATAAGATTGTTATAGTTATAGAAATTGAACCAAAGTTTGAATATGATTATTACCTTGTATTAGAATGATAACCTACTGTAAGAAACAAAGATTTCTTGAGGTTGGATGATCACTTTACAAGTTTGGAATTGAGCTAGCAAACTTGAAAGTATTCTTGATTTTATGTAACTAGAACTTGTAGAATATATGAAGAACACTTAGAACTTGAAGATAGAACTTGAGAGAGATCAATTAGATGAAGAAAATTGAAGAATGAAAGTGTTTGTAGGTGTTTTTGGTCGTTGGTGTATGGATTAGATATAAAGGATATGTAATTTTGTTTTCATGTAAATAAGTCATGAATGATTACTCATATTTTTGTAATTTTATGAGATATTTCATGCTAGATGCCAAATGATGGTTCCCACATGTGTTAGGTGACTCACATGGGCTGCTAAGAGCTAATCATTGGAGTGTATATACCAATAGTATATACATCTAAAAGCTGTGTATTGTACGAGTACGAATACGGGTGCATACGAGTAGAATTGTTGATGAAACTGAACGAGGATGTAATTGTAAGCATTTTTGTTAAGTAGAAGTATTTTGATTAGTGTATTGAAGTGTTTCAAAAGTGTATAAATACATATTAAAACACTACATGTATATACATTTTAACTGAGTCGTTAAGTCATCGTTAGTCGTTACATGTAAGTGTTGTTTTGAAACCTTTAGGTTAACGATCTTGTTAAATGTTGTTAACCCAATGTTTATAATATCAAATGAGATTTTAAATTATTATATTATCATGATATTATCATGTATGAATATCTCTTAATATGATATATATACATTAAATGTCTTTACAACGATAATCGTTACATATATGTCTCGTTTAAAAATCATTAAGTTAGTAGTCTTGTTTTTACATATGTAGTTCATTGTTAATATACTTAATGATATGTTTACTTATCATAGTTTCATGTTAACTATATATATATCCATATATATGTAATCATATAGTTTTTACAAGTTTTAACGTTCGTGAATCACAGGTCAACTTGGGTGGTCAATTGTCTATATGAAACATATTTCAATTAATCAAGTCTTAAAAAGTTTGATTGCTTAACATGTTGGAAACATTTAATCATGTAAATATCAATCTCAATTAATATATATAAACATGGAAAAGTTCGGGTCACTACACATTTGTCTCTTAATGAGCTCAACCACATTACCACCTCAAGTAGTAATTTACATCCAAATCAATAAATACAATTTAACCAAAATTGTACTTCACCACAAATCGACCAATCTAGGTCCCGACACAACTCCGGATCTACCACGAGTATTATCCGAAATTTCACACTAAAACCTCCTCGTGTGGGAGTGTAACTCCCCCACTTGGAACTACGTTCCATAACCACATCGCCATGGTAACATCATCCCCCGATAGTTATCACTCTCCAAAATACGTGACCAATCTATCCCTCGGTCGTAGTACCCGAATTATCGCGAATTCATTTCGCACACTAGAAATTGATGTTCACCGTCACCCGTTGGCGTCATTTAAGCAACGACAAAAAGCCAACACAACACGCACCTTGTACAACCGTACAATGCTACCAAAAGGTAGACTTTTCTAGCCATTGGGTTCTCACGACCCATCACCACGTCTTGCTCCAACCTTGAGCATACTAAGGATCTTTACCTATCCTTAATCACTTCGAACGAAGAGTTCATCACAAATTACACAAATTTTATTCTTGCAATCCTTCGATTGTCATAGCTTGTTAAAGTTCCACCTAGTCACTCATGTACCTAAGGGTTTCTCTCTGGTACCCTAAGTACAATGTAACCACAACATCGTCGGAGTCTAACATTACGCTTGCAGGTATGAAAGAGGCACCTGATATCGCGTCACATAGACTCCACTATCAACACTCATCGAGATCGAAAAGCTCGACCTCGAGGGTTCCATTCATCCGATGTCAACCATCACAACACTAAAGTGACCTTAAGTCATCTGTACCCGACGAAACTCATGTTTCATCAATTACGACACAAAAACGACTACGTGCGACCAAAACAACACCAAAGCCCATTCTCATGGCTTGGTAAAATCTTTCGCCCAACACTAAGGAATGCTTGGAAGCACCAAGCCTTACGCCCTTCGCCCGTCAATCCGACCATCATCATAGGGTAATTCCATAAGGAACGTTACCCTTCATTACACTACGCACAAACACAAAATGCATCAAATAAAATCATAAGTACATTTCGAAAGAAATATCGAAAAGTACCTGAACATCGTCGTCAGGTTCTCATGCATTACCAACTAATTCCGGACACGCCGACTTTCGGTGTCCCTCCTTTCGACAATTAAAACATGTAACCTTGTTAGACTTCGCATTCGTACATTCGCGCGACAAATGCCTCCGTTGTCCGCAATTATAACACGTGGGTATAAAACCACCGGTACCACTCTTCTTCACGCTTCCGACACCCTCGGAAACACTCTTACTCTTTTTGTTCGAAAGCATCGTAGTTTCGGACTTTCACTTACTAACATCGGAACCACTCTTCTTTAGGACAAGCGTCTCAAAACCCTTCGCCATGTCAAACAACTCGTTAAAAGTTTTCACCGAGTTCCTACTAATATTCTCTTGGTAATGATCATTCAAGGTTCGGTAAAAGTCTTCCTTCAACATGTAGTCATTCCCGACATACTCCGGGCAAAATTGGGTCTTCGATAAGAAAACGGATTTTAGAGTGTTTAAATCCATTGACCTTTGCCTCAAAGCACGCAACTCGTCCTTAAGCTTAGAAAGGTCAGCCGAAGTTCGGTATTCCTTGAAAAATTCCGCTTTGAACTCGTTCCATGTGAACTCCATACATTGCTCTTCACCATAGAGTTGGATCTTCTCATCCCACCACAACTTGGCGTCACCTCTTAACATACTACTACCATACCTCGTCTTCTTATCGAGAGGGCACTCACTAGTACGAAAGGCCCCCTCCATATCGGAGATCCATCGAGCACTCTTGAGTGGGTCTCGTTCGCCATCAAAAGTGGGAGGTTGGGCATCCTTGAAGTTTTTGTAGTAGAAGTCTCGCCTTCCTATATTATCTTCATGAAGGACAATTATAACTTGATCCTTGACTAGATCGACTACTTCCTCGTTAATCGAATCTAGGAACATCTTCCTAACATCCTCTAGGAGAGCCGCACGATGCCTTTGTATAATGGCCTCAACCTTGGCCGTGAACTCGGAGTCCTCGCCTTGATCATCATTATCATGCCCGTTCCTCGTCTTCATTCTAAGAAATGAACTCGGTTAGGAACGCAACACGAATAAATTACATACACCATCATGAACAATAATCACAATCATATAAATACGCCACCGTTCGCACATCCCATCTAGTTCAATACTTGTTGTACATCACTTACTTGACTTGGCTTGTAACCGTAATAATGGTCGCGAAGCATTATTATGCTCACACGCCATGCTGAGCTCATGAATACAACAACTATCTCGTTAGATGTTTAACACAAAACAACATGATTAGTAACAACATAATCAATACATAGCTAGTTCACCTATTCTCTAAGGCACTAGCTAAAACCCGAACCGACCCGTAATCCTACAAGTCCCGCAACAAATAAGCACACACAAAAAGTCTAAGTCTAGGCGCATATCTCAAGTCACCTAAATTCCTTAGACCATGCTCTGATACCACTTGTAACGACCCGACATCGTTTTCCCAAAAACACGCCTTAAAAAAAATTTGTGAGACAGTGCATCTGGACGGCGTCCAGTTATCTGGACGGCGTCCAGTTGTGAAGACCAGGATGGTGCCCAGCCATCTGGGACGGCGTCCAATTGAACTACAAAATTCTGTTCCCGGGGTCCAACTTACGCGAGCGGAAAACCCGTTTCCTGACACTTTTAAACGAAACGGTTTTCCCAACATGTTATAATAATTAAAACTAACACTTTTCAATAATAAAACAAGTTTTACGACACCGGGCCCACATCGGCCGTTTTACGACTTTCGAACAAAATACAAGTTTTCGACTACATGAGTTTAAGTTCCAAACACAACTACGAGCATGATGTTTGGGGATAAACTACCCAATCCTAAGTCGAAATCAAAAGTAATCCAAGCAAGCATCAAAAGGGGAAATTATCTAATCCCGAGTATACCCTTGCCACGTCCGCCTTCGAACCTAAAAATGTAAACAACGAGAGGGTAAGCTAATGCTTAGTGAATGCAATACTTATACGCATACATACATAATTCAATCACTTGCATACACCTACACAAACAACACAATAATCATTAGCAAACCGCAATAAACGTATAATCGTACGTACAACAAGTCAACCCCATTAGCATAGAAATCTCAACAATAATACGTGCCAACAACAAAATACGTACAATGCTTGCGAAACATACACACCCCAACATACACAATGTCGACATTCGACTTGATGGTGACCGACGAAGAGCGGTAGGTCAAATACGTTAACCACTCACCACCCATCGCAACGCGTACGTGGCCGACGAAGAGCGGTAGGTCAGATACGTTAACCACTCACCACTACGCACCATGAGGCCGACGAAAAGTGCAACCGAAACGTTAACACTTACCTCAATCACAAGGATGGCCGACAAAAAGCGTAACCGCTTACCATTCTACGATAAGTGGCCAACGAAGAGCAGATCCCAAAACGGACAACACTCACCACTTACCCCAACATACATATGTGGTCGACGAAGAGTGATAGGTCAAGCATTAATCACTCATCACATAACCAAACGCATGCATGTAGCCGACGAAGAGTGATAGGTCAACCATTAATCACTCGCTACATAACCAAACACACACATGTGACCAACGAAGAGCGATAGGTCAAACATTAATCACTCGTCACATGCTACACCTCCAATCGTGGTCGACAAAGAGTTATTCCTTCCGGATATCACTCACCACATATCGCAACCAAATATAGCCAACAAAGAGCTATCCATACGGATATCACTCACTATATTTTCCAACCCAATTGTGGTCCCCGAAAAGTGATTCCTAACGGATGTCACTTACCACGCCGCACATAAACAACCAAATTATATACATAAACGTATAAATATTCCACTCACCTCGATTACTTGAAAAGAAATTCCGCTTGAGCTCCTTGTTGTCCAAATGTAAATCACATAAGTAATTCACAACAAATAAGCTAAACACTCTAGCTTATACCCAAACCACCAATAAGTGCAATATTGACCCATTTGCACTTACTTTCACTTTGACTAAGTCAAATCTCACCCGAAAACCCCCTTAATCACAATCGACTAGTGATTATGTTCTAACAACTCATTTAACTCGAGATTTCATCATTAAAACACATTACTTGCAACATTTGACACAAAACTCATTTTGACCCAATCTCAAAGTCAAAACACCCATTTTGCAAGCTTACACCTCTAATCACTTATGACCTAAGTTAACTGCTGATTTCACACCCAAACATGATTATCAACTAATCAATTTCATCATACAACCCAAAACCCACCAACAATGGTCATCAACACAACTTACTAGCTTAATCACCCATTTTAACAACTAGTGGGTCTTATTCAAGAACACACAATCAAACCCTAACTTTGAATATCAAATCCAACAATGAAATTCGGAGTTAGAACTTACCACAACCATCAAAACATAGCCATGAACGAGATGAACAACTTTAAAACCCGAGCTTTGGTGAGAATCCGACTCCTTCCTCTCCAAATCAACCTCTCTCTCTAAACTCTTTCTCTCTCTCTAGATGCAAGTGTGTGAGTGTAAAGAGGTGAAATGAGGATAAGATAGGCAATGGATCAGTTTTGTGGCCACCAAACCGACACCCAAGTAAAATTACCAAAATGCCCCTTTTTAAAACTTAAAATTACACCGCTGGCCCGTCATACCATTTGGACGGCGTCTAAACTGGCTGGACGGCGTCCCACCTTTCATTGGTGGACGGCATCTTAAATATTGGACGACGTCCACACTAACTGACAAATCAGAAACTGGAACATGGTCTTACAACTCTCCCCCACTTAAATTGGATCACGTCCCCGTGATCCTTGCTACTTAACTAACAGGACCCACACTCTATGGTCCTCCGACATACGTCCAAATTCGATGTCCACAACAATTTCCGCAAATTCGAAATTTCATACAACTCCTTTAGGCGACTTTACTCAAAAGTTACCCTTTCGATTTAAATCATCATCCGTGATTTACCGAATCTACCAAACCGAGCACTAAGTCTCGCTTCATTCCCAAACTGGAACGAACTCATGCCTCGACTGCATGACAAACGCATGCTAACATTCCAAATTTCGTACCGAGTTAGCATTCCCTTTAGCGTACCCTTATCATGTACATCGCTAAATTAACAACACACCAATAATATGGCCAACAAACATCACAATGGAGCCGACGAAAAGTGAATCCTCACGATTGAATACCACGGCGTCCCACCTTTCATTGGTGGACGGCGTCCCAAATATTGGACGGAGTCCACACTAACTGACAAATCAGAAACTGGAACAGGGTCTTACACGTATTAGGACCATTCTCACTCGTGTTAGTGATTATTGGTTGGTTTAGACGCAGTTTGGTGCTTGGAAGTGCAATGGGTCGAAATTGCACTAAGTGTCATTTTGAGTTGGTTTGTAAATCCACTCTAAGTGTGTTGTTTGTATTGTGATAATGGAATAGGTACTTTCCATTGGCAAGTTGCGAATTATTTCTTTAGCATTCATCAAGGCGACAAGGTGAGTGTTAATATCCTATGTGCATATGTATGTGTAGGATGGGTGCGGGTCGGGTGAAGTGGTTCTCGGTTATAGAGCTCACTTCACATATAGGTGGAATTGATGGACTTGTGTAATGGGTCCAATTGGCACGGTTGTGCGTTTTGGTTGACCACCTTTGGCGAGGTGCACACTTTGTGTGTACGTTATCACATGTGTTCGTGATGTAGATTATATAACCCCAATGGTGAAGGGTTGATATTGAGTTGTGATTGGATAACCCCGATGTGGTGGATTTTATAATCCCGTGACCGTGGGTTTTGAGTTGAGAATTGAATCGCATGTGGATGCGGATTCACGATGACGCGTGTAGTTCGGTCATCTTATTGAGGTAGCGATCTCGTGTGGTTGCGGATTCACTAAGGCTCGTGTAGTTCGGCCAACCTCGATGTTGTTGTGATATTGAAGATAGTAGTCTCGCGTGGATGCGGATTTACTAAGGCTCGTGTAGTTCGGCCAATCTTCATTTGATTTTGTTTTAAGGGGTTAACCTTGGGCGGTATTATGCTTTGGTATGTATATATATTGTTGTATTGTTATGTTGTAGCTAACCCTTCGGGTGTAGCTTATTGGCGTGGTACATATCGTCGTTGGTGTACTCACATGGTTGTTATCATTAGTTTGTTGTATAGCGATTGTACGGTATGCTTAGATTAGTTTGCCTTTATGTATGGACTCCGGCATGTGCTATTTGTTTATTATTGCCTGGCGTGTCCATTTTATGCATATATATGTATGTAGTATATTCTCACTCACTAAGCGTTAGCTTACCCTCTCGTTGTTTACATTTTTATAGATTTGCATGGATGCGGTGGCTCGGGTAAGCGTGGGAACTAGTGGACTCGCGTAGGTTGCTTTAGAAGACTTGCTTTTGGATTTGATTAGGATTGAGTAGCGTATCCCCAATCACCATGCTCGGTCTATGTTTTATATTAAACTAAAATTGGTCGAAATGGTCACTTGACGTAATTTGGGTCGTTGTGGACCCGGTGTTGTAAAACTCGATTTTTATTGTGGAAATCTCTTAATTATAATTCGTATAATGTATTGTGAAAACCGTTTAGTTTAAAAGTGTCGGGAAGCGGGCTTTACGCTCACGTGAAATTGGAAAACAGATCAGTCAGCTTTAGTTCATTTGGACGCCGTCCAATATGCTTGGATGTCGTCCAGTCTTTCACAACTGGACGCCGTCCAGATAACTGGACGCCGTCCAGACACACTGTTGCAGAATTTGTTTTTTTTTAGGTCTTATTTTCGGTTGGATAACGAGTTGGGTCGTTATAGTAGTAATTGAACAAAATTGCTAAAATAGTCCATGTTGTTTGTATTGAAATGATGATTTCTTCTTTGCGTTTTTTTACGTATTTCATCCTCGTGGTTTGCAAATGTTGTTGATCTCGTCCCTCTGACAGACAGATGTCCAAAATTCCGTGAACTCCAGTCATGTGCTAAACATGTGAGGGTATTTCTGTCTTTTTCATTTCTTTTCTTTTCCAACACACGTATCACCTTCATTTTTATCATCTTTATTCCTAAAAAACAAACTCTATTTTTTTTATTATCTTTTTCTTCTTTATTTCATACATATTATCTACTCCGTATTATCTATATCTATATCCGTATTTATTATCCAAATCCAAAAGCAAATCACAATAAAAACACAAAATCATTATTCATGCAATTTAGCCCTTTGTCTAAGGGAGGTGATCCTCACGGCTCACTTTTTGATCTATTTACACTTTTATCTCATAAATCCAAAATTATACTACTAGATTAATTTAGGTAGTTGAAGTTATATTATTATTTTTAGTATAATTAAGAGTATAATAGGCAATTAGATGTAGATGAATAAAAAAAGTGGTGTGTGCACCTCCCTTTATTTAAACATTTAAAAAAATAGGAAATTAAATAAAATCATAGATTGACACGTTGTATCGATTATGTACAAATCTTAGCAAATTATCCATGTTATTTAGCCCTCTTAGCAAATTATCCATGTTATTTAGCCCTCTCATGTATAACCATGTATGAATCTAAACCAGATTTGACAAAAGCATAACAAATTGCTCTAGATCTGAACCAATTTAACCTACCTTGTTTTCAATAGATTCCTGCTACCAATTTCGATTTACTTTCGGTTAAGCATACTCGTTGGCATAAATTGGAATAATGACAGAGGAGGTCACATTGGAACTGATGGACCTCATTGTGAATTAAACACCACCGATTGGGTCAAGTAAAGATTGATTATTATGATTTCGTCAAATTGACGGTCAATTTACACCAGTGAGTGATATGAAGTTAAGGAACTATGTGATGCTGGTAGATTATACTTGTAACCGATAATGAATATGGTAAATGTAAGACCATTTCAATTTTTAACTGTAATGCATAAACACTTGTAATACAAATTAACGATTTTATTTATTTGGATATTTGTATGTGATATTAATTAAAAAAGAATTGGTGTAATGGATCTGAAGAAAAAAATGAAATTGGTGCTATTTGTTTAGGGTTTTAATTTGAGTTAGTGATGAGTGATTTTAGTATTTTGTTAAGGTTTTAATTTGAGCTACATAAAGAAATTGAGTTGCAAGGTCACTCTTAAAACAATAAAGGGGAAGAAAGGTGAAGAAGAAAGGATAATATGACTAGATTACCCTCGTGTGTAAGGCATGTGACTTGACTTAAAGGAATTATTTGATGACCGTTAGTTACAGGGACGAAATAAGTAACATTTGCAAACCACGAAGACGATATCTATAAAAAAACACATAGGGACTAAATCAGCATTTTAGTAAAAATCACAAAGACCATTTAGACCATATTTAACGCAGCGCTATAGCACCGGATTTGCCACCATCACGCCTGAATGTTGCGGCGTGATTGGCCGGATTTTGGGCTGGCGCGATGGCTGCTTCACGGAAGAGATGAGAAGCGTGATTTGGTGGTTGACGAATGGTGGCTCTCCACGTGGTTTATTGCCTTTTTCTAATTTGTTTTCTAATTTTATGCGTATGATATTGATTAGATCCGATCTGCAATTGAAATTGAATTGATAAAACTCCCGATCTGCAATTGAAGGAAGAAGACGGGTTATTTAGACTATTTACAAAATTAATCCCTATACTATGTATTAGTTTATATAAATAGAGTGTAGTTTAAATTTTGTTAGTATATTTTATAATTTATAATTTATAAATTATATTTATGTATTTAAATTATACTCATATTTATATGTTATATAAATTAATTAATTATTGACAGCAAAAGAATATAAAAAAATAATACATAACTTATTTAAAAAATGAAAAATAAATTAAAAATGTGCGACCAACAACCTCCATCACACTCCCATCACGCCTACCATTACAAACTTCATCACCCCATCACCCCCATCACCTTTGTCACATCAGCACTATACTCCACAAAAACCCCAACATCCCTCATCACCATTAAAAAGAGTCTTAAGCAATTTGTGTTATAATTGATATAGTTTTTTAAAATGATCGATTATAACATAATTATTGTTTTCCCTCATTAAACGTTTAATAGAGTTAGAGATTTAAAATGAATACTCTATATATAAATATAAACTGTAATTGGATATACTTTCCAACTAGAAAGCATCTTCAATTCTCCTTGAAAAATTTAGGGATTATCACCAAAAAACCCATTTTTTTAAACTTGTTTGCGTGAGAGCCCATAAAAAAAAAGTTTGACAATTTGCCCTCGCAAAAAGCAATATGCCTCTTGCTCCCTTGCGCCTTGCGTCCTTGCGACCTTAGTCACACTTGAGAGCAAGGAGCAAGGAGCAAGGTGCCTCTTGCTCCCTTGCTCCCAGGTGGAAGCAAGGACGCAAGGTGTCTCTTGCTCCCTTGCTTTCACCTGGGAGCAAGGTGCCTCTTGCTCCCTTGCTCCCAGGTGGAAGCAAGGGAGCAAGATGCACCTTGCGTCCTTGCTTCCACCTGGGAGCAGTAGCGGAGACAGGGAGGGGACAGGGGGTGCTCAGCCTCCTCCAATAATTTCGATTCCAATGAAATATTAATAGCTCATAGTCAAGTATTTTAGCTAAGCCTCCCTCAATTATTTATCTAACTAAATTGTTTGGGTTACCTACCTTCCAAACCTAAGTACACAGTAATATTAACTCAAACATATGGTACAAATTTAGTTATCAATTTTTAGATGGCCCATACCAATTTTCATACTACAAATTTTATAGTATCATTTTTTATTGTTGAATGGTTACTAAAGTTTCGTAAAGTTGTTATCTACGTATGTATTAAACAAATATAATAGATTATACATAGGAAGTTGGTCTTCTTTGATTTTATTTGGTTTGCCTCTTTTATTTGTTGAGTAAGCCACCCCCATCGTCAAATTCTGGCTCCGCCCATGCCTGGGAGTAAGGGAGCAAGATGCACCTTGCGTCCTTGCTTCCACCTGGGAGCAAGAGAGCAAGATGCACCTTGCTTCCACCTGGGAGCAAGGGAGCAAGAGGCACCTTGCTCCTTGCTCCTTGCTCTCAAGTGTGACTAAGGTCGCAAGGACGCAAGGCGCAAGGGAGCAAGAGGCATCTTGCCCCTTGCGAGGGCAAATTGTCAAACTTTTTTTTATGGGTTCTCACGCAAACAAGTTCAAAAAATGGGCTTTTTGGTGATAATCCCAAAATTTTACTCTACTATACATCTTATAGTAAAAGGTTTCCTAATTTTGTTAATATTCGAATGAGATACTTTTGTTGGTGATTTTAGTGTGATCCAACGAATCGTTTTAGTGTACTAGATTTGCTAAGTTGAAAGTGAAAGCTATCTTTAACCCTCTAGAACGGATTTGAAGAGTGTGGAGTACACATCCGTCAAAGAGTTAAAGGGATGGCTTAAGTTGAGAATTAGTTTGTTATTAAACAAACTAAGGTTGGCTGTCCAGGCAGGTGGTGCACCACATCTGCTTCTTGATGCGCCGCACCATATAATGTAACGGGACCATGTGATTACCTAGAAGATTTAGGATGCGCCGCATTGACCTTTTGGTGAGCCGCATTGAGATGGAAATGGCATAGATGCACCGCATCTCTGATGAGGTGCACCGCACCTCTCTGCAGATTCTGCAGAAAAGTTGCAACTTTTCATAAACGTTTTGCAACGTTTCACAAATGGTTGTCTTATTTGTCTGGGGATTTTGGGACATGTTTAAGTAGTTTATTAGGATATAAATACACCCTTTCAATCATGTCAATTGCCAAGAGATGTGTCATTTAATTATGATCATTCACTAAAGGTTGCAACACTTCATTGCATCTTTTGACCCATTATAAGTATAAGGCTTCATTCAATGAAGAAAAGTTCAAGAATTTTGTGATTCTAAAGACACTTTCAACATTCAAACATTAACATTTACTCTCTACAATTGTGTAGGATAATCATCTTTTAGGCAAGACAATTATCCATTCCTTGTCTTATTCCAATCTTGATTTCGTGCAATTCGTGGCTAATTGGGTCGAAATACTTAATTAAAAAAGTGACTACAAAATTCAAGGATCAATCTGATTATCACATTCTTTGACACAAACCCATTTCTATAACAACTTTGATATCGAACTCATTCAACCCAACATAAGATTGAGGTTATATTGTTTCACAATTAATAATACCGAGTAAAATACTTTTAGAAAAAGAATGTATTATTTTAAACTAAGTCTAAACTCATAACAAAAATTAATTAAAACTTAACTTTATATTAATAGCAGAACTTCGGATTAATATAAAGGGTAAATAATCCAACTGCATATTCTATTCTATGGCCTATTATAACTAAGATGTTAATATGTTATCAACTTTTTCAAGACCTTCACAAAATTTGGATATGAGATTTATTGCAAAGATATTAGGCTCCAACCAATAAACTACCCTGTGACGATTTTTGTTAAGGTATAGCTCAAACATAATGAATTGTATTACATGTCATTTATATATATTATCCATATGATAAAACAAGAATAATTATTGATTATTAATTATTAATCTATTAATGATATGGACATAACATTATATTTATATTAATTAATTACTCGTATTATTTTACATTTTATTAAGGCCTCGTGTGGCTTATATGAAAGTTAATTTAAAGCTAATTAGATATGGATACGTTTTTCCCCCTTAAATTAATAATATATATTATATATTATATTATTGATTAATGATAGCTCGAAGATGTTGATTAGGAATGACTAGGCATTTTATTATAATGTGTTGCAATGTTTTGTGATCTTTTAAATCATCACTTTAATGATTTTTAATATATGACTCCTTTTCGCTAAAAAGAAAAAAAAAAAAAATTACGCCATTGGTACCTGTAGTTTGTTTATTTTTTCATCAAAATACCTAAATTTTAAATTTTGCGTGGTTAGTACCCGTGGTTTGAAAAAGTTACTTGAGTGATATGACATCCTAACACCGTTACTAATAAATTATCAAGCCCTCACATGCGACATATGCAACGCATGTGAGGGCAAATTTGTCTGATCAATATTTAATTTATATTGATATATATACTACTTCACGCATTTGCCCTCCCAATCACATCCCTCCCCATACTTTAAAACACACTACCATCCTGTAGCGAACTGTAGCCCAATCCTTTTTTTTTTTTTTTTTTTTTTTTTTTTAAATTTCTAACTAAAACCCTCAAGTTCTCCACCAACGCTTAAAGCTTCAAACCCCAGTCTGCAGATGAGTTTCATAAATTACAATCACACAGAGTAGCAAAAATATAAGTCCATACCAGTATCAATTGTGACGGTGGCGTAAACAGTCGTCATCACCATGGCCAACAGTGAAGGAAAAGAGAAAATTAGGGCAAAAAAATGAAAACGCAAAACTAACCCGAAAAATAATGTCAATCGCAAATTAGAGATAAGGGCGCTGGAGAAAGAGAATTTTGGAGAAGAAAGGAATGAGTGTTGCTGGTGGCATGTCGAGCAATCCGATTTGTAGGAGCTGTGGTGTATGCGGTGGTGGCACTGCAGGCCAACGGGGTTGATGGAGGCGGCGAATTTGGAAGAAGGATGGCGAGTAATTTGGTAGAAGATGAGTTAGGTGATTTATTGGGTAAGTTCGTCTTCCAAATTGAATCCGAATTCACCGTCATCATCTTCGTTTTGCCAGGGATTATTTCTGTGGACTTTCTCTAATTGTTTTGGTAAAAATTCATTCATTTCTTTCAATTTTATTACGGTAACGTAATTAATAAATATGTATTTTTTTCTTCTGTCTATTTTCTACTTCAATTTTCCTAATTTTATTACTTAAGAGGAAAGATGTTACAAACCTCCTTTTCTCTGGTATTACTTTTATCCCCCGATTGTTGATTTTCTATATTACTGTAATTTTTTATTAACTATGGAGTAATAAATAACTAATTTAGGGTTTATAATTTTATCTAAAATTGTGTGTGATAGGGACTGGAAACAACAAAGTCTTAAAGCTCAAGCTATGAGCACAAGTCAAAGTCAAAGGCAGGGTAGTTTTACTACATCATTACCAAGGATTGTTAAGGAACAAATCAGCATGCGTTTTAGTATATAATTCCGGTCGTTCCATTCAGTTGATTGCATATTGTTGCCACCTTCGCTATTCACGGTATTAATTCTGCAACTATTTTAGTTGATGGCATATTCTATTATGTGACTTCTATTTTTTCACAACAATTTACATTCTCGCCATTTTTTCCATTTTGTGCATCCATTTGTTTGAACTGTTTGGTCTTGACATATGTGTTTTGTGAGTTGAAAGAATTTGTTGGTGTTTAAATATGCTGTATTGAAATCAGATTATAGGCAGACTTTAAATCGGTCGAAATATGAGGTTTGTAAATTGCATAATATTCAATATAGCTACAATATTTGTATAGTTGCTTATGATCAATTAATGGATATTACAAAGGAATCAAGATTGATTGCAGATCTGATTAAAGTTGTTAATGAGAATGTTAAGCTAAAATTGGTCAGTTTGAAGGTTAATTCAAATGCAGTCTTGAAAGCTGTTGTAAATTGGGGATTAAAATGGGTAAGGATGTATCTTCAATATGCTTAAGAAGTTCTGTTTATAATAACAATCAGTTGTGTGTAGCGAGTTATGAAAAGCTTTCTTACTGCTGTTAGGATAACAAACACATCAATACACGTCATCTAATTAACTTAATATTTGTAAACAACAACATGAATAAAGCTTATACCACAACGGTGCTACTAACATGTCTATAATTGGATATATTCTAACTATGATGTTCTTTGTTTTCAAATATCCAAAAAAATGCGTTTACTTATAATTGTCTAGAACATTATTACTAACATAAATACTTTTCAACTTTGATGATCTCAGCTGATTTGGTTGTAATGGTTGTGATCGGTGGCAAGCAGCCAACAACAGCCACATGGACATCAGTGTTGAGTTGGCATTTACGCCAATACTTGTGCTTCATATTTCTTACAGTTCTTAATGAAAATGAATTACATTCATTGTGAGAATTTTTAATAAATGCACTGTGATGATGAACATGTAGGAGCTAGGTTCAGCAATGACAGTAAATGGATCCGTTTCTTGGCGGGGCAACTTAAGAGTTGCAGTCATGGCGATCCATTATTTTTTTTGCTGAGTCGAGCAATGAGACTAAACGAGTTTGTATCTTGGCAGGGTAACTTAAAAGTTGCAGCCATCGCGACCCATGCTTTCTTGCTTGATTTAATTTACTTTTATAAAGCAACGAGAGTAAATGGATTTGTATCTTGGCGGGGTAACTTAAAAGTTGCAGCCATGAGGATAATAAGGAAAGTTTAATCTATTAATTATGAATTTTTTTTCCTACTATGTGAATATTAAGTTTCACTCTAACAATGTTTTTGCTTTCATGATAGGAACAAAAAATTAATTCGTTGCTATTATCTCATGAGTTTGTCAATTGATATCTTCCTTCATATCGTGCTATCAGGTATAAAATTAAGAACACGCTCGCATTCTATAAAAAAGTCGAAGTGCATGATGGTAACCTAAATTGTTGATGGTACAGCTGGAATTAACTAGATAGTGCATCATTGTTTTTGTTTTCTATTGATTAATGCATCCATTATGAGTTTATATTGAGATCCCTGACTAAATATAATGTTATCACAGGTGCTCGAATGATATCTTCTAATACAATACACGAGATTCTCCAATAAGCTAAAAGGTTTGATTCATTAATTATTTTTTGATAGTACCTTGGTTAAAAATAAATTTCTTAGATTCTTTTTATCATGGTAATGGTAAGTATGTGCTTCCTTTTCAATGTTTAAGGAATATAATAAGATTAAGATTGACAAATATGATGTGTATGGCAATGAGATTTATTTGATGGACTTCTGTTAAGAACAAAATTGTTTCTTTAAAATGCATGTTAAAAACATGGCATGTTGTCATGTTAGATTTGGGCTTTAGATTTTCTCATTTAGTTGGTTAGTTTCTTGCATAGTTAAGTTATAGTTTTAATATCGGAAGTAGAATATAACTATATATGAAGCTGACTAATTTTTTATGTTTGTGAATGTGTTTTTTTTTTTTTTTGGCTTTTTCTCTTCAAGCAGATGAGGAATGGTGGCATCATGTACAGCATATAAAGTCTCATTTCTTTTTCATCATTGTAATAACTAGCAAAACTTTTGACTAGGAACCAATGTAATGGAATGTTAATAGCATTTTCGTATGCTGCAAGTCTGTTGCTAATATTTCTAGGTTGGATACTTTATATAGCAGCAATTTTTTCAGCTACAATTGTTTTTTTCCAGTTCATTATGGTTCTTTGAAACTCGCAGCCCAGCGCGGGCCACCAACCTAGTTCCTTATAACTGCCGTTCTCCTTATTCACCCCTCCATTTATCTTCAACCTCTAAACAAAACCCTTAATTTTAATTCAAAGAATCTATAAAAATAGAACTTGCAGCAGATGCTAATCATAAAATCATACCCCAATTCTGTTACAGATATGGAAAAATTAACAAACATTTAATACCAAATTAACAAATTCTTTAATAAGAGGAATCAAGAGCTTTGTTAACTTCCGGCGACCCTTATTTTCTCCGATAAGCAGCATCCGAACTCACCTTTCACTAATCGAAAACGATTCACAATGATCTCGAAGCCTACGAAGCCAAATCATGTAGCCAAGTAACCGTATGGTGGTGGTTCACGAGTTATTGAAGAAGCAGCACCACCAGGCAACTTACAACAAAGGTTTGTCAATTAAAATTCTTGATTCTTTTTTGAAATCTTGACTATCTTCAAAACCCAGATTGAAAATAGTGTAATTTTAGCCCTAAAAGAATAAGTTTTTCTTTAGTTCTTGAAATGGGTGTAATATCCTTTCAGTTGAACACAATAATGAGCTAAACCATATGAGATTACTTGCGAAGTTACTATTAAATTACCGAAGTAGGTGAATTTTGTGTTGAATGTGGTAAAATTATTGCCTTTTTACTTCTTGAACAACTTCAGTATTAGGATGATGACGGAGTCATATTACTGACCAAAAATAGTGATGTTATTAAGCAGAATAACAAATTAATGTAGGTGTTCAAAATTGAGCACAAATTAGTATGAGTTGATTCTTTAAAAATAATTGAGTTTCTTATTTTAAATTTTGAGCAAGTGAATCTGGGTTTGTTATTTTGATTTTGTTTTAATTTTTTAAGTGAAGTGAAGTGAAGTGATGAGTGAATCTGATTCTCTTATTTTGATTTTGAACAAGTTACTCTTAGTTTGAACTTTTAGGGAGAATAGGAAGTTTCCATATGAAATGGGTGCGGATGGTGATGATTGTTGATTATTGAAGATTTTGTTAATTTGGTATTAAATGTTTGTTAATTTTTTCGTATCTGTAAAAGAATTGGGGTATGATTTTTTGAATAGCACCTCTGCAAGTTCTATTTTTATAGATTCTTTAAACTAAAATTAGGGTTTGTTAAGAGGTTGAAGATGTATGGAGGAGTAAATAGGGAGAAAAATTGGAATTTTCAAAAACTGAATGCGTAGGACATGTGTGAATTGAACGGCTGTTATGGAATTAAATATTGGATCGGACGAATCTGCCCTCACATGTGCAACACATGTGAGGGCTTGACGATTTATTGGTAACGGCGTTAGGATGTCATATTAACCAAGTAACTTTTTCAAACCACATGTACTAACCACATAAAATTTAAAGTTTAGGTGTTATGATGAAAACTATCCGGATTTTTCATGTGAATTCTTTATAAACCATAAATAACCATAAGAGTTAATTATACCGTTGGTCCCTGTGATTTTCTTAAAATTATATCGTTAGTCCCTATCTATTAAAAACTATACTGATAGTCCCTGTGATTTTACAAACGCATGTCGTTGGTCCAAATCCTAATATCAGTTAAGTTAGTTCGTTAAATTAAGAAAATAGGGGGTAAACTGTAAAAAGTTGAAAGTACAAAGCCTTCTTCTAAAATATCAGTAACACATGTTTATAGGTTATCGTCTTCTTCTTCCATGTATCCCTAGCCGTCAAACTTTTGGTCAATCGTGATCAATTTTTGATAGCTTGTAGAATCACCCCAAGTTCACCCATGTACTCGTTAATACCATCAAAATGGTAAGGTTTAAAACAAAGTGTGCAAATATTTATGTTGCAACATTAACCTGATCAATTTATTATTCTTTCTTACTAATATTCAGTATTATTTCTAGACCAATATCTCACTTATAATACCTAAATAGGCGTAATCTTGCTTCAAATTTTCATAATCACCTGAAAGATCCAACTTAATGAAACATATCGACACTTTGATTTTTTACAGTTTCATACACATATAGTATTTAGTATCAAAACATATCACACAAATTTCACCCATGATATTATACCCTTATTCTATATAATCATACTGCTTTGCAACAAAAAAACTGCATCCACACAAAAAGAACAGAAATTCAAAACAAATAAGTGTATAATCGATACATTAGCGCTGAATAATTGACGCAATGTGAATTGGGTGAATATCAAATACGGGACAAAACCCTAGGTTGGATAAGGTTTTCAAATTGTAAAATTTGATTTCATTGTGTGTCATGTAATTGAAGATACTGAATCTAGATCCTGTAATTAATAGTTTGTTTCATTCATTAACCAGTATTAGAAGACTAATTTTGGAAGAAGAAGAAGATTACTTGCAAACAAATGTGTTATCAATTTTTTTTGGAAGAAGGTTCTGTGCTTTCATCCTTTTTACAGTTTACTCCCTTTTATCTTTATTAACGAACTAACTTAACCGGAGTTAGGATTCAGACCATCGCCATGCGTTTGTAAAACCACAGGGACTACCCGTATAAGTTTTCAAAGATGGGGACTACCACTATAATTTTGAGTAAACTACAGGGTCCAACGTTATAATTAACCCTAACCATAAATAAGAATCCAAATGTAATTCACCCCATTAGCATTCTACAAGTACAGTCCAAAAATGTGAATATTCCATCTCTCTATATAGCTCCAAAGCTTATACCGCCTTCGTCCCAAATCTATAGTCAATTATTCTATCTTTGAAATGTCCCAAATTAATTGTCCACATTCATAAATGGGAAAAAAAATTGTGATAAAAGTCTTTTGTGCCCCTACTTTATGCATGTATGACAAAAAGATAGGTAAAAAGTAAGGGGTAAAACTCGAAATTAAACAGAAAAGTACATGTGACAGGTACTTTTTCTCAAACTGTGTGTTTTTTGTCTGGGAGACAATAGATTTGGGACGGAGGGAGTATTTATTAGTGATAAGCACGAGAGATAACAATGAACTCCTAGCTTATAGGATTAGTTTGTTATTCATATGTATTAGATGTATTAGAGTCCTACTTGTACTCTACTCTTGTAACCTGTATCTATTTAAAGAGAATAATGCTAAACCACAAACCATGGAAAATAACCCTCAAATCTTATATGGTATCAGAGCATATGGTATCAGCAGGTATCGACTAAAAAAACCCCTCTCTTGTTCTAATCGATTCTTTAACCCTAAAACATGGTGTCTGATGCCGCTTCTGCTTCTTCTTCCTCATCCAACGATGGATCTCTCTCTCTCTCTCTCTCTCTCTCTCTCTCTCTCTCTCTCTCTCTCTCTCTCAATACAATTTTACACATGTTCACTATCAAGCTCACCTCTTCTAACTATCTTCTATGGTGTCATCAAGGGCAGCCCTTACTTGCTTATCAAGAACTCAACTCGATTATCGAAGGAACTTCTGTGGAGCCTGCGGCTTTAATAGTTTCAGGCGACAACAGCTCCCCAAATCCTGAGCACCTCATCTGGATAAAGGCTGATCAGTGAGCCCTTCTTATTCTTTAATCTTTGCTGACAGAAGAGTCTATGGCCATTGTGCTCAGTTTAAAAACTGCTCGAGAAGTATGGTTGGCTCTTGAAAACGCCTACAGCCATGACTCTGCTGATCGAATGCACACTCTTCGTGATGCCTTGCAACAACTTCAAAAAGGTACTTATAGTGTTACCAAATATAGCAAGAAGTTTAAGTCTATTTGTGATCAATTAGCCGCTATTGGGCATCCCCTTGACGATGCTGACAAATATCACTGGTATCTTTGTGGATTAGGTCCCAGTTTTGAAACTTTTTCCACCACTCAACGGGCTATTAAATCCCTCTGCACCTTTCGTAATCTACTAACTCAAGCCTAAAGTCGCGAATTATTTATGACGTTTGTACAGCCCTCTCCACCTCCTCAGTCGACTTTTCAAGCCAATACTCAGTTTTCTCCTCGTGGTCGTCGCACTTATAACAATAGAGGTCGTGGAAATGGTTCGCGTGGTCGTGTTCGTGGAAGAAATAATGGCTCTCGACGACCACCACGCTGTCAATTGTGTCGACAAGATGATCAATATGCTTCTGCTTTCCCGGATTTGTCATCATATGCCACTCGTGGTCCTTCTATGGATGCAAACTTAGCTCAAGCTTTTCAATCCAACTGTCATGTTACATCGGGCTCACCTGATTGGTATGTTGACTCGGGTGCATCCACCCATATGTCTGGCTCATCATCGAATCTTGATGTTGCTTCTACTTATGTAGGTAATGAATCAGTAACCTTTGGTAATGGACAAACATTACCAATCTCTCATATTGGCTCATCTTTTTCACTAAAGATTTAAAGTTATTGGATGTTCTTGTTGTGCCCTTCATTACAAAAAATCTATTATCTATTAGCAAGCTAACTTCTGATAACCATGTTGATGTTTTATTTTCTGATTCTCACTTTGTTATTCAGAATCGGCAAACAAAGGAAATAATTTGCAACTTGCGGACATCTTCACGAAGAGCCTTCCTCGACCACTGTTTGAATCATTTAGCACCAAGCTGCGCGTTGGACCTCTACCACTTAGCTTGAGGGGGTATTAGTGATAAGCACGAGAGTTAACAATGAACTCCTAACTTATAGGATTAGTTTGTTATTGATATGTATTAGATGTATTAGAGTCCTACTTGTACTCTACTCTTGTAACCTGTATCTATTTAAAGAGATTAATGCTAAACCACAAACCGTGGAAAATTAACCCACAAATCTTATAGTATTTAACAACTAATTTCAAACATAAACATCGTATATATTTAGTTAGTTAAAATTAGTGAGTAAGATAGGAAGCGAGTTTTTATCTCCAATTTAAAAACTGTTTGGTTTTTTGTATTTGCTAAATATAATTTAAATTCATGATTTATTGTAATTTTATTTTTTTATCAAAAAATAACATTATTTATTGATTTAAATAGTAATAAGAACAGCTTTGAACAGTAAACACATTTGTATATTAACTCATAAAGTTAATAGATTCACAATAGTTGCAATATCAAAATTATCTTAAAAAATGTAATATACAAAAAGTATTTTATACTATTTTTATGCAAACATTTCACAAAGATATAATAAATATTTCAAAATCTTTTAACATACATACAATTTCTATAAAAATATTAATTTAAGATCCATATTTTTTTTTTAAACTTTACAATATACACATAATAAAGTTCGCACCTAAATAATAATAATAATAATAATAATAATAATAATAATAATAATAATAATAATAATAATAATAATAATAATAAAAAAGTAGTAGTAGTAGTGGCGGCGGCGGTGGTGGTGGTGGTGGTGGTGGTGGTGGTCGTGGTAGTGGTAGTGGTGGTGGTGGTGGTGGTGGTGGTATGGAACCCAAAGATCGAGTTTCTAAAATTCGGTAGGTTGTGGCGGGAGTCTGCATGACACTGCGTCAGGTGCCTTCTTATACCTGCTAGTGTAATGTTCAACTCCGGTGATGGTGTGATCACTTTGTGCTTAGGGTTCCCGTGAGATACCCTTAGAAGCATCGGAGATTGTAATAGTGATCAACGGGTGATAGTAATTCGACGGTAGCGAAAGTCGAAGTTTAAGAGCATTGCGGTCAATATATCTTATGAAGTGACGGATGAGCAAATCTTGTTGCTCTTAAGTGATAGACGGGTAAAGATGACCGGTGAGCCGGTGATGGAATTAATGTTCGGATAGGCCGAAGGTTATGATGAAGTATTGATATTGCGATTGACGTAATTATTGTGTCGGGTTGATCACTCTTCTCCATGAGAGTGAGCCACTGTTGATAAAGGTTCGTGGGTGGAAGGTCGGGTGTTCTCGCCTGAGATGCACGACTGATTAAGCGGAGTGGCATATGCCTATGCTTAGAGGCGTATGTAGGACTTTGGTGGAGTTCGCTTTGCGAACGATCAAGGTAGTTGATTGCGATTTGTGGTATGAAGGTGCGATGTCGTCGTGTGTACTGAAAGGACCCGTTCATACCGATTATAAACGATTCACAATAGTTGATTTCATCGCGAGGTATTTGACCTCTATATGATACATTTTACAAACATTGCATTCGTTTTTAAAAGACAAACTTTTTTTAAATCGAAAGTTGACGGCATGCATACCATTTCATAATATATCCAACTATAGTTGACTTAATAATAATCTTGATGAACTCAACGACTCGAATGCAACGTCTTTTGAAATATGTCATGAATGACTCCAAGTAATATCTCTAAAATGAGCAAATGCACAGCGGAAGATTTCTTTCATACCTGAGAATAAACATGCTTTCAAGTGTCAACCAAAAGGTTTGTGAGTTCATTAGTTTATCATAATCAATCATTTTCATAATTTTAATAGACCACAAGATTTTCATTTCCATTTCTCATAAATATACGTCCCATGCGTAGAGACAAAAAAATCATTCATATGGATTGAACACCTGGTAACCGACATTAACAAGATGCATATAAGAATATCCCCTATCATTCATCGAACATGATAAAACAACATCGAAGTACTAAAGCATCCGCTACAACGGATGGGGTTTGTTAGGCCCAATAGATCTACCTTTAGGATTCACGTCAATTGGTAGACTGGTTTACTAATTCTTAGGTTACCAAGCAAAAGGGGCATATTCGGCTTCGATCATTCAACCATATAATGTAGTTTCGATTACTTGTGTCTATTTCGTAAAATATTTATAAAAGCAGCGCATGTATTCTCAGTCCCAAAAATATATATTGCAAAAGCATTTAAAAAGGGAGTAATGAAACTCACTATACGATATTTTGTAGTCAAAATATGCATACGACGGAACTGAACAATGCAGGGTTGACCTCGGATTCACGAACCTTAATGTTAAGCCTTTTTAAAAAAAATAAACGCCTCTGTCCGGGCTCGAACCCGAGACCTGTCGTTCACCTACCAACAACTCATACCATCCCTCCGTTACTACTTTTCTGATTTATAATACTGACTTAATACTTATAACCCGAAAACTGTTTTAATATCCTTGCCTTTGTTCCAGCCCAATCGAAAATAACAGATCATAACACCTTCGGCCCAACAGCAGATTTATTTAGCCCTAATATTATTTGGTTTTGGGCTTGGCTCGACAATATACAGAAACACAAAAGCAAAAGTAATTCGAGAAAGAAAGAAAAAAAAACCAATAGGGTTTCGGTTTTGCTGGGTATACGAACAGGAAAGGGAACGAGGTAAGCAACCACCTAGTCACCTATTATCTTCATCAACCTCTCTATTGTCATAAAATTTATCACCATTCATCTTCGTTTCCTCATCAAGTCATCATATATTATTCACGTAACCGTCATTATTATTCTATTCTCCTTTCTGTCTTAACAGTGACACCGTTGTTTTATCATCGTCACCATCATTATGTAAATAGAAACAGAAGAACGTACTGCAGCAGAAAACGAAGTTTCTAGCGGCTGTTATGATTTAATATGCTTAATGGCTGCAGCAGGAGAAGTTTTGTTCATCATCTTCTTACATCAACATTAATCACCTATTATTGTAGTTAACGGTTTTCGAACAGCTCACAAGGAAATCTTTAACGGGAATAGCAAATAATGGCAGTAGTTTAGTTGTAGAGGATAAAAGATATATGATGGTTATTGATGATATGTGCGTGTGGGGGTGTTCTTCCCGAATCAGAAATGGAATATGGTATTGGTAGCAAGAAGACAAGGATGGTTTAAACATAAAGTTTTGTGCATTAACAGTTGATTGTGATGATGATGGCTTGAGATTATGGTGGTGATCGATGGGTTAGTGATTGAGATGGGTGTCGTGGTGTTATGATTTTGGAAATCAAGTTGGTTGTTTATGGTGGTGATGATTGTGAAAGGTGATGGTGTTCGGTGAAAGAGGTGAGGTGGTGGCGATGGTTTCTGGTTGTTGGTGGTGTTCACAGTGGTGGTGTTGGCGGTTGTATGGATGCTCGACCCAAAAATGAAAGGGTGATTGCGAGGATGATGGTTTCGTGGGATGGTTTTGGACTACAACACAGTCGCCTGGGTTGGTTACAATCGAACAAGAAACAGGGACCATAGGGCCTCGGTAATGGTTTGATGGTTTGTAGCTTGGCTTGGTGGTTTGTTTCGGCCAACAAGAAATAAGAACCAATCGATGATAACCAAGGTGGTGGATGCGTGTTGTTATTGTTAGGTCTTTAAAATAAGAAAAATGAAGTAGTAGATGTAGTTGGTGGTTTAAATGACAAAGTGATGGTGGGTTTGCAGGAACAACGAAAAAAAGAAAAAAAAAGAAAGAAAGAAAGAGGAATAAGAATCAAGTGGTGTATGTAGCTTACGATAGTGTTTATATGGTGGAAGTTATAGTAGCCGTTGACGGTGGCTGTTTCGGTGGTGAAGACGGTGGTGAGTTGTATAGTGGTGATAGGTTTCATCAAGGTAAAATGGTTGATATTGGCTCTACTAAATAAATAAAAAGAAAAAGTCGAAACAATGAATCATGAGCCGTAGTAGGCTGTGATCGTGGGTGTTTAAACAGAAAGGATACATGGATAATGGGTTTGGTATTATGGTTTAAAAGAGAAGAGAAGTGATTACTTGATGATGATGTTTGATGACCTTATTCCAGTAGTAAGAGGAATAATAGCCAAAAATATATAGTAATAGAATTAACAATAATTGTGACTTCTGTGGTTGCTTGTTCGTTGATAACAATAAAAAGTAAGACTTGGTCTTAGACAACAATAATTAGTAAGATTCCAATTTATGAGTAGGAAAGAAAAGAAAAAGTGAAGTGATATGGGTGTTGTGAAGTGTGCATGTGATAACCAGCTGTCTCTAACTAAAACACAAACTTAATACTACAAAGTAACAAATAGATTATGTAATAATTTAATTAAATTGTTTTTATTATTTTTAATATGAACAAACACAGTATCAATTAATATTAATTAAATGGATTATAAAGTAGGGAGAATAAAAAAAAACGTGTATGTCATCTATTTCTGTATGCATATTATATAAAGAACACTTTGTTGAATAGATTAAACACAAAACAGTCCATCGGCCCCTTGTCCTTATTTTGTAGACATCTCAATTAACGGATATTAACTCGTACTCTATTGTTAATTAGTGGCGAATAAAAGTGTTCAGAAAAATCCCATATTTTTAAATTAACTATATTTATTTATTTTGGTCATTATGGTATAAAATTCAATCATTAATTTAATAAATAAAAATTATATCAACTGTCCCTCTCATTTCTGGGTAAAATATAAAAAGTGTTAAAACTTAACAAATAGTTCCTAATACATTTTTAATAAACCTAAAATTTATAGAACTCATTTTCGTATCACCGTTTGTTTTAAAATTACATAAGTTTGGATTTAACTTGCTTAATATCAATCGAAACATCAAACGAGTATTACAATCATTTAATATTTATTTTTAATATACATTATTTATATATAGAGATATATTTTAAATAATAATTATTATAATATCTTATTTTTATTTTATTTATTTTTACTAACAACAACATATAATACTTCAAATTATATTTTGAATTATTATTTATATATACATATACACATATCTATTTACAATTAATTGTTCGTGAATCATCGAGAGCAGTCGAAGGTCAATTGAATATATGAAACAGTTCAAAAATTTTGAGACTCGTATTTACAAACTTTGCTTATCGTTTCGAAATCATGTAGGAATTAAGTTTAAATTTGGTCGAAAATTTCCAGGTCGTCACATGTACGACATCTCAAGTGATTGTGTACGACGGCTCTGAGAGCCTAAGGTGATTTTGCGGTGATTTTGAAATATATGACCAACGATGAGAGTGGTCATGTGTGTCGTGGAATGACAATTCCGCAAGGTGTTATCATCTTGGCGGTGAGAATGTGGAGCTGAATCCTAAGTGGGGGAGTTTTACTGCCGTCCGAGGAAGCTCTGGTGGTGTTAGATCACGTGAAGTGTAATATTTCTTGAATAAGGTGGTCGTGTAGTACCAAAGTGCGGTATGAGACCAAGTGTGGAGTTTGAGGTCCTAGAAGTGAAAGAATGAAGTTGTCGTTGCAGGTGATCTCGTAACGTAAATCAGGGTTGCTAAAAAACTCGGATAGTACTATTGAGTAGGTACGAGTTCAATTATGTGGTGGATACTGTATTTTCCCTGTCGGGAAACGTGATCATGGAAATTGTCAGTGGATTATTCCACTTTATGGATGAATGTGAGAGGGGGAGTGTCAGCTCTGATTGTCTCACATCGAGGCACGCGGATGTTGTTTGCTTGCGAGAGTGTATTTCCCTTGTAAGGCGATGATATCGGCTAAAAAGTCATGTTTTCACCCCGGTATTAAGGCCCAAAAAACAACAAAGATTCGAACTTTATCGGCAAAATACCCACTTCGTCGGTTAGAATTGAAGAACAAGTAATTACGAAGGCGGTGCAAAAAAGAATCAAGAGAATCGGAGCTAAAACGAAGATTCTAGAGCGAAAATGGTGAAAGACAAGAAATCAAGTTACGATCCAGTGAATCAAGGCTGACCAGCATAAAAAATGGCCTGCCATACGGCCTGCCAGTATGGAAATGTCCTGCCAAATACGGCTCACCAAGCGGCCTGCCATACGGGCTGCCAGGCAAACGCCCTGCCAAATACGGGCCACCAAACGGGCTGCCAAACGGCCAGCCAACCGTATTTTGGCAAAATCCTAGTCTATTTAAAGGGGCTTTGTCATTCATTCTAACATATACTTCAATTCACTTCTTTCTCTCTCTTGTACAATACTAGTCATACTCTCAAGGCCTTCGACTCCGTGCGGGACACCTAGTACCCGGAGAAGAACGCTGAAGATTGCATTAGGAGCGGTCTGGAGTCTTGAAGTTGTCACTTTTGTATTCGGAACTCGTTTAATCTACTGGTACTTCCATCCTTTATCTTATATAATGTTTTATGATATTGTTGCCATGATTAGCGAGTAGTTATCTTTAGTGTATGCTATGATGTAAGCAGTTATAATGCCGAAATAATATTATGGTCTGTGTATGCTGTTGAAATGCTTTCCGATTATGCTTTAAACTCAATCTCTTTTCAAACTAATAGAACGTAGTTATAGGCTCTGTTATTAGGAAGTCGCGAACCCCGATTTAGAGTACACTATGTGTGTCACCCCTTGGTAAGAGAAGTCTATCGGATACAACGTAAGATCAACCGAGGCACACCGGTTGTAGTAAGTCTATCGAGCTTTGGATTCCGACTGAGGACTCTTTTGTAGTGAAACATCTGACTAGACCCTTAGTACATTGTCAGTCCTAGACTATGCTAGTGTAGTCACCAAGCATATAAACTTCGTACGTGCACGCTGAAGCACAACGGTTGTTGTAAGCTGTACCTCTGCTAAGTAAGGCCATGGAACCCGATTAGTGTTGACCAGTACACTGCACCATAACGCAGTATCAAGCATTGCACCCCGCTTGAGGGATTCTTAGTTAATTAAGGAACTGTTTGTTTAGACACATAAATGATTGGACCGTTAGGATAACCGAACGTGTTCATGGAAGTTAGCTTGACTTGGCCATGGTGTTCTTTATGGTTGAACTCTTTTTAAGGGCCTAACTACCTTTTACCAATCATTAACGAAAGCATTGCAATACATCACGTCTCTCGGATATGGTAAACCATGTATTCTATTATGCTTAAGAAAGTTTAATACGTCACCCAACCGAGTCGCTCAATTGGATGAGCCGTCTGAACGTGTATGCCTGTAGTCAGACTGCACGGGCGTCGAGGGTAAGGGACGTTGCTGTCTATTCAGAATCTTCAAGCCTAACGCAGTACCCAGTGACATGTCTTATGACAGGGGCGTTTAGGACCAGTGTAATGAATACAGGGCCTCTGCCTATTCATGAGCCAGCATTCCATAATCTCAGCAGAATAACTGATGAAGTCATAGTATGCACTCACTTTAGCCTTGTCTGAATTACAAATTTTATCGCATTTACTTTACCTGTCTTATAATTTAGAAAACCCAAAATAAATATTCACTACTCCCTAACTATCTTAGGCTTAAATATAGGTTCGATTCTACTGATATCTCAAAAATACGACCCTAGGTCATACTTCCCTTACTTATAATGAGTAGTAAGATTTAGGCCCCGCTAAATATAAATTTAAAACAGTACCTTCCTCCCACGAGTGGCTGACCCTGGCGAGCCGCGGCCTGACGACACCGCGCGAATAAAAACAGTCTGTTTCTGCCATATCACGTGAGGATACTGAAATGACTCGTCCATATTACTATAAACGCGGTACGTTATTCATTGGTCCCATAGCGAGGTATTTGACCTCTATATGATACATTTTAGAAAATATTGCATTCGTTTCATAAAAAGACACACCCTTATTATACATAATGCATGTTTTAAATAAGTGGGCGATTATTTAAGAAATAATCCCCATAATACATCGGTTTCTAAATACTACACACGTGACATAACAATCGAATATAATACATGACAAAGGTTTTATTGAATGCAACACTTCATTTAAACAAAAGCATGAGACTCCATGCACAGCTTGCTCAGATAATGCAACAACGGAAGACTTTTTTAAGGGCCTGAGAATAAACATGCTTAAACAGTCAACACAAAGGTTGGTGAGATATATAGGTTTAAAGCTAGCATCGATATAAATATAGACCACAAGATTTCATAGTTATAAATATTTCAATAAAGATATTCTATAAGTTGTTGAGCGCTTCGGTAACCATACTTAACCATAAATGTAGCATATTCCCTTTATTATGAAATCTCCCTACACTGTACCAAGTGTAGTAAAAATGAAGTACTATGCAACCGTTTACGATACTAGAGTGACTAGCCCGGTTGGGGTTGTCAAACCCGATAGATCTATCAATAGGATTCGCGCTTACATGTTCTTACAACATGTAAATATTAGTTACCAAGCTATTAGGGAAGATATGCAATATGGTACAACTCAACGTAGAATATATTTTAAGTACTTGCGTCCATGGCGTAAAACATAAATTGCTTGTATTCTCATCTCAAAATATTTTTAGAGTTTAAAAATGGGACTATATACTCACGGTAGTAAAAGTATATTAATAATAAGTTTTCAGCTTATTAAAAATATGGCCGTCGTCCTTGGATTCACGAACCTATAACAATAATAATGATTCAGATAATAATACGACATGTGAATAAAATAAAATAAGTTCATAGAATACATATATATTAATTTTTAACATTTTTATGTTAGTAGTCCTTTGTTAGTAGTCCAAAATAGTCCGAAATGTCCAATAGTGTAATAATCGGTATATATATAATCTTAGAATTACCCTACGACGTATTGTATACGTATTGTCTTTGCATCAACCCAGAGACGTATTGTATACCTATTGTCTTAGAATTTATCAAAACGTATTGTATACTTATTGTCTTAGGATTTATCAAAACGTATTGTATACTTATTGTCATGGAATGTACCAAGATTATTATATATATATACAATCTCAGAATTAACTAAGATTATAATATTTTGTTATACTAATGATAACATGTCCAAATATATATAGGAAAAGTTAGCAAGGATATGGTTAATATAGTTTTTACAATATAAATTTCGTCCATATAACGTTAATTTTAGCAGATTTTGTTTTGCTCGCCAAATATTCATTACAACTCCGTTTAAAGTGAATCAAATTGCTATGGTTTCATAATGAACTGTAGTATTTAGAACTAAACTTAAAAAGTAGTGGTTTATAGCCGGAGTTACAGGTTACAAGTCATATTTGAAAGAGGTAGTCATTTCTGTCGAAAAACGACATCTTGATGACCATTTTGAAAAACATACTTCCACCTTGAGTTTAACCATGATTTTTGGATATAGTTTCATGTTCATAAGAAATATCATTTTCTCAGAAGAACAACTTTTAAATCAAAGATTATCATAGTTTTTAATTATCCAACCCAAAACAGCCCTCGGTTTTACTACGACGGTGTATGTCCGGTTTTACGGTGTTCTTCGTGTTTACAGGTTTTAAATCATTAAGTTAGCATATCATATATATCTAGAACATGTGTTTAGTTAATTTTAAAAGTTATGTTAGAAGGATTAACTTTGTTTGCGAACAAGTTTAGAATTAACTAAACTATGTTCTAGTGATTACAAGTTTAAATCTTCGAATAAGATAGTTATGTATATATATATATATATATATATATATATATATATATATATATATATATATATATATATATATATATATATATATATATATATATATATATATATATATATATATATGAATCGAATGATGTTATGAACATCATTACTACCTCAAGTATAGTAGGTAAACCTACTGGAAATGATGAGAAAATAACTTTAGCTTCAAAGGATCTTTGATGGCTTGGAAGCTCTTGAAGCAGAATCATGACACGAAAATAAGTTCAAGTAAGATTACTACTTGATTTAAGGTAGTTATGTTTATAGGAATTAAACTAAAGCTTGGATATGATTATTACCTTGATTAAGAATGAAAAGTTACTGAGATTAAATGGAAGTTCTTGATCTTTGATGAGTTATTGGATTGGATTAAAAAGATTGGAAGTAATCTTGCAACTTCTTGATTCTAGGTTGTTTTTATGAAGATTAAAGCTTGTAATTGAAGCTAAATGATGGGGAAAATACGTGGATATGATCAAGTATGAAGTTAGGAGTATTTTGAGAGAGAATTGGGAGTGTAAGTATGAGAAAATGGAATGAAGAAATGGTGTGTATGCATAAAAACGTTTTTAGTTTATAAAGAAATAAAAGATTCCTAATTTTGTTTTCTTGCTAAATAATTCATGCTACTTGAAAAATGGTTGGTTCCACATGTTCCTTAATCATTTAAGGCTACTAAGGAGCAGATTTTTATTGGTATATACCAATAGTAAATACATCTAGAAGCTGGGTATAATACGAGTGCAAATACCGAGCGAATACGAGTAGAATTCTTGATGAAAACAAATGGGAATACAATTGTGATTATTTTTGTTAAGTAAGAGTGTTTTGATATATGTATTGAAGTCCTTTAAATGTGTATTAATACATCTTAATACACTATATATATATATACATTTTAACTGAGTCGTTAAATCATCGTTAGTCGTTACATGTAAGTGTTATTTCGAAACCTTTAAGTTAACGACCTTGTTAAATGTAATTAATCCCATTGTTATTATATCTAATGGGATGTTAAATTGTTATATTATCATGATAACATAGTGTGTTAATATATCTTAATACGATATATAAATATTAAGACGTTATTACAACGATAATCGTTACGTATATATATCGTTTCGAAATCCTTAAGTTAGTAGTCTCATTTTATGTATATAGTTCATTGTTAATATACTTAATGAGATACTTAATTATCATTTCATCATATTAAATATATATATATATATATATATATATATATATATATATATATATATATATATATATGTATATATATATATATATATATATATATATATATATATATATATATATATATATATATAAGTTCATATATATATTATCATGTTATTTACAAGTTATAACATTCGTGAATCATCGGACAAGTTGGGTGGTCACACGTTTACATAAAATTCGTTTCAATTAATCAAGTCTTAAAAAGTTTGATTGCTTAATATGTTGAAAACATTTAATCATGTAAATATTAATATTCCCAATATATAATCATGGAAAAATCCGGGTCATGGCAGTACCTACCCGTTAAAGAAATTTCGTCCCAAAATTTGAAGTAATACCTATTCAATGGGCGGTGTTTGTAAACAGCTGTTGATATTTCTGTTTCATTTGGTCCTCTCTTTCCCAAGTGAACTCAGGACCTCTTCGAGCATTCCAACGAACCCTAACTATAGGTATGTTGCTTTGCTTGAGCCGTTTGACTTCACGATCCATGATTTCGACATGCTCTTTTATAAAATGCAGTTTCTCGTCGATTTGAATTTCTTCAAGAGGAACAGTGAGGTCTTCTTTTGCAAGGCATTTCCTTAGGTTCGAGACGTGAAAGGTATTGTGTACTCCAGCAAGTTGTTGTGGTAGCTTAAGTCGATAAGCCACCAGTCCAATACGTTCGATGATCTTGAATGGTCCTACGTATCTTGGGTTCAATTTACCCCTCTTACCAAAGCGTATCACACCTTTCCAAGGTGAAACCTTTAACATAACCATGTCATCAACCTGAAATTCTAACAGTTTCCTTCGAACATCAGCATAGCTCTTTTGACGACTTTGGGCGGTCTTCAATCTCTCCTTGATTTGCATAATCTTATCAGTAGTCTCCTGTATGATCTCGGGACCAGTCAGTTGTCTGTCACCTACTTCGTTCCAACAGATAGGGGATCTACACTTTCTTCCATAAAGTGCTTCGAATGGTGCATCATTAATACTCGTATGATAACTGTTGTTATACGAGAATTCTGGCAATGGTAAATATTTATCCCATCCGTTTCCGAAATCGATCACACATGCTCTAAGCATGTCTTCAAGAGTCTGAATGGTCCTTTCACTTTGCCCATCGGTCCGAGGATGATATGCAGTGCTCATATTCAGACGAGTCCCTAGAGCTTCATGTAGTGATTGCCAAAACCTTGACGTAAACCTACTGTCGCGATCAGATATAATGGAAATAGGTACTCCATATCTTGAAACAACTTTCTTCATGTATAATCGTACCAATTTCTCCATCTTATCCATTTCCTTCATAGGTAGGAAATGTGCAGATTTGGTGAGACGATCGACAATTACCCAAATGGTGTCATAACCCCATGCATTCTTTGGTAGCTTCGTGATGAAATCCATAGTAATACATTCCCATTTCCATTCAGGGATTTCTGGTTGTTGAAGCAAACCTGATGGTTTCTGATGTTCCGCCTTAACTTTGGAGCAAGTCAAACATTCTCCAATGTATGTTGCAATATCAGCTTTCAAATTTGGCCACCAAAAGTGTGCCTTAAGATCTTGATACATCTTTCCAGCTCCGAGATGTATCGAGTATCTCGTCTTATGTGCCTCATCCAAAGCCAATTTTCTTAACCCTTTAAACTTCGGTACCCAAATACGTCCATTAAAATACCGGGTTCCGTCTTCTCGTATCTCAAGTTGCTTGTTTAAACCCTTGAGAATCTCATTTCTAAAGTTTTCTTCAGAAAGAGCTCCTTGTTGAGCCTCCTTAATTTGTGTAGTGAGTTTCGTACGAATCTTCATATTCATTGCTCGTACTCGAATCGGCTCTCTTTCTTTCCTGCTTAAAGCATCTGCTACTACATTTGCTTTCCCGGGATGATAGCGAATTTCACAATCATAGTCGTTTATCAGCTCGAACCACCTACGTTGCCTCATGTTCAGTTATTTTTGGTTGAAGATACGTTGAAGGCTTTTATGGTTGGTATACACAGTACATTTAACCCCGTACAAGTAGTGTCTCCAAATCTTTAATGCAAACACCATTGCTCCCAATTCTAGATCATGAGTCATATAATTTTGTTCATGAATCTTCAGTTGTCGGGATGCATATGCAATAACCTTCTTTTGTTGCATGAGGACACAACCAAAACCTTATCGCGAAGTGTCACAATAAATTACAAAATCATCGTTTCCTTCAGGTAACGATAGAATAGGCGATGTAGTCAACTTCTTCTTCAATAATTGAAATGCGGCTTCCTGCTCAGAAGTCCATTCGTACTTCTTCCCTTTATGTGTTAATGCTGTCAATGGTTTGGCTATTCGGGGAAAATCTTAAATAAACCTTCTGTAATAGCCAGCAAGACCCAAAAATTGGCGTATTTGTGTCGGAGTCTTTGGGGTTTCCCATTTTTCAATGGCTTCAACCTTCGCAGGATCGACCTGAATTCCTTGACTGCTCACGTTGTGACCAAGGAATTGTACTTCCTTTAACCAAAAGGTGCACTTAGAAAACTTTGCGTATAACTATTCTTTCTTCAACAGTTCCAGCACCAACCTTAAATGTTGCTCATGTTCTTGTTCATTTTTGGAATAAATAAGAATATCATCAATAAAGACGATAACAAACTTATCCAAATACGGACTGCATACCCGATTCATGAGGTCCATGAATACAGCTGGTGTGTTTGTCAGCCCGAACGGCATGACTAAAAATTCATAATGACCGTAGCGTGTCTGAAATGCAGTTTTCGGAATATCTTCTTCTTTGACACGCAACTGATGATATCCCGATCTTAGATCGATTTTGGAGTAAACACGTGATCCTTGCAGCTGATCAAACAAGTCATTAATTCTCTGTAATGGGTACCGATTCTTGATAGTTAACTTGTTTAATTCGCGGTAATCTATACACATTTGGAAGGATCCATCTTTCTTCTTGACGAATAAAATTGGAGCTCCCCACGGTGAAGTACTCGGTCGAATGAATTCACGGTCCAGTAATTCTTGTAACTTGCTTTGTAACTCTTTCATCTCAGACGGTGCAAGTCTGTATGGAGCACGAGCCACTGGTGCAGCTCCTGGTACTAGATCTATTTGAAATTCTACAGATCTAAATGGAGGTAATCCCGGCAACTCTTCCGGAAAGACTTCAGGAAAATCTTTTGTCACAGGCACGTCGTTGATGCTCTTCTATTTTTCCTTCATTTCGACTTTATTAACATGTGCTAGGATAGCATAGCACCCTTTCTTTAAGCACTTTTGGACTTTCAATCAGCTAATGAGTTTTAGCTTTGAGTTACCCTTCTCTCCATATATCATTACTGCCGTTTTATCCTTACGAGGAATGCGAATTGCCTTATTGGCACACACAACCTCAGCTCCTATTTTGGACATCCAGTCCATGCCGACTATTACATCAAAACTTCTTAATTCTACGGGTATCAAATCAATTTTAAATGTTTCTCCGGCTAACTTTATTTTACAATCACGGCAAATTTTATCGGCTTTAATTAGTTTACCATTATCTAACTCAATCATGTACTTAGCATCTAGAGGTAATGATGAACAATTCAATTTAGCGTAAAAGTCTCTACACATGTAACTTCTATCGGCACCAATATCAAATATAATAGATGCTGATAAGTCATTAATGGTAAACGTACCCGTAACAAGCTTCGGGTCTTCACATGCCTCTCTAGCATTAATAAAAAATGCTCTTCCCCGTGCAGGTCCGTTATTCTTCTCTGGATTCGGGCACTGGCTCTTAATATAACCCTGTTTCCCACACCCGTAACAAGTAACAGTAGCCAGGGCAGTTCTATTTGCATTGGTGGCAGGAGTCTTGGTGCCATTTGTATTTGTAACAGGTGCCCAACAATCTTCAGCAAGATGACCCCATCGATTACATTTGTTGCATACCACATTGCAAAAATCAGTGTGATGTTTGTGGCATCTGTTACATAAGGGATTACGCCCTTTGTAACCCGAGCTTGAACTACTACACGCACCTTGCATGGTTTCCTGTTTCTTGAGAGATTGTTGCTGGTGACCTCGATTACGGCTTTCATCCCACTTTCTTTTGTTATTTGATACCTTGGCATCGGTATTTGATGCGTTCTTATCCAGGATGATCTGATCCATTAGCTTGTTTGCCATGGTGATATCTTCATGAATTGTCTTGGGTTTGGATGCTGTAACATTGGCCTTGATGTTCTTTGGCAGACCATCTTTGTACAATTCAATCTTTCACTCTTCCGTTGGTACCAATTCAGGACATAACAAGGCTAATTCCATGAATTGCCTGTTATAGTTGGTAAGTTCCATTCCGACAACTTTCAGATTTCGTAACTCGGCTTCCATCTTCCTAACCTCGTTCCTTGGGCAGTATTCGTTGATTAACATATTTTTCAATTCCTCCCAAGGAGTATCATATGCTTCATCGCCCCCTACAGCTTTTACATAGTTTTTCCACCATGTAAGTGCACCATCCTGTAATGTGCATGAAGCATACTTTGTCCGATCCCCTTCCGCACAACCACTGATTTTAAATACGGACTCCAGTTTTTTGAACCATCGGGTTAAACCGACTGGTCCTTCTGTTCCACTGAATGATGAAGGTTTGCAACCTTGAAATGCTTTATATGAGCATCCAACACGAGGGTTTGTGTTGTTTGCTGCTGCTCTTGCCACTTCGACCCAAAGCATTCGGTCGTTTACGCGTTGGTTGATAAGCTTCTAAATTTATTGTTCCATCATTCGATTTAATCGAGCCATGTTTCTTCAATAAACATATAAGATAATTAATCACATAGAATATTATAGATGTAGCAAGTAATTAATGGTACATCGTGGCATATTAATAATATGAACCAATTATTATAAAAGCATTTTCTTCTTATTAGCATTTTATAATTGTAGCTCGGGTAGTACCTACCCGTTAAAGTTCATACTTAATAGCTAGTACACAAATTAACTACTACAATCATGATAATATTCTATCATGAAAAACTTAATGCATTAATACTTCACGCTTATTCTTTTGGTACAATATTTTACAATAATTCAATACTACTATTTACATAAAACATATGTAAGATGAAATATAGCACATGATATATTATTATATAAGGCGTGAAGTCGAATAGCTACAAAAACAGATTAGAAACGACGAGGCTTCCTTGGGAATTCAATGAAATCTGGGAAATCATAGAATTTTCGCTTCCCTACTGTCAGAGTGCGTATTTCAGCGGTAAGTCTAGGTTTTGGTTGGGGTTCAGTGGATGACATTTCTGTAGTATTGGTAAGACATGGTTGACTAGGTGTGGTAGTATTGGGAGCACTTGGTACAATAATTGTTTTATTAGTTTCTGCTTTTGGAATTTCTGGGTTGTCGATTATAGGTTCCTCTTCTGGTTCCTCTGGGAATTGTGAGTCTTCCAAAAATGCATCCAACTCCAGGTCATCATCGTCATCAGTTATATAGATGATTGATACACCTTCCTTCGGGTCATCGTCGTTATCAGATAAGTCGATGATTGGTACTTTTGCTGGAGATTCAACTTCGGAGTCGCTGAATGTGATAATAAGATTGGTGCTAGAAGTAGACATCTATCACACATTAACTACCACATTAGTAATATACCACATAATATTTACATGTTATAATATTTAATTTCCAACCAAAAATGATAAGTAATGGTTTTCAAAAACAAGTTCGGTCAAATTCCAGACTCACTAATGCTTCCTAACAAATACCGGTCAGACACACTAATGCAATTTCTGGTTTGCTAAGACCTCTGCTCTGATGCCAACTGAAACGACTCGTCCATATTACTATAAATGCGGTACGTTATTCATTGGTCCCATAGCGAGGTATTTGACCTCTATATGATACATTTTAAAAAATATTGCATTCATTTCATAAAAAGACACACCCTTATTATACATAATGCATGTTTTAAACAAGTGAGCGATTATTTAAGAAATAATCCCCATAATACATCGGTTTCCAAATAATACACACGTGACATAACAGTCGAATATAATACATGACAAAGGTTTTATTGAATGCAACACTTCATTTAAACAAAAGCATGAGACTCCATGCACAGCTTGCTCAGATAATGCAACAACGGAAGACTTTCTTAAGGATCTGAGAATAAACATGCTTAAACAGTCAACACAAAGGTTGGTGAGATATATAGGTTTAAAGCTAGCATCGATATAAATATAGACCACAAGATTTTATAGTTATAAATATTTCAATAAAGATATTCTATAAGTTGTTGAGCGCTTCGGTAACCATACTTAACCATAAATGTAGCATATTCCCTTTATTATGAAATCTCCCTACACTGTACCAAGTGTAGTAAAAACGAAGTACTATTCAACTGTTTACGATACTAGAGCGACTAGCCCGGTTGGGGTTGTCAAACCCAATAGATCTATCAATAGGATTCGCGCTTACATGTTCTTACAACATGTAAATATTAGTTACCAAGCTATTAGGGAAAATATGCAATGTGGTACAACTCAACGTAGAATATATTTTAAGTACTTGCGTCCATGGCGTAAAACATAAAATGCATGTATTCTCATCCCAAAATATTTTTAGAGTTTAAAATGGGACTATATACTCACGGTAGTAAAAGTATATTAATAATAAGTTTTCAGCTTATTAAAAATATGGCCGTCGTCCTTGGATTCACGAACCTATAACAATAATAATGATTCAGATAATAATACGACATGTGAATAAAATAAAACAAGTTCATAGAATACTTATATATTAATTTTTAACATTTTTATGTTAGTAGTCCTTTGTTAGTAGTCCAAAATAGTCCGAAATGTCCAACAGTCTAATAATCGGTATATATATAATCTTAGAATTACCCCCACGATGTATTGTATACGTATTGTCTTTGTATCTACCCAGAGACGTATTGTATACGTATTGTCTTAGAATTTATCAAAACGTATTGTATACTTATTGTCTTAGGATTTATGAAAATGTATTGTATACTTATTGTCATGGAATGTACCAAGATTATTATATATATATATATATACATATATATATATATATACATATATATATATATATACACAATCTCGGAATTAACTAAGATTATAATATTTTGTTATAATAATGATAACATGTCCAAATATATATAGGAAAAGTTAGCAAGGATATGGTTAATATAGTTTTTACAATATAAATTTCGTCCATACAACGTTAATTTTAGCAGATTTTATTTTGCTCGCCAAATATTCATTACAACTCCATTTAAAGTGAATAAAATTGATATGGTTTCATAATGAACTGTAGTATTTAGAACTAAACTGAAAAATTAGTGGTTTATAGTCGGAGTTACAGGTTACAAGTCATATTTGAAAGAGGTAGTCATTTCCGTCGAAAAACGACATCTTGATGACCATTTTGAAAAACATACTTCCACTTTGAGTTTAACCATGATTTTTGGATATAGTTTCATGTTCATAAGAAATATCATTTTCTCATAAGAACAACTTTTAAATCAAAGTTTATCATAGTTTTTAATTATCCAACCCAAAACAGCCCCCGGGTTTACTACGACGGCGTATGTCCGGTTTTACGGTGTTCTTCGTGTTTACAGGTTTTAAATCATTAAGTTAGAATATCATATAGATATAGAACATGTGTTTAGTGGATTTTAAAAGTTATGTTAGAAAGATTAACTTTGTTTGCAAACAAGTTTAGAATTAACTAAACTATGTTCTAGTGATTACAAGTTTAAATCTTCGAATAAGATAGTTATATATATATGAATCGAATGATGTTATGAACATCATTACTACCTCAAGTATAGTAGGTAAACCTACTGGAAATTATGAGAAAATAACTTGAGCTTCAAAGGATCTTTGATGGCTTGGAAGCTCTTGAAGCCGAATCATGACACGAAAACAAGTTCAAGTAAGATTACTACTTGATTTAAGGTAGTTATGTTTATAGGAATTAAACCAAAGATTGGATATGATTATTACCTTGATTAAGAATGAAAAGTTACTGAGATTAGATGGAAGTTCTTGATCTTTGATGAGTTGTTGGATTGGATTAAAAAGATTGGAAGTGATCTTGCAACTTCTTGATTTTAGGTTATTTTTATGATGATTAAAGCTTATAATTGAAGCTAAATGATGGGGAAAATACTTGGAGATGATCAAGTATGAAGTTAGGAGTATTTTGAGAGAGAATTTGGAGTGTAAGTATGAGAAAATGGAATGAAGAAATGGTGTGCATGCATAAAAACGTTTTTAGTTTATAAAGAAAGAAAAGATTCCTAATTTTATTTTCTTGCTAAATAATTCATGCTACTTGACAAATGGTTGGTTCCACATATTCCTTAATCATTTAAGGCTACTAAGGAGTAGATTTTTATTGGTATATACCAATAGTAAATACATCTAGAAGCTGGGTATAATACGAGTGCAAATACCGAGCGAATACGAGTAGAATTCTTGATGAAAACAAATGGGAATACAATTGTGATTATTTTTGTTAAGTAAGAGTGTTTTGATATATGTATTGAAGTCCTTCAAATGTGTATTAATACATATTAATACACTATATATATATGCATTTTAACTGAGTCGTTAAATCATTGTTAGTCGTTACATGTAAGTGTTATTTCGAAACATTTAAGTTAACGACCTTGTTAAATGTAATTAATCCCATTGTTATTATATCTAATGGGATTTTAAATTGTTATATTATCATGATAACATAGTGTGTTAATATATCTTAATATGATATATAAATATTAAGACGTTATTACAACGATAATCGTTACGTATATATATCGTTTCGAAATCCTTAAGTTAGTAGTCTCATTTTATGTATATAGTTCATTGTTAATATATTTAATGAGATACTTAATTATCATTTCATCATGTTAAATATATATTTATATATATATAAGTTCATATATATATATATATATATATATATATATATATATATATATATATATATATATATATATATATATATATATATATATATATATATATATATATATATATATATATATATATATATATATATATATATTATCATGTTATTTACAAGTTATAACGTTCGTGAATCATCGGACAAGTTGGGTGGCCACACGTTTACATAAAATTCGTTTCAATTAATCAAGTCTTAAAAAGTTTGATTGCTTAATATGTTGGAAACATTTAATCATGTAAATATTAATATTGTTCAATATATAATCATGGAAAATCCGGGTCATGACAGATGCTAAGTTTTTGGCGCAGCTGCCGGGGAACTGGTATCAGGCAATACTGCTCTCTATCAAACTTATTCACAAGCATTTAGTGGTGTCTAAGAAAGACAATTATACACGGACTTGGTTATTGGATTTTCCGAACAGTCGCCAATTGTATTGGGACCAAAAGGATCCTGCCCCTCCGTAGTCGGCCTGGCCACTTGGTTTGTTGAATAGTTCGTGCGGAGCTCTATTACCGAAATACCAGGGAATCAGTAGCTAGAACCAAAAACATATTCAACCGTAGGATAGTTAGTTAATTAAATTAGATTACCTTAGATTACTTTAAACTACCCTAGATTAAATTAGATTAGATTACCTTAGAATTAGATTATCATAGAATTAGATTAGATTAGTTTAGCTTATTATAATTTAGCTTATTTGCGAAAAATTAAAAACAAAAAGGCATACCCAGTGTATGACCCAAACCCGATCTAGACCAGGGCCGTTGTTATTCGTACCTGATCCAGACGCAATAATCTCTAAAGCACGCAAGGAAGCACGAATCAGAAATCAAATGGTGTTACGCGTTACTTTAGCAGAAAATACCAAACCCTCGATTGGAGGTCGAGGAGGACCAATCAGATTTCCAGAGATTTAAGGACACTTGTTTGAATTAAAACATCACATCATCCAGCTCATTCAAAATAGCTGTCAGTTTCATGGATTACCGAATGACGATCCTAATTCTCACCTTGATAAATTCATATCTCTTTCGAACTCCTACAAACAGCCAGGGGTAGGACAAGATATAGTCAAGCTATACTTGTTCCCCTATTCTGTCACTCATCATGCTCAAACTTGGTTCGAAGGACTGGAAAAAGATTCCATCACGTCATGGACGGAGATGGCTACTAAATTCCTAACCAAATATTCCCCTCCTTCTAAACAAACCAAACTGAAAAATGACATCATTAACTTCAAACAAAGTTATGATGAATCTCTTTACACTGCATGGGAGCGATTCAAAACCCTGCTGAAGAAATGCCCCAATCACCAGCTAGAACGGTCAGCCCAAATCTGTACCTTCTACAATGGTCTTAGAGTAAATCATAGGACGACAATCGATGGAGCAGCTCAAGGGAATCTGATGAACCAAACCGCAGACGAAGCATGGGAATTGCTCGAGAACATGACAATGCATCATCATGACTGGAACAATGGTGAAACAACTTCATCATCTGCCCCACTCTCTGCACTTAACAATCAAATGGAAGCCATCAAATCCCTCACGGATAAGATGGAATCTCTTGCTAAACAACTCAGAGAACTGAAGACGCAGCCGCAGCAGGTTAACCAAGCTCAGGCTTGTGTTAATTGTACCAACCCGCAACCTACTGAAGAATATCAAGTTGAGTACGAAAACCCTGACGGTTCAGTCTGTTACATCCAATACCCAGCTCGTCCACCAAATCCCGGATTCAATCAACCACCTAGGGTTAATCAATTTCAGCGAAGCAATCAACCATTTCGCTATCGCTATCCACCTTATCCAGCCCAACAATCTCAATTGACCTACAATCAACCACTCCCACTCACTGGTCCCCCAGTTGAGGAAAATTCCCCTACCACCCAGATTACAAAAGCAACTAACCCCACTCTCGGAGCTGATGATCAGTTAACTTAGTTCATTCAAGAGCAACAACAGTTAAATTAGAGAACTGCAACCAGACAAGATCAGACGGAGATACTAATGAGAAATCAATTGGCTCTGCTCAAAAGTTTGGAAACGCAGCTCGGACAGTTATCACAACGCCTTGAAACCCGACCGCAGGGAAGATTGCCAAGTAATACTATCCAAAATCCCCACATAGAAGAAGCAAAGCAAATGGACGCCCTAATCCTAGAGGAAGAACCATGGAGAAGGTCAACTAGGCTCAAGAACAAATCAACATATACTCAGAAGCTTACTCCTGAAACTCCAGTTCGCGTACCTTATCCTGGAAGGCTACAAGAAGAACCATCCAACCTCGATTCCTTCAAACTTGATGGAAGATTCCTAGACACCATGTCCAAAGTTCCCAACCAGAAGAGATACATCCGAAGGCTTCTCTCTACAAAGGAGAGGATACCAGACTCTAACAAAATTCTACTGAGTGAAGAATGCTCTGCATTACTCAGAAACTCTTTACCACCAAAGCTAGGAGATACGGGCCGATTCGTTTTTCCATGTTCAATCGACCAATCTGGGACCATTCATGCGCTAGCAGATTTAGGAGCAAGTATCAACCTACTCCCCTACTCTCTCTATCAGAGATTAGAGTTAGGAGACTTGTCACCAACCAAAATGACAATCCAACTTGCCGATCACACAATTCGATATCCTAAGGGCATAGTTGAGAACGTCTTGGTGAAAGTCGACAAATTCTTGTATCCTACGGATTTCGTAGTGATGGACATTAAGGAAGACCTACACACACCAGTGGTGTTAGGAAGACCTTTCATGAATACGGCTAGGACTGTCATTGATGTGTACAATCAAACCTTGATCTTACGATCACATGGGGAGAGCGTTACCTTCAAAATTGACTGACCAACCGATCTTTCTGGACAGGCAGAGATGTTTGCTATTTCCACCAGACGGATCACTTCCGATGACAAGTCTTCACCACCAGCAGACGATGTCGAGATGGGTGTCGAATCACAGTCTGCAGACGACCCAGAAATGGAAGAAGAGGATCCCAGCGAAGAAATAGAGGAAGAGGAGGACTCTGAAGAGGAAGAGTAAATGGAAGGCGTAAAAGAAACTGCGATAATACCCGCTCCAAGCATTGAGCGTCATGAAGAAATAATGAGGCTTGAGACGGCAGATCACAGTTTAATCATTCGTTTCAAGAAAAAGACCGATAAGGCTGAGGTTAAGGATATAGAAATTGATCATGCAAGTATCAAAGTGGAGAATCAGAATACTGACGAAACCCGTTCATCAGACGCATCCTCAGAAGAACAATACACCGATGATGACGAGGTAGAGCAACATGAAGACATTCTGAATAACTCACACTCTCCAACCGAACCAGATCAAGGGGAGCCGGACTCTTCTTCAGATCGAATTCCGGTTATATCCACACACGCAGACATGATAACCTTCATCAACGATACTGATGAATTTGAAGACATTCTCGAAGCCATCCGAAAATTAACCATTGATTTTTTGCTACGCTTAAAAGAACGAATTATGGCTATCTGAGAAGAACACCACCTCTATCTCCGAAGAGAAGGCAATGATGTTGAAATCCTAGAAGAACGCATTCAAGACTTTATCAATTCTCTTCACGATCATATCTATCACGAAGAAAGGCTACGAGAGCACAATTCAGTGGTTCGCACTATTCTAGAGACAAGATTCTGTCGAGATTAGAAGATCATTTACTCTAATGTTTATAATGCCTTAGCCGGATCTGTACTTCCGTTCTCACGAAACCAACGAGCACTACTGACTCTCATCCGGAAGCATATGGATCATTCCACCGGACGCCCGACTTATCACTCCAATTTGCAAATGATCGAGGATATTCACAGCTTTTTCGCTCTCTTGGAAAGAGATAATTTCGTAAGCACACCAGAGAGGCTACTAATTTACGTAACCATTGATCACCACGCCGATCTGATTATCAAAGAGCTACGAGACGTTGTTATGGAAGAAGCAAGGAGAAACAATCCGTTCTCTCATCTTGAACCAGACCGAGTCAACATTGCCACCTACGTTACTAAGCAGATAACATGTATCTTCCAAGAATCCACGGATCCTAGTTTCACATTTAAAGCTGGATGTAGGGAGATATACTCAAAGACGGTGAAATTAATGCTCGGATCAGGGTTGCTCTTCACTTCTTTTCAGCTTCGCCTCTTAGTAAATCTATGCAAAGCTACTGACTCTTACTGTGGAGATCACCGTTCTGAAGACTTCAAAATTCTAAAGATACAGTTTCTGACATTGTTTGAAGACCTCCAAAATGAGCATCCCATCAGAGAAATCATCAACACTAGCACTGCTTCTATGATTGACATTCATGGGTCAACCAGCAGAGCCGTGGATCATATCCTCATCGGACTTCAAGACTTATCAAGAGCCGAAACTGCGCACTACTTATCGTTCAGAAGATCTTCAAGAGAAGTACCAGATCTATTACCACTATTGGTCCGACACTTTCTCAGGATTTTTCCGCCAAGACTCACATTCCCTCAAGAAGACCAAGATCACAACCATCAGCGAGGAATGTTTGCTTTTTGAAGCATCACTACGGTCGAGCCAACGACCTTAAACAAAAGCGCTTCTCGGGAGGCAACCCGTGCAATAAAGTAGAGTAGAAGAATAAAGAACGACAAATGAGCAAATAAAGATGCAAGGATTAGAAACCAGCCGCATCTGCTAGGGGTATTTCTTTCTTTTCGCTACTAGCTCAAGATTCAAACTATGCCACATCCTAGCTTATCACTAAGTGTGGGATAACACCCAATTAAAACACTAGATAAATACTCCCAAATCTTCAACTAAAACTCCTAAGTGTGGGATACACTAGGAACATTGAGGACAATATTCGTCTAAGTGTGGGATGCTGGTATAATCTTTTTATGCTATATTATAATAACCCATTACGAAGATTCCAAGTCCTTAAGCCAAATTTCAAAAATTTTGCAAAAGAAACCCTTTTCGAAAGAGTATTTTTGAAAACCTAAAACGTTTGTCAATAAAAATAAGGCTTAAGTAAGGGGGAATCTTGTTAGATTGAGACCTCTAATAGAGGATTGCATGACTAAGGCATTATCGACCTAAATTGATTATGGTGAGGCACCCCAAATAAGACCAGCATTCATCTTTAATGCTTCACTATTTTCCATTGAGAGTGCCGATGTCTGTGCTCAGAATCAGAACTTGCTTTAGATCTACATCTCCAAGCAGCAAAACACGATTCGGTTGTAATCAAAATAGCTAGCCATTTGTCAAACATAAACCTTCCGCACCTCCACTACTTCTACTCCACCACCACATCCACATCACTATTTCTCAAAAAATTCAGAAAATGGGATTCCTTCCGAAAACCCGATGTTATAAACCTCTCAAGTATCATGGCAAAGGTCTTGAAAAAGTTTACCGGAAAAAAGTTTCTCGAGCTGAAGTCTCAAAAAAAAAATGATTTTCAAGTTCTGAAAAAGGGAGCAGAACTATATAAAGAGAAATGACGAAGAGAACTCGACCGAAAATGATTATCAATTGAAGAAAAGTTCCAAAGTGCTTCTAAAAATACTTCAGCACTCCTATCTATCCGAATAAAAGTCTGTATAAAGACCACATTACCCTTTCATCTCACCCCTCAAAACAACTTCACTACCACTCCAAAAATCCTTTCCCATCATTGACAAATGACCTATAAAGCTGAGATTACTACCGTTCTCGCATTAGCAGCAAAGATTTGAGTCTTTATCAAGCCTATGACGATGGGTGCAGCATGACTGGCTATGAGTGTTTTCATTTCTTAGATCTATAGGGAACCCTAAACACTTGAGTGATTTGAGTGACCCGTGAAAGCTAGCCTATGTCATGTAACCTCCTCGCATGCTTGAAGGGATAACTTCAATCCTAACGTAGATAAATCATCTTATCTTTTGCTCTTATAATAAAAGCAAACCGCTTAGGCTATTAGAAAAGAAAAACCGAAAAGATTCTTAAGAATGAGAGTTTGTTTGAGGACAAGCAAAGTCTAAGTGTGGGATATTTGATATCGGCTAAAAAGTCACGTTTTCACCCCGGTATTAAGGCCCAAAAACAACAAAGATTCGAACTTTATCGGCAAAATACCCACTTCGTCGGTTAGAATTGAAGAACAAGTAATTACGAAGGCGGTGCAAAAATAATCAAGAGAATAGGAGCTAAAACGAAGATTCTAGAGCGAAAACGGTGAAAGACAAGAAATCAAGTTACGATCCAGTGAATCAAGGCTGACCAGCATCAAAAACGGCCTGCCATATGGCCTGCCAGTATAGAAAAGGCCTTCCAAATACGGCTCACCAAGCGGCCAGCCATAGGGGATGCCAGGCAAACGGCCTGCCAAATACGGGCCACCAAACGGGCTGCCAAACGGCCTGCCAGCCGTATTTTGGCAAAATCCTAGTCTATTTAAAGGGGCTTTGTCATTCATTCCAACACACACTTCAATTCACTTCTTTCTCTCTCTTGTACAATATTAGTCATACTCTCAAGGCCTTCGACTCCGTACGGGAAACCTAGTACCCGGAGAAGAACGCTGAAGATTGTATTAGGAGCGGTCTGGAGTCTTGAAGTTGTCACTTTTGTATTCGGAACTCGTTTAATCTACTGGTACTTCTATCATTTATCTTATATAATGTTTTATGATATTGTTGCCATGATTAGCGAGTAGTTATCTTTAGTGTATGCTATGATGTAAGCAGTTATAATGCCAAAATAATATTATGGTCTGTGTATGCTGTTGAAATGCTTTCTGATTATGCTTTAAACTCAATCACTTTTCCAACTAATAGAACGTAGTTATAGGCTCTGTTATTGGGAAGTTGCGAACCCCGATTCAGAGTACACTTTCTGTTTCACCCCTTGGCAAGAGAAGTCTATTGGATACAACGTAAGATCGACCGAGGCACACCGGTTGTAGTAAGTCTACCGAGCTTTGGATTCCGATTTAGGACTCTTTCGTAGTGAAACATCTGACTAGACCCTTGGTACATTGTCGATCCTAGATCATGCTAGTGTAGTCACCAAGTATATAAACTTTGTACATGCATGCTGAAGCACAGCGGTTGTTGTAAGCTGTACCTCTGCTAAGTAAGGCCATGGAACCCGATTAGTGTTGACCAGTACAGTGCACCATAACGCGATCTCAAGCATTGCACCCTGCTTGAGAGATTCTTAGTTAATTAAGGAACTGTTTGTTTAGACACATAAAGGATTGGACAGTTAGGATAACCGAACGTGTTCATGGAAGTCAGCTTGACTTGGCCATGGTGTTCTTTATGGTTGAACTCTTTTTAAGGGACTAACTACCTTTTACCAATCATTAACGAAAGCATTGCAACACATCACGTCTCTCGGATATGGTAAACCATGTATTCTATTATGCTTAAGAAAGTTTAGACCATTTCGGAATGTTAATACATCACCCAACCGAGTCGCTCAATTGGATGAGCCGTCTGAACGTGTATGCCTGTAGTCAGACTGCACGGGCGTCGGGTAAGGGACGTTGCTGTCTATTCAGAATCTTCAAGCCTAACGCAGTACCCAGTGACATGTCTTATGACAGGGGCGTTTAGGACCAGTGTAATGAATACAGGGCCTCTGCCTATTCATGAGCCAGCATTCCATAATCTCGGTAGAATAACTGATGAAGTCATAGTATACACTCACTTTAACCTTATCTAAATTACGAATTTTATCGCATTTACTTTATCTGTCTTATAAATTAGAAAACCCAAAATAAATATTCACTACTCCCTAACTATCTTAGGCTTAAATATATGTTCGATTCTACTGATATCTCAAAAATACGACCCTAGGTCATACTTCCCTTACTTATAAGGAGTAGTAAGATTTAGGCCCCGCTAAATATAAATTTAAAACAGTACCTTCCTCCCACGAGTGGCTGACCCTGGCAAGCCACGGCTTGACGACACCGCGCGAATAAAAACTGTCCGTTTCGGCCATATCAGGCGACCCACTGGTTGCGTTGAAATGTGGAGACCATCCTTAATGGGCGGTCTAGGTAGGAGGATTCACCCGACGATGGTGAATATTTTTGCGGGTCGCGTGACAAATTGCGAATTTTGTGATGATAATTCGTTGTTGACGGGATTCTAGTGCACGAATAGTTTCCATGCTAGTACTAGGAAGCCGAAAATGTAAGGATACGTTGGAGGGTTTAGGGGAGAAACCCTGTGTTGATTATTAATGTTTTGGCTAGATCGTGGTATATTATTGTCGTCTTGAATTAATTCAGTGACGAATGGTCGTTGGCGGAGCTAATGATGGGAAGGTTGTGTACCCAGTATGAGTAGTTGGTGATACCGAAATTTCTTCGTTAAAGGAGTAGCTCGGTTGTGGCAACGGGGGAGGGGAGTTAGTTCTTGAATCAGAGAACATTCATGAATGATCGGTTGAGTAGTAAGTTTATGAACTGATGGAGTACAGAGTTTTAATGAGGCATGGATCCTTATCGATTGGATTAATGTAAGACTTGATTCACGGCGTAGTGGACCTAGTAGATCACATTGGGTGATATGGTTATGGATGTAGTTTGTTGCGAGTTATAGCTGAGAGAATTTGAAGGAATATATGGTGTTTTCCATGTTTCCTAAGTGTGTATTTTGGACGTCGAGCGTATAAGATACCGCTGGTTGCGGTAATGCACGTTAGTGATTATTAGCATGTGGTGAGATATTCGAGTTAATGGAAAAATTTTGTGAACATCGAGTTTGGATGTGTGTCGGAGGACCATAGTGTGTGGGTTCGATTGGTTAAATGACGGAGATCACGAGGACGTGATCCAGTTTAAGTGGGGGAGAGTTGTAAGATCCTGAATTTTGTGCATCAGAAATTGTTCCTGAAAGTGTCAGTAAATGTGTGCATCAGAAAGTGCCACTAAAAGTGAATCTAAACACTTATGCATTTTCAGAATTTATATCAGAATCAGAATCTGCTAACCTCTGTCCCTGAACTTTTAAATTGAAGCTGGAAACTGAAAAGTGAAAGTGAGCTGCATGTATCGTGTTTTGGTCACATGTATCGCGTTTTGGTTTATCGCGGATCGCGATGAAATAGGTTGAAACGCAACGGCTTGGAAATCCCCCACCTGACCACTTTATCACGTTTGAGTTGGTGTTGTCACATCCTGGTTGTCGCGTAACGCGACAGGTAGTCGCGGAACGTGACAAAGTCGCTGAAGTGACATTTTAACCCGTTTTTAATGGATATTTTGGGGGTATAATGGTCTTTTCACTTGAGAACGGATTGGTAGCCATAATATCAATTTTAGATCCACTTTTGGATCATTTTCACATCCACAACTCTCTCATCTTCAAACCCTAGAGAGAAAGAGTTTTTAGAGAGGGAAAGCTCCAATTGAAGAAGAAGGAGGTTGATTGGGTTAAAGTGCATGAGTTAAGGTTGTTCACCTCGTTAACGGCTACGTTTTGGTAGCGTTGGTAAGTTCTAACTCCGATTTTCATTACTTGATTTTGATATTCAAATTAGGGTTTGAGCTTGATTTTGTTAGAAACCCTTTAATGGTTGTGAAATGGGTTTGTTGTGGTTAGTAGATGGGTTTTGATCGATTATTGGTGGGTTAGGGTTTGATGACGATTTTGGTCATGGTTTTGGGTGTAAATCACTAGATTATAAATGTGTTAGTGTATAGATGTTTATAAGAACATGTTAGTTGGTCAAAAATGGGTGTTGACTTTGATTTAGTGTCAAACTAAGATTTGAGTCAAGTTTTGGTGAATCAAGTGTGTAAATACTTGATTTAGGAGTTAATTGGTGTTTTGGGAAGTAATCACTAGCAGTTAGTGATTTTGAGCTTTTTTGGGACATATGTCAAAATGGGTTGACTTTGATTGGGTCAAATTTGGTAATGAAACTAGTTTTGGCCAAATGGATGTTAAACACTTGTATTAAGCATTAAATGATGTTCTGGGATGTAATTACTCGAGAGAAGTAATTTTGGGGTTAAAATGATATTTTAACATAAGTCAAAGGTAGCCAAAAGCAATATGGATCAATATTGCACGTGTTGGGGGTTTTTGGTGTAAATGGCGTTTGAAATAATTACTACCTAAGTAGCAATTTAGTGTTAAGACCTAGGTTGGTCTAATTGGTGTCAAATATAATTTGAGTTAAATTGTACTTTGTAGAGTGGGTTTGAATTACCACCCGAAGTGGTAATTGATTTGTGTCCATTAGGTGTTAAATGGGCGGGTTTTGGCGAGCAAGGTTAGATCCCTTGACTAAGGGATGTGAGTGTCGGGTTCTCTTTTAGAGAATTGTTATTTATGTGCATATTGTGCCTATGTGTGATATAGGAGGTTGCTTGCTCGGATATTCCAAAGTGAGTGGAATAATTTTGCATGTATGTATATAGTGTATTTATTTGTATGCTATGGCATGATCTACGGAGCCGGAAGTGCCATAGTATGTGCGAGTGTGCTGTGATGTGAACCACGGAGCAGGTAGCATCAAGGTACGGGTGTTGTAGTGTGAACCACGGAGCCAGTAGCACTATTGCACGAGTGTTGAGGTGTGAACCACGAAGCCGGTATCGCCTCGACAAGAGTATGACTCGAGTTGTGATGTGAACCACGGAGCCAGTAGCATCAAAGTGTGAACTGTGATGACCCGGGAATTTCCGACCAAATTTAAACTTAATCTTTATATGTTTCCGACACGATAAGCAAAGTCTGTAATATTGAAATCTCAAAAATTTGAACTGTGTTCATGTATACATTTACCCTTTGACTGCTCTCGACGATTCACGAACAATTATTTGTAAATTAAATATGTACAGATGTACACATATATAAATGTAAATAAGTATAATAATTGGAAATGATAGAATGTAATCATTTGAATCAAGAATTATTATTATTATTATTATATATCATTTAATTAATAACATGTAATGTTAATATAATAAATTTAATTATAAGTTAAACTATAATTGTTATAGTAATATTATCACTTCCAATATTAACAACTATATTAGTGATAATAACATTATTATAAAAATAGATATGAATATAAATTGTTATATTATTATTACAAATATCATTGTAGATAGTATTATTATCAGTATCATTAATGATATTATCATTATCATTATGATTATAGTTAATAACATTATTATAATAAAAATAATACAATTTAATATGATTAGTATGAATAAATATTAATATATGTAACATATAATTATGAAATATGACATGTAAGAATTGTTATATGATAACATTATTATTATAAATAGTATTATTATTAGTATTATTAATAATATTAATATTAACAGTTTTATTATTATTGGTTACTATAAAAATATAATGGAATTATTATTGTTATTACTAATATCATCATATTATTATTATTATCATTAGGTATTATTAGTATTATTATAATTAATATTGTTATTATTAATAATATTAATATTATAAATTGTATAGTTATTATTATCATTAATATTAATAATAATATTATTATTATTACTATTATATTATCATAAACTTTACTATCATTATATATAACATTAAGAGTATTATTATTTTTATTTATAAGATTAGTTGATATATATAAATATGGATAGATAAACACAGTTTTATACAGAGAATTCAAAGGTAGTTAAGATACAAATATTTTTATAGAAATTAAGATTTGATCATATTATATAATCATAGTAAGATACACTTTATATCACTATCCATTCTAATTTTTTTTCACTGCTTTCTATTATACCCGTGAACCAAGACATATATTTTTTTTATATATATCCATCGAATCATCACAGATCAGGAGGAGAGTCCAGTCGATTATTATTTTTCTCTCCATCACCATATTCAATCATGATAGTTTTAACTTCAATTATTGAGGAATTAATCAAGGAATCAAGCTCAAGCTCGACACCTCTGCTTCATTCTTAATTCGGTCAAAATTCAAAATTGAAGTAATCATCAAAATTCGTAAACACAGTTATGCTAGTAATTTTTCATTTAAACTGTAAGCAAATTTCTAGCCTTCAATTCGTTTTCATGATTTCTAATTTTCAAAGTCAAACTTTAAATTGTAAAAGTTAAATGGGTTGTTCTTCGTCAAATTCGATTTATGGTTAATGTTTCAGTTAAAATTTATGATTGAGAAAGTTTCTATTGATGATTTAAAACACGTTTCATGTTATAATCATAGTCTATTATGTACTCAAATTCAAATTCAAAATTTTTATTTTTTTTAAGTACCGAACGCTGCAGTGCAGCTGTTTTTTTTTTTTGATTTAAAATAATTCAAAGACATATAGATTGTTTATATATTGTTTGATAGTATTAAAATCGTTTTGGTGAATGATTCCCATGTTGGTTTAACTCCTGATTGATTGTATAAATTGAAGAAGGTGAAGAAGATGATACTGTAAAAAAAAAATCAGGTTAAATATAATTAAGTTTGAAAATAAATCAGAAAGACAACAAGCAGTTGAGTGGTAACGAGTGTTAGATGGTGAATGAATGGTCCTGAGTTCGAGCCCCAGCTGGGCAGTTCTTTTTGGAACGAATTTTGAGGGTATACATTTCTATTTTTCATATATACTATTATTATTTATTGTTAATCTTAATTATTACAATTATTCTAATTATTAGTAATGTTATTATTATTATTATTAACATTATAATTATTAGTATATTGTTACAAATACAAGTGTTAATGATTATTATTATTATTATTATTATTATTATTATTATGATTATTATTATTATTATTATCATGGTTATTACCAATATTGGAATTTTTATTTACAATGAAAGTTATTATAATTATAATCAAATATAACTTTTATTCACTATTATTAATATTATATATTATCATGTATAAAAAATATACTTAAAAGTAACAATACCTATAAGTGTGAAATATGTATATTAACAATCTTTATATAAATATTTATATATAACAAATTACGTATTTTAATATATATATATATATATATATATATATATATATATATATATATATATATATATATATATATATATATATATATATATATAAAACTATATAAATAATAATCGTTTTTAAATATAAATATACAAATCATATAACTAGTATATAAAAGTTATAATATATAAACTTGTTCGAATACGAGTATACATTTTAATATAAATATAAATGATATAGGTTCGTGAATCCGAGGCCAATCATGCATTGTTCAGTTTGTCTAATGTTGTCATATGTATTTTTACTACAAAATACATTAGGTGAGTTTCATTATTCCCTTTTTAAATGCTTTTACAATATATATTTTTGGGACTGAGAATACATGCGCTGTTTTTATAAATGTTTGACGAAATAGACACAAGTACGTGAAACTATATTCTATGGTTGAATTATCGAAATCGAATATGCCCCTTTTTATTAAGTCTGGTAATCTAAGAATTAGGGAACAGACACCCTAATTGACGCGAACTCTAAAGATAGATCTATCGGGCCCAACAAGCCCCATCCAAAGTACCGGATGCTTTAGTACTTCGAAATTTATATCATGTCCGAAGGAGGATCCCGGAATGATGGGGATATTCTTATATGCATATTGTGAATGTCGGTTACCAGGTGTTCAATCCATATGAATGATTTTTATCTCTATGTATGGGATGTGTATTGAAATATGAAATCTTGTGGTCTATTAAAATAATAGAAATGATTGTTATGATAAACTAATGAACTCACCAACCTTTTAGTTGACACTTTAAAGCATGTTTATTCTCAGATATGAAAGAAATCTTCCGCTGTGCATTTGCTTATATTAGAGACATTACTTGGAGTCATTCATGACATATTTCAAAAGACGTTGCATTCGAGTCGTCGAGTTCATCAAGATTATTATTAAGTCAATTATAGCTAGATATATCATAAAATAGTATGTATATCGTCAACTTTCGATGTAAGGAAGTTTGTCTTTTCAAAATGAATGAAATGTTTGTAAAATGTATCATATAGAGGTCAAATACCTCGCGATGTAATCAACTATTATGAATCGTTTATAATTGATGTGGACTTTGTCCGGATGGATTAGGACGGGTCTTGACATGAACCAAGGAGCCAGTAGCACTATAAAATGAGGTGTGAACCACGGAGCCGGTAACACCAAAGTGTGAACCAAGGAGCCGGTAGCACTATAAAAGAGTATGACTCAAATGCGTAGTGGCGTGAACCAAGGAGCCGGTAGTGTGATAGCATTACGTATGGTGTGAACCACGGAGCCGGTAACACCATGGCGAGAGTATGGTTAACCAAATGGTTTGTGTATGTGTTATAGTATAGCATATTATATTGTTTGAGTATATGCTATTGGTTATGCTAGCTTGCGATATTGGAGGTTATTAGCTTTATACTTGAGACGGTTTGCTAATTATATTGCTAGCATGTATGCGGTATGTGAGTAAGTGTATGCAAGTAGGTACATTATATATGTATATTTATAATTATTTCATTCACTAAGCTTTATGCTTACCCCTCACGTTGTTTACCTTTTTACAGGTATTGTGATTGTAAGGCTAGCTAGTCGTTAGACTGGATGTGTAGGAGCGCTTGGGCTCGATGGGGTGGATTTCAGAGATTTGGACGCGGATTGGGGATTTGGTAGTCCCCGGGATTATGTTCTTGGTATTGGGTTGGGTTATTGAGTATTAACCCGTGTTTTGTGTATTTGGGTCATTGTTACAAATGATTTTGTAATGTGTCATTTGTATACCAAGGATTATATTAAGTTGTTAAACGAAACGTTTGAGATTATGTTTTCAGTTAAAAACAGAGTTGAAAATGTTATGTATTATTAACGGGATATTGGGACCTAACTTATATATAAAAAAAAGTGCTTCGTTTTTGGTAAACGGAATTGGTTTTGTTACATGCATGAGAACTTGATTAAGATTGATTTTCAGCTAGTAACTTGAGTTGATCTGATTAAGTTTATCAGCTTATATATTTTGTCAGTCTAATTAAATGTTGCCTTGGATCCACATCAGGTTTAGGTAATATTTATCATGTGATTATTTGAATGCCATGAATGAAGACATTAGCTATGAACATCACTTAGTTAATGTATGCTTTAGGTCCTACCTTATGAATGATATGCGACATTTAGCTTAACCTTTTAGGGATAATGATTGGTCTATGATTGTTATCTTGCTATTTGTTAATATAAGTTATGAAATAATTAATATATTTCCCTTATGATTCACACGTCCTTGTAATCACTTCTCTTTTATATTGTTTATTTAATTTGAATCTTTATTTTATCTTTCCTTAATAGTTTATTAAAAGTTTTTAATAACGTTTCATTAATCATCTATTTCCTAAGAGATAAGAATCAACAACCTAAAAACACAGAAAAATCTATCTTTAATTCTTTAATAAGAGCTAAGCTATATAATAGAACAACTCTTATCCGCATCAACGCTCTCTTGGGACGATAACCTAAAATACTACATCTGACCGGGTTTTGTTGCTCGTTAGGGTGTTAAAAGTGTATTAAATAAAGGTTATATAAATTTAAAAGTTTGAAAGCCAAATTAAGCACTGCACACTTTTGCACATCAACTTTTTGGCGTCGCTGCCGGGGAGCGCGGTAAATACGGAAATTAGATATATTTTGGTTATTGATATTTCTTGAAAACGGGTGATGACTGTCTTCCTTTAAGGAAAGGTTGTGGGGCTTTCGATTTAAAGGGCTCTTCCGGAACCTAGACGCTAACGGGTCACTTAAGTATTGAAAGATTTAATAGGCCGTGTATATTTGATTATTCGTTGTTATGCGATAAAAGTTGTTATTTAATTTATTTATAAGTTATTTATATTTTATTACTTAAAATTTTATCTATTTAGTTATTATTTAATTACTTAAATTATTTTCTTATTCAAATCTTAATTCCGCCTATAATTAAAATCTCTATTCTAAACTCTAAATCTCAAATCTTATTTAAAAATATGGAACAACCAATAAAGAGAAAAGAAGAGAGAACCATAATGAAAATGTTCAGTAAAGAAAATAAGGATGAATATAAAGTTGATCCATATACACCAAAACAAATACAATCGATATTAGAATGGAATGAATACATGAGACAAGTAAAGGAAAAGAAAAAAAATGTTCAAACTCAACATACAATAACTATCGCACAATATCTTTCCAATGCATATTATTGGACTAATAATGAGGAAGAGTTGGTTAATGAGGAGTTTGAACCAGTCAAAGAAGAAGTAGAGGAGATTGGGGTTAGTGTTAGAAACGTGTTTTTATGGACCTTTTCAATGTTGCACAAATTCAAACGTGAAACATTCATGTACCCCATCTAATACACAATTACCTACCGATTCATACCTAGAACAATTAAGTAAGACAGAATCTATTCCAATTCCACAACCTACCATTACACCACCTATGTTAGTAGACCCGGATAGTATATTTAGCGATGAAATTTTAGATGAATAATCACCGGGTATAGATTGGGATCCTTTAGATACTGAAGACGATGATGAGTTCCATCCGATCAAATGGGATTCTTCTGATGATGAAGAAGATGATTCTTATCTTAATTTTGAGGTGTACGGATTGCTAGAAAACACTAGGTTAGTGGAAAATGCTAAGGATAGATTCGCAGGTTGTTAAAGAAACTACTCATTTAGATCCACTTTCTGAACTATTACAAAAATTTCTCGAGTTACAAACTTACTCACTTAATGGTAAAGATGATAAAGCAGAGGATGTGTTAGCTGTTTTGATTGCTAATGGTTATGAGCTGACAACTGAGGAACTAGCTGAATTAAGGATAAAGGTTGACTCCAACAACATTAAAGAAAATTATAGCAGATCAACTGCACATTTTGAGGTTCCCGATGTTGAGATAAATGATTGTTTGTATGCAAATGGGCATCACAAGGTATATAGTTTGGAGAAGACAGTTTATAGTGATCCATTTGATATTAGCATAACCGAAGGGTACATTTGGGTGTCCCATTCAGATTTTAAGTATGATACGAATTCCAAAAGTTGGGTTATACCAGGTGTGACGCCCCGTACAAAACCATCGTGTACGATTCGACAACAACAGGATCTTTACACGGTCAAATACTATATGCTGTTTGAAAACCAGTTTTGCATTCATAAAAAGATAGCGTTTACAAAAGATAACATGACACAGAGGTTATTTCAAAGCCATTATTCAAATAAAATAAGTTGTGAATGCAAGATAAAAACTTCATGATTGAGACATCTCTAAGTAATGCAGCAGAAATCTAACACAGTAGGTCCATAACAGCAAGTCTAACAGCAGAAGCAACAACGTCTAAGCACCTGAGAAATACATGCTTAAAAAGTCAACACGAATGTTGGTGAGCTATAGTTTAAATTGTAACATTAATATAAGATTGACCACGAGATTTCAATGTTTCAAAACAGTATGAAAAATATATGTATAACCGTGGGCACATGGTAACTAGACTTAACGTAAATATAAATATCACCCCCTAAAAGTACACCTGGCTAGTGCGTATGTCCTCGAAGTATTAAACACCCGTTAAATGCTAGCGCGACTAGCCCGAGTGGGGATGTCAAACTCTATGGATCCATATCTAATATTCGCGTCTACCGGTTCAAAAATCAATCGTTAACGTTACCGTGCTAAGGGGAATCTTTATGCCTTTGTATAACCCACACATATGTAAAGTTTAAGTACTCGTGTCAAGTAAGTAAAACATAAAAAGCGCATGTATTATCAATCCCAAAACTAGTATAAGTAAAAAGGGATGCTATAACTCACAGTGATAAAAGCGGTAAAGTCAGTAATGAAAGTATGCAAGTAGTAAGTTGGTCCGAAAGGTCGTAAACCTAAATCAAAGGTTACTAGGTCAGTAGGTTGTCTTTATAAGTTCTAATAGTGCATGAAATAAGTTTAAGTGTCATCATCATCATCATTCATCATCATAAAAGCTAAGTAAGTTCGGCAAGAATAGAGATCAAAACAATAGGCTGAATTCAGTCAGCTGCTACGACCTCTACACAAAACGAAAAGATGCGTAATCAGTGGCCATGGCTCCGTATATGAGTCCCCTAACCGCTGACCAATTTTCAGAACCTAACTCGTCTTCGTTTGACCGTGGCGACGGTTTAAGTGCGAGTAGGTCAGAAATTTCAGCACAACGTTAATAGGGTGTAGTGACTTTCGGAAGACCATAAATCCTAAACCGTAACTCGGATTAAGATAAAGTCTAAACAGAAAATCATATAATCGAATAGAACTAACTGAAAATCAACTTTCCAGTAGCCTAGGTGGTCTGATCAGATCCCAAAAACAGTAAGAAATGTGCTCCGGTGGGGTTCTTAGTGCTTGATGCTCATCACGGTTCTCATCCTTGATGTTTGTAGCTTCAAGTGTACAACTCGTTGATGGGTTAGCATCACCTTGACCAAGATTCTACCATCAACACACAATATGTTAAGACCAAGTAAGAACACAACTCATTTAAGAGTCTTAGATGAATGATGAACCAAGGTTACATCATATCCTTAGTCTTAACATAATTACAAGTTACATTTACAACTAAAGCTACAAACTTTACTTCAATCAAGCAAGTATGAACATAATCTAAGTCAAATGAAGTGATGGAACCCTAAGCTAGAGAGCTTGGATCCCTTTCACACAAGTTATAAGGTTACAAAGCTAAAAAGCTTGAACCTTTAGTGTTCTTGAAGAACTTGAAGCATAAAGCTTAGATCTTTAAGTTATTTGAAGACCATAAACACAAGTTTTGATCTTTATAACAAAATAATGAGATCATAAGTTAGGAAACTTAGATCCAACAAAAGATATGAATATTCAAGCTAGAAAGCTTGCATCTTGGTTGTTCTTGAAGATCTTGAAGCATAAAGCTTGGATCTTTAAGTTACATGAAGATTACAAACACAAGTTTGAATCTTTATAACAAAATAGCAAGATTAAAGTTAAAAAAATATAGATCTACAAAGTAGGTGAAGATTCAAAGCTAGAAAGCTTGAATCTTCCATGTTCTTGAAGGATTCAAATCTAAGTTTGAATCTACAAGATGTAATCAAGATCAAAGCTAAAAAGCTAGACCCATGATGATGATGATGATGAATTTGTGAGAGAGAGAGAGGAAGAAGAAGAAGAAAATTCAATACTTACACTTTTTAGAGAGAGAAAGAACTAGAGAAAGAATTAGAGAGTGAGTGTGTGTAAATTACAAATGAAAGCAAGTGTAAAATTGATGGAATAAGGCTTGTATTTATAGGTGGTGAGGAGGTGGGAGGGTGATTGTGGACGTTGGATATGGTGGGGGACAAGGGGACAACTTTTTGCTTTTTGGTTAATGGTTGTCTAAAGTTGGTGCTTATGTTAGGATCCCATGCAACATTAAGGATAATACTTGACATAAATGCTAGCATGTTCCCTCTAATAAATGGGCATTTGTCTTACATATTAATGGGTTACTAGCTATTAATAATTGGGCTAATTAAATAGTCCACTAACTAGTGTAGGGTGGGCTAAGGCCCAACAAGGTAGAAAGTCCAACAAGACTAACTAGTAAGCATAAGTAAATTACTACGCGTAATTAGGCATCCAAAAACCCAAGTAATTATTATTATGAAATAATAATTAAGATTTCGTAGTCATAATATTCCGATTACGACAAAAGTTAAACGTGTACGCAGTACGCAGTTTGTTCGTAACGTCAAGTGACACTAACAACCCAACCCGTATTAAAACCGGCCCATAAAATTTTTTCCTTTTAATACGCTTTAAATAATACTTTAGGTCCCAATTGTGTTTCCATAAACATCTTTAATACAATAGAAGGTTTAATAAACCTTAAAACATTTAATACATTGATTAATTGTCCAAACGGACATACACGACCCGACTAGTTTAGTTTCCAACAAAACCGAGCATGGTGATTTGGGACTACGCTACCCAAATCCTAATCGAGTACAAAAGCAAGATCTTCTAAGCAACCTAGCCAAGATCTCTAATTCCCAAGCTTACCCGAGCCGCCAAGCATGCGAACCTATAAAGATATCAACAAAGAGAGGGTAAGCTAACGCTTAGTGAGTGAGAATATACTACATACATATATATGCATAAAATGGACACGCCACACAAATAACCAAATACCGCATACCGGAGCATCCAAGCATAAAGGCAAGCTAGTCTAAGTATACCGTAAGATCACTAAGCAACGAGCTAAAGATACATCAACAAAATATAAGTTCACCAACGACAATGTGAACAATGCCAATAAGCTACACCCAGAGGGTTAGCTACATCACGACAATACAACATTATACGTATACAATATATATATATATATATATATATATATATATATATATATATATATATATATATATATATATCTATATCTCGAATAACATAAATTTGCTTACGCTTACAACACAATAACCATGGTTAACCAATAGTACAAGGAATGGTACTTCGAATTTCCCATTGGTGTTCCCAACAACCGTTAGTGCACAACAAATTATAACACTAACCCCAGAGTGGTATCGATCGCCCGAACTTTAAACCCACCCATCACGTGTAATGTGGTATCGAACGCCCGAACTTTAAACCCACACTACATGCCCACACACATATATGACATGGCATCGAACGCCCGAACTTAAACCCATATCATATATTGACCCGATGTGGTATCGACCGCCCGAACTTAAACCCACATCGAATCTCGTACGAGTAAATACATTATATACACATATGCATAATCATTCCACTCACAATATTAACCCTTCGCCATTGGGGTTATATAATCCACATCACACACCAATGTGATAACGTACACATAAAGTGTGCACCTCGCCAAGGTAGTCAACCAAAATGCACAACCGTGCCAATTGCACCTATACACAAGTCCAACAATTCCACCTATATGAGAAGTGAGCTCTATAACCGAGAACCCCTTCACCCGACCCGCACCCATCCTACACATACATATGCATATAGGATATTAACACTCACCTTGTCGCCTCAATGAATGCTTCCAAGTAATCCGCAACTCGTCAATGGAAAGTACCTATTCCATCATCACAAATTTAACAACACACTTAGATTGGATTTACAAACCAACCCAATTTGACACTTAGTGCAATTTCGACCCAAATGCACTTCCAAGTACAAACCGCGCCCAAACTATCCAATAATTACTAACACAAGTGAGAATGGTCCTAATATGCCCATTAAACCCAATCACAAGTGTTAAACACTTATCGTTCTCAAAATCGCCCATAAACCCTATTTTTTCAACACCTCAATAATCACTAAATACTAGTGATTACACCCATTTGCAAGTCTTACAAGCATAAACTTGCACACCAAACCCAAAACCCGCTAATAACAATAATAAACCCGAATATTGGTGTTAATCTCCAATTAACAACTAAATGGGTTTCACCTATGAATCATACAATCAAAAGCCCTAAATTTGAATGATGAACACGAAAATGAAATTCGGAGTTAGAGCTTACCACTAGTATCACCGTGTAGGCAAGAGCGAGGAGAACAAACTTGTCAACTACGCCAAAGATCAAATCCCGCATCTTCCTTTCCAAAAATCCCTTTGAAATCAAATGGGTGTTTGAGTTTTGAGAGAAAAATGAAAAGAAAAGGAAAATGAAATTAGGAAAATGAATGAGTGGATGAGGTTAAAGCCTTAAATCTGGCTTAATCATGAAATGACCAAATTGCCCTTGAACTTCATTTAATATTACAAGAATCTGGTGCTAGTTCGTGCAGTTTGCCGCGCCGCGGCCTTAAATGTCGCGCCGCGACATTTGACTAAGTCTGGGATCATTTTAAACCTAACTTCTGATCTTTGTTTCAGTAGAATGCCGCGCCGCGGCCTCGTTTGTCGCGCTACGACCCAAAGCTCGACCTGAGCCCTTCTCCCGCGTACAAGACTTTAACACCCGAACACGTCTCAAATCCTTCAAACTCCTATCGTACATACCCAATACACCTATAAATCATATACGGGGAAAACGGGGTGTTACAACTCTCCCCCACTTAGATTCGATCACGTCCTCGTGATCCTCGTCACTTAACCAAACGGACCACACTTCACGGTCTTCAAACATAAGTCCCAACCGAATTTCCTAAGCAATTCTTCCCAATGAATTGCCTTTACCAACTAAATCGTCACCCGCGATTTATCAATTCCACAATTCGAGCACTAAAACTTGCTCAATCCCTCACATCGGGAAAATCTCAACCAATCTCGAATCGAGATTCCAACCCTCTAGCGTACCATTACCAAGTACAATGCTAAAAGCAACCAAGTCTCAACCTAAGGTCAACAACCCGAAACGATGAAGACCAAACCAAACGAATCCTTGTGGATAACACCAATCACTAAACATCCCTTGTAGTGCGCAATACGACCAATACGCAACTACCGTAACATCATAACAAACGGTTAAGACCGATAACGCCCAAAATGACTATGGTAACGTTAATCCCAAGGTGTACAAAATCGACTATCGTCACACCCGTAGCAACAGGTGAGCGAAACACGGCTATCGCATCACTAATCATACAACATGGTCCTCACGACCCCACCATTGGCGTATAAAACACCCAATAGATCACACATCAACAACAATACGCAATGTCGACATTCGACTCGATGTTGGTCGACGAAGAGCGGTAGGTCAAATACGTTAACGACTCACCAACCATCGCAACGCGCACGTGACCGACGAGGCCGACGAAAAGTGCCACCGAGACGTTAACACTTACCTCAATCACACATGTGGCCGACGAAGAGCGATAGGTCAAACGTTAATCACTCGCCACATAACCAACTACCTACATGTGACCGACGAAGAGCGATAAGTCAAACATTAATCACTCGTCACATGCCTCACACATGGCCAAACCAAAGCGATTCCTAACGGAAAACGCATTCCACATACCAACAAGTAGCCAACGAAAAGCGAATCCTAACGGATAACACTTACTACTTATCACATTCCAACCGTGGTCAACGAAAAGTGAATCCTCGCCATTGGATAGCACTTGCCACAATACAATAAGCAAACTAAGTATATACGCATACATAGAATCATTCCACTCAACTTGGAATCTCCCGCACACGAACCATACGTAGGCATAAAACATTGCTAACAAGATCGAGCAAGAACCACCAATCACGCCCATAGGCACAAAACAATATTTCTCTTAGAAGAGAACCCGACACACACATCTCTTAACCGAGGGATTTCACCTTGCTCACCAAACACGTCCATTATCTCTCAACGAGATTTACCACATTACCACCTCGGTGATAATTCAAATCCAAACCATAAGTACAATTTATCCGAAATTGTAATCTACCACAAATCGACTAAAACCAGGTCTCGACAACGTTTTCCGGATCTACCAAAAGCATCATCCGAAATCTTACACCAAAAACTCCTCGTGCGGGTATGTAACTCCCCCACTTGGAACTACGTTCCATATCCATAACTCGTACAACCGTACAACGCTACCAAAGGTAGACTTTACAAACGATTGGGCTCACACGACCCATCACCATATCTTGCTCCAGCCTTGAGCACACGAAGGATTTCAATCAATCCTTAAACACTTCGAACAAAAAGTGTACCACAATTACACAAACCACACCCTCACAATCATCCAATTGCTCTAGTTTGTCAATTTCCACCTAGTCACTCATGTACCTAAGGGTTTCACTCCAGTACCCTAAGTACAATGTAACCACAACACAATCGGAGTTGAACTCCACGCTAGTAGGTATAAAAGAGGCACCTAATGTCGCGTCTTATATACTCCATTACCAACATACATCGAGATTCAAAACACTCGATCTCAAGGTTTTCCAACCACCCGACGAACCTCATGGTTCATCAACTTCCACACTATAGCGAACACGCGCTTAACAATCGAACACCAAAACCCATTTTCATGGCTTGGTAGAAACATCTCCCAAATACTAAGGAATGCTTGGTGGCACCAAGTCTTACGCCCTTCGCCCGACAATCAACGTCACCATTGGGTACTTCCATTAGGAATGTCACCCATAACAACAATATGAACAACACAAGGCATTTAATCAACTCAAATTCAAACGGCACTTAATAAATAATCAAAGGACATATTTATTAAAACGAAACGTACCTTAATGTCTCCTTGCCGCACCCGTCCCCGCTAACTTGGGACATTCCGACTTACGATGTCCTTCTTCTTGGCAATTGAAGCACACCATACCATCTCCCTTTGGTACCGAACATTCCCAAGACTTGTGACCCCTCATGCCACAATTGTAACATCTAGATGCACTAGAATCCGGTATACCCATCCACGTACCACCTGTGCTCACACTCGGACCCTTAGTCCTCTTACTCGGAGCACCATACGAAACAACCCTTCTCTCACTTGAAGGTTCACCAATTTTTGATCGCGTATACGACTCGAAACCTCTAGCCACGGCGAATAATTCTGCAAACGATTTCGCGTGACCCCGGCTAATCTTATTCTTCAAGTCATCATTCAAGGTTCGATAGAAATCTTGCATCAACAAATTATCATTCCCCAAATACTCCGGGCAAAAACGAGCCTTCGCCATAAAGGTCGTCTTGAGAGTATTCAAATCCATATAACCCTGTTGCAAATTTCGCAACTCATTATGCATTTCCGATAAATCGGCTAAAGTCCGGAACTCCTCGAAGAATTCCTTCTTAAACCCGTCCCACGCTAACGCCATAAGCGGTTCACCACCGACAAGATCAATCTTACCATCCAACCAATCCTTTGCCCTACCCCGCAACAAACTAGTAGCGAGTCTCGTCTTCTTCTCAGGAGGGCATTCAATAGTACAAAAACACCCTTCGACATCCGAGATCCAAGTTGTGCTTACCAAAGGATCCGGTTTCCCGTCATACATCGGGGGTTTAGTCCTCATGAAGCTTTTAAAACAACGCTCCATTTCACTACCACCCCGAAATTCAAAATACTTCCTATCCATTTCTTCTCGAAACGCACTCATTTGCTCCGCAATGGCGGCCGCAACTCTAGAGTTAAACTCCTCTTCATTCACCTCGATCTCGTTTCGCGTCGTCATTCTAAAGAATGCAAAACGATTAGTCCACGAACGTATAAAACAACACGCATAACACCGCCCCATCTTGCTCAACACTCATCGTACATCACTTGTTAGACACGATTTGCACCCGTAATAAGGTTTGCAAGTCCTTATTACGCACACACGTCGTCTCAACTCGTTAGTACAACGACCGCCTCGCTCGATGATATAACCAACACAACGACGATTCCACGCGATATAAACACACGCAAGGGAATAGCATCACAACACAAGCCAAAAATCCTAGTTAGTCCACCTACAAACAAGACATTAACTATAACCCGTTCCGACCCGTTCACCTACAAGTCACGCAACAAATGAGCACACACAAAAGTCTAAGTCTAGGCACCTATCTCAAGTCGCCTAAATCCCTTAGACCATGCTCTGATACCACTTGTAACAACCCAACCCGTATTAAAACCGGCCCATAAAATTTTTTCCTTTTAATACGCTTTAAATAACACTTTAGGTCCCAATTGTGTTTCCATAAACATCTTTAATACAATAGAAGGTTTAATAAACCTTAAAACATTTAATACATTGATTAATTGTCCAGACGGACATACACGACCCGACTAGTTTAGCTTCTAACAAAACCGAGCATGGTGATTTGGGACTACGCTACCCAAATCCATATCGAGTACAAAAGCAAGATCTTCTAAGCAACCTAGCCAAGATCTCTAATTCCCAAGCTTACCCGAGCCGCCAAGCATGCGAACCTATAAAGATATCAACAACGAGAGGGTAAGCTAACGCTTAGTGCGCATACCGGAGCATCCAAGCATAAAGGCAAGCTAGTCTAAGCATACCGTAAGATCACTAAGCAACGAGCTAAAGATACATCAACAAAATATAAGTTCACCAACGACGATGTGAACAATGCCAATAAGCTACACCCAGAGGGTTAGCTACATCACGACAATACAACATTATACGTATACAATATATATATATATATATATATATATATATATATATATATATATATCTATATCTCGAATAACATAAATTTGCTTACGCTTACAACACAATAACCATGGTTAACCAATAGTACAAGGAATAGTACTTCGAATTTCCCATTGGTGTTCCCAACAACCGTTAGTGCACAACAAATTATAACACTAACCCCGGAGTGGTATCGATCGCCCAAACTTTAAACCCACCCGTCACGTGTAATGTGGTATCGAACGCCCGAACTTTAAACCCACACTACATGCCCACACACATATATGACATGGCATCGAACGCCCGAACTTAAACCCATATCATATATTGACCCGATGTGGTATCGACCGCCCGAACTTAAACCCACATCGAATCTCGTACGAGTAAATACATTATATACACATATGCATAATCATTTCACTCACAATATTAACCCTTCGCCATTGGGGTTATATAATCCACATCACACACCCATGTGATAACGTACACACAAAGTGTGCACCTCGCCAAGGTAGTCAACCAAAACGCACAACCGTGCCAATTGGACCTATAAACAAGTCCAACAATTCCACCTATATGAGAAGTGAGCTCTATAACCGAAAACCCCTTCACCCGACCCGCACCCATCCTACACATACATATGCATATAGGATATTAACACTCACCTTGTCGCCTCAATGAATGCTTCCAAGTAATCCGCAACTCGTCAATGGAAAGTACCTATTCCATCATCACAAATTTAACAACACACTTAGATTGGATTTACAAACCAACCCAATTTGACACTTAGTGCAATTTCGACCCAAATGCACTTCCAAGTACAAACCGCGCCCAAACTATCCAATAATTACTAACACAAGTGAGAATGGTCCTAATATGCCCATTAAATCCAATCACAAGTGTTAAACACTTATCGTTCTCAAAATCGCCCATAAACCCTAATTTTTCAACACCTCAATAATCACTAAATACTAGTGATTACACCCATTTGCAAGTCTTACAAGCATAAACTTGCACACCAAACCCAAAACCCGCCAATAACAACAATAAACCCGAATATTGGTGTTAATCTCCAATTAACAACTAAATGAGTTTCACCTATGAATCATACAATCAAAAGCCCTAAATTTGAATGATAAACACGAAAATGAAATTCGGAGTTAGAGCTTACCACTAGTATCACCGTGTAGCTAAGAACGAGGAGTACAAACTTGTCAACTACGCCAAAGATCAAATCCCGCTTCTTCCTTTCCAAAAATCCCTTTGAAATCAAATGGGTGTTTGAGTTTTGAGAGAAAAATGAAAAGAAAAGGAAAATGAAATTAGGAAAATGAATGAGTGGATGAGGTTAAAGCCTCAAATCTGGCTCAATCGTGAAATGACCAAATTGCCTTTGAACTTCATTTAATATTACAAGAATCTGGTGCTAGTTCGTGCAGTTTGCCGCGCCGCGACATTTGACTAAGTCTGGGATCATTTTAAACCTAACTTCTGATCTTTGTTTCAGTAGAATGCCGCGCCGCGGCCTCGTTTATCGCGCCGCGACCCAAAGCTCGACCGGAGCCCTTCTCCCGCGTACAAGACTTTAACACCCGAACACGTCTCAAATCCTTCAAACTCCTATCGTACATACCCAATACACCTATAAATCATATACGGGGAAAACGGGGTGTTACAATTTCAGAGTATAAGATACCAAAGTACGCACAAATACGCAGTTTCGCAAAAACACAAGGCACAAAAGCAAGTCGAAAAAGTCGGGTCGTTACATTACCCACCTGTTAATGGAAATTTTGTCCCTAAATTTGAGGAGTGACTAAAAATGGTACCGTATTTATATAAGAAGTAGCGTATCAAAGTTTCGAAAGATTTGTGGGCTCAAACGTGAGCTATTTACCTTGAAAGGTACTCGGGCGTATAAAAGTAAGAATAGGTATATGCCATTTATTAAGTCTCTTGTCCTAAGAGATCAACAGTTTGGTTTCGTTTCTTGCTAACATGAATATGTCATCCGAATATATACCCACGAAAGGAAAGATGATGTTTTTAGCCTTACAGGCATCTTCAGTAAGCTGGATGCATGGAATGCATCATGAATGTTACCAAACTCATCTAAAATATTGAGCGCTTATGTCGCAATACAAGGCTGATAGGTAGAATGGAAAACATGGTGATCATAACCATGCGATTTGATGTCTGGATAGTGTTAGCCACAGATTTTGTACTAATCCCTTAATTTCGGAAGGAGACCATAGGTATGAAGAACCTGATATTTAAGAACGTTTCATTTGACTAAATGAACTGAAATTTTAGCTGAAAGTGACTAATCAGACTTATATGCAATGCAAGCCATATTTATAGTGTCTTCAGGACGGTCTGAACGAACAATGAAGGATATCGCCCAGTTTACCATATTGCAGGTGAACTTGTCCTTAGATGGAATGAAAGCACAGTTCCATAATTTAACTTTATCCTTTCGGTTACATGTTGAGGTTAGGGTTAACATTAACTAGAACAACATATAGTTGCAACCAACGAGGGAAGGAATGTGTAGAGTAACCATATCCTTGTTACAGACGTTTTAAGCAGTCCCTTCCAAGAGGATAACAAGATTCATAGATTCTTAAAGCATTTTATACTACATTTCCGAAAGAAAATCGCACGAAAGGTGTAATCTTGGAACGAGAGTGAACTCTTCGAGCGGATTGATCCGAATTTATCCTTATACTTATGGGGATGCGCGGATGAGAAGATATGTGAACCCTTGGTCATAAAGAACGGTTTACTCTAAGTGAAAAGAATCTCAAAAACGATTCCTTGTACCTCAACCTACTGATTCATCAGCCCGCGTTTTTGCCATGTCTAACCTTAAAAGGAACATTTTACGAGCGCAGAGACTTCCAAACAAATTTTGTAAATCTGCCATCCAAAGTGGCTCAAGAGTTTTTAACAAAGATCTTGATGGTCAGTTTCATCCCTAACGGAGGGCGAGAAGAAGTGTGATCCATACATGGTGTAGTTTAATACGAAAATCTTTAATAAAATCAACCGAGGAAGTTTTGAAAACCTTTAAACGTTTGATGTGACAACATAAACGGAACGAAGTTCCTAGTAAATTTAGAAGTATGTACGACGCGTACCATTTTGCACAAAACTATTTGACTTAAGTTAAACAACTCAATAAAGGAGTGATTTTTAAATAATGTGAAGGTATAACTTAGTTGGTACTAACCAAAATAAGTAAGGGTAAATTTGTTAACTTAATCATATACATACATATGTGATTTTATAAATTGCATAAGTGACCAAAAAATTTTATTACTTTCATTTGTCCATAATCTCGTGAGGACCTTACAATAAACAACGTGTAAAAATTTTGATAAACATAGTTTTTCGTGTTTCAGAGGTTACGAGTTGAAAAAGTTCGAGTGAAAAATCTTTGAATCATCGGTTGTCATGTTACTAGGTAATGAAAACTAATGAATTAAATATAGTTTTGATGATTATCAGGGACTTAAGTCTTTGGCCCAAAAATGTTCACGTGCGAAGCCGTTGCTAAAAAGTGAGGTATGAAGGATAGAGTATGAGGATGAGAAGTTAATCACTTCTTGACTTTGCATGATGCCAAACAGGTTATGACTAATATTAAAGTCGGAATACTGATGGTGTTAATATCACTAAATGGGAATCCCTTAGAATAAGTCAGGACTTAGAGTTATGTAAGAAAGAGCATCGCTCCAACGGGTGTGGCCGAAAGCTCTGCATGACGTGGTAGTAAGTGCTTTCATCACATACACACACATGAATCTCTCAATTTTGACGGTTGTAAAGTCTTCATGATGACTTGGATACGAATAAGCAACGAATAATTTTATATAATAAGCAATGAAAATTATATAGAAATCGTTAGGGTGACAATGTAAGAAAAGAAACGAAGTTCTTAGTAAATATAGACTTACCCTAAGTAAAATATCTTTTGATTAAAAGAATTGATTTTAAAGGTGAAAGTAAAATTTCACATGTACTAATCAAAAATAGTAATTGTTTACTTTATCATATACGATTTCTAAAATTTGTACGGATGGCAATAAAATAAATTCATTTTTATAAAACTTTGACAGACAAAATTTTGGCAATAAAATTTGTACAGTAACATAGTATGTGGAAAAAAAAATTTGGCAGACAAAGTTTTCATATTTCGAAGGTTACAAGTTGGAAAAAGATTGATGAGGATTGAGTAAAAGATTTTTGAAAATTTCGAGTGATATTTGAGGTAACGAAAACTATTGAATTTAAATGTGGTTGATGGTTATTAGTAGGGCATAAGTCCTTCGACCAAAAATGCTTAAGTGTAAAGTTGTTGCTTATAAGTGAGATACGAAAGGGAGAGTATGAGGATGGGAATTAACTACCCATTGATTTTGAAAATTTCGAACTGGTATGACTAATATTGACGTAAGAAGGGTGATGGTGTGATTATCATCAAATAAGAAATCTCTCGGAATAAGTTAGGATTTAGCGTCGCGTAAGAATGAGTATCAAATAAGATTCCTGGCTAGTCCTTAAGATAGAATTTGAGTTGCCGAAGTGACGGAATACAATTTCCTTTATGTATCGTCGTGTAAGTTTGTCCATTGTATCGGTTTCTTTCATGGCTAAAAAGTGAGCAGATTTGGTGAGGCGATCAACGATAACCCAGATAGTGTCATAACTGCCTATTGTTTTTGGTAGCTTCAGGATGAAATCCATTATCATCCCTTCCCACTTCCATTGTGGGATCTCGGATCGTTGAAGTAACCCAGATGGTTTTTGGCTCACCATTCTCGCGAGGTATACGAATAATATTCTCACTATAAATAACTTTCGCTTTCATCCTTAAAGGCTAGTCCATTCCAACTATTTCATCAAAGCTTCCTAAATTAATGAGTATTAGGTTAATCCTAAAGTCCATTCCAACCATTACATCAAGCTTCCTAACTTAATGGGTGTTAGGTTAATTTTAAGGTTTATTCCAACCATTTCTTATCGCACTGCCGTGAAAATTTTTATCAATCTTCTCAAATAACATCGGCTTGTGCGTCGGTAACTAATCATTTCCAACTACTACTTTAAAACCTCCAAGTTTAGTTGACATGAGGTCATTTCCAATGACCCACCTGTTAATTTTAAGGTACTACCTTAAATTACTCCTCTATCTCTGCCAGCTTACCATTAGCTTGTCCTATAGAATACTTAACTCTCATGGTTGTTAATGGCTTATTAGTCATCACACTAAGGTTCTTAGATATAAGGTTTCTATCGTTCTAGTATTAAACAATTCCGAGATGATAAATCATTGTGAAGAAACGTGCCGTAACTGAAATCAGAATCCATGCGAGTCTCCATAGCTGAGATAACGATTGCTCTACCGTAAGTGAGCCCAAAGTTTTCCCTATTCGAGAACTTTTTCCTTAAGTGTCCAGGGTGTCTATATTTAAAACAAATTTTCGGGTTATCAATTCTGCAATCAAGGCCCTGCTTGTACAGTATCTGGGCTACGTGGTTATTCTTTCCCTACCTCTAACAGACCAGAATGCGTATGCTCAATTGATTCCTACCAAAATTTCCTTTGAATCACTTCATATTCCTTATATAGTAGCTTTGGGACTTCTGCATGATTTACTTCAATATAATCACGCTGGCCTGGCGTCATTATATTGTACTAAATCGTACGTTCATTCCAATATTACTCCATATGGTCAATGTAACGTGATCACTTCATGTTCTACTCAATTTCATATAACGGTGCTTTATATATGCTATCTCAAAACCAAATCTACATAATTAATCTCACGGTTTCTCGGTGTGGGTGCGTAGGTTCCGTAGGTAATGTATCAATGCCTAAATGTCCCGAAATTTCTTCAAAATGTTCGGGTTCAAGTAACGTCGTTAAGTTCCTTTCTAGAAATTCAATATGGGTCTCGCATCAAGTTGTACGTGTAGCAAGTAGTAATACGATATGTCTTGAGGCGACTCCCAAGTCTTTGGGTATGGCTGAGCCTTAGTAGAAGAAGCTCTGACCTTGTGGAAGGAGATGTACTCTCGACTTCTCCAATTCCTAAGAGTGTTAGGGACCTAAGTCCAGAAGTGTTGTTAGATCGTCGAGCATCGGTGAAGGATGAAAGAGATAAGTGACGGTCATGAAAGTGTACGGGATACGAGTCATCTTGTAGAAACTGAACAACCTTCTAATGTTCATACATTTTATGTGGCTAATTTGAGTGAGCTCGGGGTATGGTTACTCCGACAAGTCCTCCAATATCTCCTCCTCTGAGGATCAACTCTAGTGGGCGTGTAATTCGAGGGGTACTCCTTCTAGATTGCGTGAAGTAATGTTTCGATCTCTGGAACGGTGGAACGGTAGTAACAGGTGGATTACAACACTATTTCTTAGGGTTAGACGAGTGGGAAAAGGGTTCAGAAAAACATCTGAACTAGGAAGGATAAGTTCTCCAAGTCGGTACAGCGAAAAGCAGACGGGCAGCAAGCACGTATTCCGGCATAGTAACTACAGCAGCCTAGGTCATTTACAGCAGTACATAGCATGGCAATAGTAACAGTATCATACCGAAGTAACATGCTAAAAGCAGATAGTAGCATGCAGTAGCGAGAATAAGCAGCATACAGTAAGTTCATATAGCAGTGAAAGTAGACAGTAGCATGCAACAAGTTCATATAGCAGTAAAAGTAAGCAGTAGCATGCAGTAGTAGTAAGCAGTAACGTGCAGTAATATAACACAGTAGCATGCAGCAGGTTCCGCAGAAACAAGTAAATGAGCAAGTTGTAGATTAGTCCTATTAGTGAATTCTACTTGACTCGGTCAAGATGTACTAATGCAACCTAATTCCCTACAACCAATGCTCTGAAACCAAATGTGACGCCCCGTACAAAACCATCGTGTACGATTCGACAACAACAGGATCTTTACACGGTCAAATACTATATGTTGTTTGAAAACCAGTTTTGCATTCATAAAAATATAGCATTTACAAAAGATAACGTGACACAGAGGTCATTTCAAAGCCATTATTCAAATAAAATAAGTTGTGAATGCAAGATAAAAGCTTCATGATTGAGACATCTCTAAGTAATGCAGCGGAAATCTAACACAGCAGGTCCATAACAGCAAGTCTATAACACCAAGACAGCAAGTCTAACAGCAGAAGCAACAACGTCTAAGCACCTGAGAAATACATGCTTAAAAAGTCAACACGAATGTTGGTGAGCTATAGTTTAAATTGTAACAGTAATATAAGATTGACCACGAGATTTCAATGTTTCAAAACAGTATGAAAAGTATATGTATAACCGTGGGCACATGGTAACTAGACTTAACGTAAATATAAATATCACCCCCTAAAAGTACACCTGGCGAGTGCGTATGTCCTCGAAGTATTAAACACCCATTAAATACTAGCGCGACTAGCCCGAGTGGGGATGTCAAACCCTATGGATCCATATCTAATATTCGCATCTACCGGTTCAAAAACCAATAGTTAACGTTACAGTGCTAAGGGGAATCTTTATGCCATTGTATAACCCATACATATGTAAAGTTTGAGTACTCGTGTCAAGTAAGTAAAACATAAAAATCGCATGTATTCTCAGTCCCAAAAATAGTATAAGTAAAAAGGGATGCTATAACTCACAGTGATAAAAGCGGTAAAGTCGGAAATGAAAGTATGCAAGTAGTAAGTCGGTCCGAAAGGTCGTCAACTAAATCAAAGGTTACTAGGTTAGTAGGTTGTCTTTATAAGTTCTAATAGTGCATGAAATAAGTTTAAGTGTCATCATCATCATCATTCATCATCATAAAAGCTAAGCAAGTTTGGCAGGAATAGAGATCGAAACAATAGGCTGACTTCGGTCAGCTGCTACGACCTCTAAACAAAACGAAAAGACGCGTAATCAGTGGCCATGGCTCCGTATATGAGTCCCCTAACCATTGACCAATTTTCAGAACCTAAATCGTCTTCGTTTGACCGTGACGATGGTTTAAGTGCGAGTAGGTCAGAAATTTCAGCACAACGTTAATAGGGTGTAGTGACTTTCGGAAGGCCATAAATTCTAAACCATAACTTGGATTAAGACGAGGTCTAAATGGAAAATCATCTACTCGAAACGAACTAACTGAAAATCAACTTTCCAGTAGCCCAGGTGGTCTGATCAGATCCTGAAAACAGTAAGCAAGATGCTCCGGTGGGGTTCTTAGTGCTAGATGCTCATCACGGTTCTCATCCTTTATGCTTGTAGCTTCAAGTGTACAACTCGTTGATGGGTTAGCATCACCTTGACTAAGATTCTACCATAAACACACAATATGTTAAGACCAAGTAAGAACACAACTCATTTAAGAGTCTTAGATGGATGATGAACCAAGGTTACATCATATCCTTAGTCTTAACACAATTACAAGTTACATTTACAACTAAAGCTACAAACTTTACTTCAATCAAGCAAGTATGAACATAATCTAAGTCAAATGAAGTGATGGAACCCTAAGCTAGAGAGCTTGGATCCCTTTCACACAAGTTATAAGGTCACAAAGCTAGAAAGCTTGAACCTTTAGTGTTCTTGAAGAACTTGAAGCATAAAGCTTAGATCTTTAAGTTATATGAAGAACATAAACACAAATTTTGATCTTTATAACAAAATAATGAGATCATAAGTTAGGAAACTTAGATCCAACAAAAGATATGAAGATTCAAGCTAGAAAGCTTGCATTTTGGTTGTTCTTAAAGATCTTGAAGCATAAAGCTTGGATCTTTAAGTTACATGAAGATTACAAACACAAGTTTGAATCTTTATAACAAAATAGCAAGATTAAAGTTAAAAAAATATAGATCTACAAAGTAGGTGAAGATTCAAAGCTAGAAAGCTTGAATCTTCCATGTTCTTGAAGGATTCAAATCTAAGTTTGAATCTACAAGATGTAATCAAGATCAAAGCTAAAAAGCTAGACCCATGATGATGATGATGATGATGATGATGATGAATTTGTGAGAGAGAGAGAGGAAGAAGAAGAAGAAGAAAAATCAATACTTACACTTTTTAGAGAGAGAAAGAACTAGAGAAAGAATTAGAGAGTGAGTGTGTGTAAATTATAAATGAAAGCAAGTGTAAAATGGATGGAATAAGGCTTGTATTTATAGGTGGTGAGGAGGTGGGAGGGTGATGGTGGACGTTGGATATGGTGGGGGACAAGGGGGACAACTTTTTACTTTTTGGTTAATGGTTGTCTAAAGTTGGTGCTTATATTAGGATCCCATGCAACATTAAGGATAATACTTGACATAAATGCTAGCATGTTCTCTCTAATAAATGAGCATTTGTCTTACATATCAATGGGTCACTAGCTATTAATAATTAGGCTAATTAAATAGTCCACTAACTAGTGTAGGGTTGGCTAAGGCCCAACAAGGTAGAAAGTCCAACAAGACTAACTAGTAAGCATAAGTAAATTACTATGCGTAATTAGGCATCCAAAAACCCAAGTAATTATTATTATGAAATAATAATTAAGATTTCGTAGTCATAATATTCTGAATACGACAAAAGTTAAACGTGTACGCAGTACGCACTTTGTTCGTAACGTCAAGTGACACTAACAGTCATAAAGGCTTCCGATGATCAAGTTAAGTATCCTACATACTTAAAGGCACGTTTTAACACATAAATGAAAGTAGGCCATGTGTATTAAGATTTCAGAGTATAAGATAGCACAGTACGCACAAATACGCAGTTTCGCAAAAACACACGGCACAAAAGTAAGTCGAAAAAGTCAGGTTGTTACACCAGGATTCTATGCGAAAGAGAAAGGAAAACTTCCAAACTACATATATTCAACCCGCGATGTTAATGATTGGCTCACCTTACTAATTCGTGGAACATTTTCCACCGATTTTGTATGTCGCCCGATAAGTGTAGGGGAAGTTAAACCCCACTATGGAAAAATTTAAATGGGGTCGAGTCAAGCTTATGACTCGTTAACAAAGAAGAATGTATTTATTTCCTTTTTATTTAGTGATTATTTAAATAAATGGAGTGATTGGGCGCGTGTTCTTCAAATTCAACTGATGCAACTATCCTGTAACTACTGTCTAATTCCAAGTAACATCATTCTTCTCCCTATTTACATTTTTGTCTTTCTTTATTTTATCGTTGTAGTATAAATTCATGCAAGTGAGGACATTGCATGATTTTAAGTATAGGGGAAGAAGTGAATTCTTCACTATATTAAAAACCAAGATAAATTTTTTGAAAATTGTTAAGGAAATACTAATAAAATGAGGTTTTTATGATCACACTTGATTTTGTTTGTCCTACATATAAAAAATTGTTGCTTTGTGATTAATAATTCATACACTTAAAAGTAACTCATTTTTGACTCCCTATATGGTGAAATTTTTAAATTTTAAGATGGAATAAATTGTAAAACACCTGAAATCAAGGTAATGTAAATGATAAAGAAGTATTTAGGATTTTAAATTTATGTTAGCCTTTTTAATTTTCCACCTTTTTAAGCCAGTTACCCAGGTCGTGAGTACTCAGTATAGAGTATGAACACTCAAATTAGTTACCATTAAAACTTTAACCTATTTGGAAATAACCCATATTAAACCAAATTTCCATTCCTAACCCTATATTTTTGGTAACATAAATTCTTAGTCAAACTTATGTATTTTCATTAATCTAAATATAAAAGCTAATAGAACTACTCTCAACTTCGAGATCGGACTACTTGTTTAAAATAGGAAGTAAATGCCAAATTTTTTGAAACGAGGGCAAACTTATAGCCACTACCATATGGCATAATAAGCATGGACCACTGAGGCAGCAAAAGAGTCCCAAATAAGGTCCAACTTAGAAAAAAATTGTCAAATGTGAAGCTAATGCTAAGCATGGAAGCAAGAAATAAAAAGTAAAAAAGCCCAATGAAGGCCAAAAGAAGTGATGAGAGCAAGAGAAAAGAGTTCCAATGAGAACCACACACTTTAAAAAGCTCTAGTTAGAAAATAAAAGAGTCCAATGATGACCAACTGTTGTATAAATCTGGTTTAATAAACATTAGGACCACTTGTACTCCTTGGCCTGGTTCAGACTAGTTCTGATAATAATAACTAAACTTTAATGAGTAGACATCTTTTTGACTTTACATTTTGCTTCCACTTTTACACCAATTTTATCTCGTGTCATGACTACCCTGATAAACCAAATTCCGATATAAACTACCCATTTAATATTTCTTTTTATACATTACCTAGGTGAAATTCATAAATAAGTGTTAATCTTTGATAGAATTTGAAGATAATTTTCTGCTGAAAACACAAGATTAACCAAAGTATTGTCAAAACATCTCGTTAAATACTATGTTTGATAAAAACGCCTAAGGTGTGACAAACCAAATTTAAACTTAATCTTTATATGACTTAATGTTTCCGACACGATAAGCAAAGTCTGTAATGTTGAGTCTCAAAAAATTTGAAACTATATTCATGTAATCAATGACCCTTTCGACTGCTCTCGACGATTCACGAACAATTATATGTAAACAAATATGTATATGAATATATATATATATATATATATATATATATATATATATATATATATATATATATATATATATATATATATATATATATATATATATATATATATATATATATATATATCAATTGAAAATGTTAATCAAGTATTAAATATATAATACTTTACATGAACGTATTTGTTCGATATATTTATTGGCAGAATTAAAAGATAATCTCAAACGATTGAATTATCGGATACATTGAATTATGATTACGGGTCTCTATTATGAGGTCCACATTGATTTGAGAAATCGTTCTTTTTAACGATATTCGGAATAATTGGTAAAGTGATTTACATGTGTGAACAAAGTGTCAAATAACGAGAAGTAGACAAAAGTTAGTAGAAGACTAAATTACATAATAATCATTTGATTTAGTTTCAAGTGTACGAAAATGTTTTTCGATATTAATAGAATTTAATTATTTAAAATGTCTTTGATTAAATAACGTGAATTAGAATATTGGTTGTTAATTATATATATAACTTGCAACGTGTATTTAAAAAGTGTTTATGTATATTAGATATATTTGATTTCAAATTAATTAAGTAAACGATTGTAACACTCGCTTATTATTTCGATTGATATTTAGATATATGTATGTATTTTTCAAAATGATAAAATATAACTTTAATATAAAATGTTTTGATTTAAATAATACTATCATATATATTTATATATATGTGTATATATAGCGAAATGATGATTTAAAGAAGCAAATAACCAAAACACTCAAATGAATAAGTTATACTTTGAGTGGGATAGTTTTTCATTGACTTGAGTCTTGTTTTGTATAAAGGTACAATACATGAAACATAAATTACCAATTTTCTAAGCGTACGAAAATGCGTTCGAGGAATCGGAACCGGGACATAAGTCGAGCGTGAATGTACAAGTCATCGGAAATAAAATTTCAAGTCAACTATGCACGTAAATATAATATAATATATAATTAATTATGTAAATTAAATATATTATATATATTAAATATATTAATCGAGTGTCGGTAAGAAGAGTTAAACATTTGTGAGCTGTCAAAGGTTCACATGCGATCGCATGAGATTTACCCCTTCAAGCCATGCAATCGCATGGCAGGGTTGGTGAGGCCAGGTCTATAAATTGATCGAATTCTCGTGCAGTTTTTCACACTCTATCTCTCTGATCCATATCATACTCCGTAATATATATTTAAATTATTATTATTATTATTATTATTATTATTATTATTATTATTATTATTATTATTATTATTATTATTATTAATAAAATCAAGATTAATATTATTATTAATCTTATTACTATTATTATTATTATTATTAGTATTATACATAAAATACTACGACGAAATCATGAGTGAATTATTTCAAACGGGTTTTTCGAGCGGGATGGATTTAAGGAAAATATGGGTTATAGCTAAGGATGTGATGGGTATTGTTCGGGGTATTGCTCGCGAGGTCAAACTAGTGTTTATCATTTTCGTAGAATGTACGTACTTTCCTGCAATATTGAATCTCAATATTGATACGTGAGCATTTATATTTTATCTTTTATATATTAATAGTGTATCCTTGACTAGTGCTCGAGTATATATGATTATGCATGCTTGTATGATTAATTTCGTCGATAAATAGGTTATGATAAATTACAAATTTAATACATATGCTACTGAGATAAGGTATATGATATGCATGTCGTTGGAAAGCTGGCGAAAAATTAATAACTTTTCATTTAGAAAGCCTATGGTTTCGATGAACGGATTAAAAGATATGGACAACTGAATTATCATTAATTTTAGTATTATTATTAAAATTATTATTATTATTATTATTATTATTATTACTATCGTATTATCTAATTATTATTATTATTATTATTATTATTATTATTATTATTATTATTATTATTATCATTATCGTTATTAATAAAAGTATTATCATTAAAATTGTTATTATTATTATTAATTCTATCGTTATTATCACTAAGGTTATTATTAATATTATTAATATTATTAATATTATTATTATTATTATTATTATTATTATTATTATTATTATTATTATTATTATTATTATAATTATTAGTATTATTATAATTATTATTATTAGTATCATTATCATTAAAACTAATATTAGTATCATCAAATTATTATGGTTACTATTATTATCATTATTATGAATGCGATTTAAAAGAGGACTAAAAGCTATTAAACAAGTCGATTCAGTTAAAATATAGTTAAGATTATGATTTAGATAAAAATATCGTTTCATTATTTTTATCATTATTAGTAACATTATTATTATGACATTAGTATTACTACAAAAGATTATTATTATCATTCGTAAATATAAATATTGTTGTTATTATTATTATTTTTATTATTATTATTATTAAAATAATTAATATTATTATTATTACAAAATAATACAAGTTTTACTCATTATTATTATCAATATTATTCTATCAATTAAATATGTGATACAAAGCTATTTTTACTGCACGTAATATAATTACGTTAATAATACATATTACTATATTTTTATGATATTAAGTGAACTATATAAATTTTATTATTTGAGATATATAAAAGTATATTTTATCATATATAAAGTTTAATATAAATTTTTATTTATTAATAAATGACTTGTATTATTTACTCTAATAAAATCTGATAAATATATTTAAAACGACTATATTTAAGTTATATAATAAACATGTATAGATTTTGAAAGTCATTTTTGGGTCAAATTGACTTTTGTTGACTTTTTCATGACAATCTCGAGCATTAGAATTGTGATACACTACGACTTGACCTAAATTGTTAGACATATATTGACCAACATATATATATATATATATATATATATATATATATATATATATATATATATATATATATATATATATATATATATATATATATATACTTAATATAGGTTCGTGAATCCGAGGCCAACCCTGCACTTGTTCAGTGCCGTCATTTGCATTATTGCTACGAAATACAGTATCGTTATTTTCATTTGCTCCCCTTTTAAATGCTTTTGCAATATATATTTTTGGGACTGAGAATACATGCGCTTTTATAAATGTTTGACGAAATAGACACAAGTAATCGAAACTACATTCTATGGTTGAATTATCGAAATCGAATATTGCCCCTTTTATCTTGGTAGCCTAAGAATTAGTTGGACGTTATAATTGCCTTCTAATTGACACGAATCCTAAAAATAGATCTATGGACCTTGACAAGTCCCATTCGGGGTACGAATGCTTTAGTACTTTGATCGATATATACTGATTGCGACGGCCGGTATATAGCATGCAGTTTGCGAAATGCCTGTATGTGGGAGATATTCTATATGCATCCTGTTAGTTCAGTTATCAAGCGTTCACCATATGAATGATTTTTAATTCGCAGGTTATGCGTACGATTTTGTACTCGGGTTACGTGTACAATTAAACATCCGAAATCTTGTGGTCTATTAAAATGTTAGAAACGAATGATTATGATAAACTAATGAACTCACCAACCTTTTGGTTGACACTTTTAAGCATGTTTATTCTCAGGTATTATATAAATCTTTCGCTGTGCATTTGCTCATTTTAAAGATATTACTTGGAGTCATTCATGGCATATTTCGAAAACACGTTGCATTCAATTTGTCTGAGTTCAAAAAGACGTTTATTCAATCAATGAAATATTTGTCATTCATATTACGAGAATCTTATATCATTTGTATCAAAAGGTTATACTTTGAAATGAGTTTGTCTTTTAAACGAATGCAATGTTTGTAAAATGTATCATATATAGGTCAAATACCTCGCAATGTAACCATATGTTATTGTATTCGTCCTTATGGATTAGGACGGGTCGCTTGATGTGGTATCCGAGCGGTGGTCATAGTGAACCAGGTCTTGCATTAGTGTGTCTAATGGATAGTTAATAAGATGCATTAGTGAGTCCGGACTTCAACCGTGTCTGCATATGAAAATGTTTTGCTTATCATTTCTTGTCGAAAATTACCTGCTTATCATCCTTAGGAAATTACCAGCTTATCATTATGTGTCTAGACACATCTTACTGCATTGATTGCATGAATAGTGTAGAGACAAAATTCATCTCTTAGCGTATCTGCTAATTCATATCTTTGCGTATCTGTTACTGTAAACTTTGCCTGACATATTCCGTAAATTCCTCCGTAATCTACGAAATCTTTTGTTCTATATAAATAGATATTCTGTGTAATTAGAATACCATCTGATAGCCAGAAATCATTTCATATCGAAAAATCCTTTATTCAATCGTACGAAATGGAACTCGCCACTAGTTCAAGTCCCTCAGATTCTGATATGGAGTTTCACTCGAGCTCCGAAAGCAGTGTGACTGGAATGGATCAACCAATTAGCCATCATCTATTTTGGATGAATTGGAGATGTGTTCGTAGCCTACTTAATCATTGGAGACAAGAAGAATGCGATCCCTTCCATCCACCACATTTCCTTCTTTACGAAGAACCTGAAGCACTTACCGGCGAACCTGTTCGTAATACCATTTTCTCTCTCATTTCCAGAGTATCTCGTCATGATTATATATTATCGCAAATTCTAGATCTTATTCAACCGCATGTCCGAACCGACAATCATCCCGGTGTAATAGAAGAAGTAAACGAGCTTCGCGCTCGGGTAGTGCCTTTGAAAAATATGGTGCAAAGGTTACAAGCACCATCAACAACACCAATACCACCAACGACATCCACCTCGTAAGCCTCAATACCACAAACACCAGCAGCATCACCGGTATCAGCAGTACCATCATCAACACCAACAGTATCATTACCACCAACAACAACATCCACATCCCATGCGTCAACATCACAAACTGTCCCATGAGCATCAACGTCATACGCACCTTAAATACCAAGAAGTACCAACAACAATAACAGATGAAGTATTAATTCATAACTTCATTGGAGAAATATTCTATGGTGATTATGTAATCTCTAAAGTCTTTAAAATTATCTATTCCAGCCTTAACCATAAATTAGATGAGTGGACCGAAATGATAGAAGGAAGAGTAGAAAACCTGACAAGAATGGTGTGTGATTTATAAACTAGACTTATTATACAAACGCCACCGGTAATACCAACAGCATCATCACCAGTATCACCAACACCAGCAACACTTGTAGCACACAAGCTACACCAGCTCCATAACTATCAACGATATCGACACCACAAACATCAACGGATATATTGTATCAACGAGTTATGAAGTATTAACTCATTTTCTCTGAAGAATTTATATGTATATTATATATATATATATATATATATATATATATATATATATATATATATATATATATATATATATATATATATATATATATATATATATATATATATATATATGAGTTTTGAAACCACAATAGATCTTTTCGTACTAAGTTATTATGTATGGATTTTAACTAGTAATTACTACTTGGTTAATTCATATTACTAATATGCTATGATGTACATCCTTCGTTAATGACTTAACCATCGTTAACTACAACCTCTGTTTCAACTCGATGAATTCCATTTCATAATAAACCAAGTGTATTATTCAATTATATGTTTGATTTTACACTTTTATCTTCGATGTACTTGAAACCTCCTAGAAAATATCATTCATATCTTGCGAAGTTCGCAAGAATTCCACGAGCACCAACATCATTCACCGAAGAAATATCAATAAAAATGAATAATGAAGTATAGATTCATGATTTCAATTACGTTGAAGAAATAATCCACGAAGATTACGTAAATTCTAAAGTTTTAGAGATCATTCATTTCTAGTTTCAGTCGAAAATCAAATGAGCTTAATTTAATATTAACTCATTAAATCTGTATTACATCTAAAGAAAATATACATATATTTTCATAAAGACTGTAATAAAATTCCCTTGTACAAAATATTACTTGTGAAACTTTTAACGGGTAGGTAATACCTGAGAGATATATAAATTCACAATTAATATGTTACATTCTTTGATTCTGATTCAACAATCATCAATTATACCCACTACCTTCACAACGATATACATTCTCTCATAGAAATCAAAACAACCATTCTCATCCAAATTTGATTACATATTCTGATTTTGACAGAACAAAATCCAAGTCAAAACTTTAACCGGTGATATCACTCTTAAATCTCAACATCTTTCAAAACTATACTTTGACTTCAAAACTGTGATAGAACATCACTTCTATTCATAAAACCCAAAAAAATATTCGTAGCATTCAAAATTCCAGAACATCACATGTATATTGACAATTATAATCTGCGTTCAAACCCTTCATGATTCTTGAAAACACCTCAATTAAGAAACAATCAAGATGATGATCCAACCACATGTTATCCACAATCATGCATCTGGAAAACTCCCGGAACCTAAGTAGAAATTTAACACAAATCTGTGAGCCATTAGCGTTGTTATTACCGAAAATAATTTTTGCAATTCCTCTTCAAAGTAGTCAGTTTTGTCATAGCTCCAGCAATTCAACTTCGACTTTTCAGTCGAAACAGTCTTATTATAACTTCGATATGTACATTGCCCTTTCGCCATCGTTACCGGGGAACCTTTCACATTACACCATATTAACAGTAAACGTATCAACAACTTCATTACCCTTTGACTTAAGCCTCTCCGAAAAATCAATATACTGATTCATTGAAACCCTATCATGTATTCATCTTTATCTTGTAACGGTAGTTGCCATACCAAAAATCTTGAATCATTATTCTTGAATTTTGCAGCAATTCTACGCCAACAGTTATATATATGCATATAACATCTATCTCCTAGACTTACATACTTCGAATGTGAAGTTTCTGAAAAACACCTTAAACTGCGAATTAGTTCTCCGAATTTTGGAAAATGCTGATGAAGCAGCAGAAACTGTAGCCAACCGTAACAGTCAAAAGTTTGATGATAAAGAATAGTGTGTTGGAAAAGCTCAGAAAAAGAGAAGATTGGGAACTGGAAAACGGATTGAGCAAACCATGAAGGAGGCTGTGGACAAATCACACAGACTAAATCTGCCTTCAAAGAACCCAAATGATTCAGTATCTACTGAAGTCATTAACCAATACCTTGCTCCTGACTCTAAACCCTAGCGGACAATATTCTTCATCATCCTCTGATCTTAGATATTCTAAGATATCATCATATCTTTCATTATAAAAATCTTCGATGTTTCTGAAGATATATTCATAACTATTGTTATCCTAAATCATTTACCTCTTCGCGCAATCTGTGTTACATCATAAAAGAAACTATTTTAGTTTCTAAGTTCTGAAACCTTCGAGTTTAAAATATGAATGTTTTTGAAGTAGTGTTGGGAACTGAAGTATGAGTTAGTATAATATAATGACACTTGATCAACGTGATTATATTACAGTAAGTCATGCTGAGTTTCTAATGGAACATGACGATTCACAGACTATACCGTCATCATGTGCCATGTTACCCGACTATTGTATTCTATTTAACCTCTAAAAATATCAAGAAAATATTTTCTTGATGATTCGGTCTTTTCCGGATATTCTGGTAATTTGACGAATCAAGACCATACTATTACAATTTTGTAACGACGTTACCAACAATTTTATTTTTCGATCGTTCTATACTTATAAGATTAATATTTACATAAATTAAACCTTACCAACATGATAAGCAATCCAAATTGTCGAGACTGATGTTTTTCGAAAAGAGTTTTACACAACGTTTGACCGTCTAGTTTGACCGATGATATCACGAACTATACAATATATGATAATTATACGTTTGTGTATATATATGTATATATACATATTTAACATGACCTAAGAATGTTTTAATATCTCATTTTGTATTAATAACAATAAGTTATAAGTATATTTTGAAACTACTAACTTAAGTTTTCAAAACGATAACCATACGTAACGTTATTTGACTTAAATACTTATGACCTATAATGTTTATACATATATCGTATAAGTAATGTATTTAATCACTTTTAAAGACTTAAATACATAAAACAATATAAGTATATTTACAAAAGATAACTATATTTGAATCCTCGTTCCGTTTTCTCAAAGATTTCTATACGTATACCTAGGGTATATGTACCCGTATCATACGCAGCTTCTAGATGTATTTACTATTGGTATATACCAATAAAACTCTGCTCCTTAGCAGCCTTAAATGATTAAGAAACATGTGGAACCAACCATTTGTCAAGTAGCATGAATTATTTAGCAAGAAAACAAAGTTAGGTATCTTTTTTTTCCTTTATAACCTAAAAACGTTTTTATGCATGCACACCATTTCTTCACCCCATTTTCTCATACTTACACTTCCATTTCTCTCTCAAAATACTCTTAACTTCATACTTGATCATCTCCAAGCATTTTCCCCATCATTTAGCTTCAAAAACAACACTTAAACCTCATAAGAAAACCTTACAAAAACACTTCAAGAAATCCTTCCAAGAACACCAACTTACTTCCAATCTTTCATCCACTTCCATCACCCTTTTGGTTCTAGGTTCTTACTCCTCTTTTACAACAACCTTGTCCAAGGAACTTGAGGTAGAATCTATGTTCATAACCTTATTCGATTCATATATATATAGCTATCTTATTTTGTGGTATAAAATTTTAACAACAAGAACATAGTTTGAATGTTTTCAAACTTGTTTGCAAACTAAATAGATCCTTCTAACTTAACTTTTAAAATACTCTAAGACCTGTAATATAACTTAAATATATGCTAATTTAACAAGGTATAACTTGGTTTTTCAAAGATTATCTTAAAAACTGTTTTTACGACGTCGGAGTGCCACCGGGGGCTGTTTTGGGTTGGATAATTAAAAACCATCTTAAACTTTGAATTGGAGGTTTATTTTCTGGAAAAATGATTTTTACTATGAATATGATAACACATAAAAATTTCATGATTTAACTCAAAGTATAAGTATTTTTAGAAAAATAATCATTTAAGGTTGTTTACATGATGGAAAATGATTAACTTCATAAGTTTCACTAAAGTTTGACCTATGCCGTGTGATTTTGAATACAAACTAAGGTATTTACAGTTCATAGTCTTAAATAGGGACTCGATCCAAGGAGATGACAAGTTGAATCAACGAAAACGGAGTTGTAACGAAGAAACTATGACCGAAACAAAATCGGATATCCAAGACTAGTTTAGCCACGAAAATAATTGGGAAAAATTAAATAAATCACATCTTTTTAAGTTAACATGATATTTTATATATATGTACTTATAATTCAATTTTATATGGTTCAGGATCACCCGTAAACAACACGAGAAGATTAATCATAAGATCCCATGATTGTACGCAACACGTCATTTGACAACACCGGTACTTTATATACGCAACACGTCATTTGACAACACCGGTACCGTGGGTCAAGATTAATCTCGACCAATACATATACGATGGGGTTTTATTTATTTCGTTGGGGGTTTTATTTATTTCATTGCGGGTATATTAAACATCTAAAAATGAACCATTAAAATTGAATTACTAACAACGAACTGCTAACTACGGACTAAGGAATTATTCAAAGTATTAAAAGTATAACAAGTATATATATGTGACGTTTGTTTAAAAAGAAAAGGTATTGATATATTATATATGGATAGGTTCGTGATATCAACCGGAGACCAAGTCAAATTATATATATATCTTCAAGACGAAAGTGAGTATATAGTCCCACTTTTAAACTCTAAATATTTTGGGATGAGAATACATGTATTTTATGTTTTACGTTATAGACACAAGTAACTGAAAAATATATTCTACGTTGAGTTGTACCACTGGCATACTTCCCTGTAGCTTGGTAACTGTTATTTACAGCGGTATTGTAAACGCGAATCCTGTTGATAGATCTATCGGGCCTGACAACCCCAACCGGACTGGACGACCAGTATTCAACGGTTGCACAGTACTTCGTTTCGTGACTACACTTGGTACGGTGTAGTAAGATTTCATAATAAAGGGAATATGCGACGTGATTAAATGTTAAGTATGGTTACCAAGTGCTCAACCACTTAGAATATTTTTATTAAACTGTTTATATACGAAATCTTGTGGTCTATATATATATATATTGCTGCCGGCATTAAACCTATATCTCACCAACTTTATGTTGACCTTTTAAAACATGTCTATTCTCAGGTGATTACTAAAGCTTCCGCTGCATTATGTTGAATTTGAGCAGGATCTTGCGTACGCATATTTGTGTCAAAAATAAAACTGCATACCCAAGGATTTGTGTTGTAAAATATGCTCGAAATCGTGTTGTTATCATTATATGTAAAGTTTGTAAGTCGAAGATTATCGCTAAACGATAATCATCTTTTTATTGTCTAAAGCTTGTAACAAAAATAATGGTTATGGTTTGTAATGTATAATATATGCAGTTTCTCTTTTAAAAATGTCGCATATAGAGGTCAATACCTCGCAATGAAATCATACGTTATCTAACACGTTCTTATGGTTAAGGACGGGTTATGACATGTGGTATCAGTGCGGTGGTCTTAGCGAACCAGGTTTGCATTAGTGTGTCTAAACCGATAAGTCGTTAGGATACATTAGTAAGTCTGGACTTTGACCGGGTCTGATTTAAAAACCATTGCTTATCATTGTTGGTTAAAATTTATATGTAAATATTATGTAGTACTAATGGGTTAGTTGTTGTGTGATAGATGTCGGGCTCAAAACTTGTCATCACATTCAGCGACTCCGAACCAGAATCTTCAGATGGTGTTCCAGTCATTAACCTATCCGATGACGAAAATAATATCTTTGGGGAAGACTCACAAATTCCGGATGAACCGACTATAGAGAACCCGGAAAGTGAACCCGAGGAGGAAAGTGAACCTGAGGAGGAAAGTGAACCCGAGGAGGAAAGTGAACCCGAGGAAGAAATACAGGAAATTACAAAAGACGAGTTCGAACTAGGAAAGAAACGAAAGGCTAATGAATTAGAAAATTCAAATCCCGAGTTTAGTAAGGATGATGTGGCACCAACTCCACTAGACACTACCACCCCTATTCCCGCTATTCCTATTCGTTCTATCCCGGCATCCAGTTCTTCAGCCCCACAGCCAAAATATAGGCAGACAGCCAGGATAAGCGTTAAGCGATTCTTTGAACCTAAACGTCCTAGAAAATAGACCAAACGATGCGCTGCCGTATTAAACCATGGGATCATATAATGTTTTGTATAATATTATTAGTGTGGTTTGCTTAATGTTCGATGTAAGATAAGCATATGTAAAATAGTGAAGTGTGAAATGCAATAATTTTCCATGGTTAAGTATTACTTAGATGGTAGTAATTGATTCTGTACTAAGCTATTAAGTATGGACATTAACAGGTAGGTACTACCCTAGATATAATTATAAAACGCTAATAAGAAGAAAAGGCTTTTATAATAATACCTGGTTCATATTATTAATAAGCTATAATGTACTGTAAATATACACTACATCTATAATATTCCATGTGAATAATTATTTTCTTTTCATTCTTATAGAAGAATATGGCGCGATTGAACCGAATGACGGAACAAGAAATCCAGGAACTCATCAATCAGCGAGTGAACGACAGAATGTTATGGGTCGAGGCTGCAAGAGGTGCTGCAGTTAACCCAAATCCTAATGTGGGGTGCACTTACAAAACTTTTCAAGCTTGCAAGCCCTCATCATTCAGTGGAACAGAAGGACCGATCGGTTTAACCCGGTGGATAGAAAAGATGGAGACTGTGTTTAAAATAAATGGTTGTGTTGAAAAGGACATGACCAAGTATGCATCGTGCACTTTACAAGATAGTGCACTCACGTGGTGGAAAAATTATGTGAAGGCTGTAGGAGGAGATGTAGCTTATGATACTCCTTGGGAAGAATTCAAAACAATGTTAATCAACGAGTATTGTCCAAGGAACGAGGTTCGGAAGTTGGAAGATGAATTACGAAGCCTGAAGGTTGTTGGTACTGAAATCACCAACTACAATCAGCGATTCATGGAATTAGTTTTGCTATGTCCTGAATTGGTTCCAACCGAAGAACGGAAGATTGAAATGTACAAAGATGGTTTGCCCAAAAAGGTCAAGGCAAACGTTACAGCATCGAAACCTAAGACAATTCATGAAGCTATAACCATGGCAAACGAGCTAATGGATCAGGTCATCATGGATAAGAAAGCATCCAATACTGATGTGAAGGTATCAGGTAACAAAAGAAAGTGGAATGGAAATTATGATCGAGGTAACCAACAACAATCTTTTAAGAAACAAGAAACCATACAAGGTGCAGGTAGTGGTTCAAGCTTTGGTTACAAAGGACAAAATCCTTTATGCAACCGATGCCACAAACATCACTCTGGCTACTGTAATGTGGTATGCAACAAATATAATCAAAAGGGTCATCTTGCTGAAGATTGTAGGGCTCTCGTTACAAATACAAATGGTACCAAGACTCCTGCCACCAATGCAAATAGAACTGCTTTGGCTACCATTACTTGTTATGGGTGTGGAAAACAAGGTCACTATAAGAGCCAGTGTCCGAATCCAGAGAAGAATAATGGATCTGCACGTGGAAGAGCATTTGTTATTAATGCTAGAGAGGCGTGTGAAGACCCGGAGCTTGTTACGGGTACGTTTACCATTAATAACTTATCCGCATCTATTATATTTGATACTGGTGCCGATAGAAGTTACGTGAGTAGAGGCTTTTACGCTAAATTGAATTGTTCATCGTTACCTCTAGATGCTAAGTACATGATTGAGTTAGCTAATGGTAAACTAATTAAAGCCGATAAAATTTGCCGTGATTGTAAAATAAATTTAGCCGGAGAAACATTTAAAATTGACTTAATACCCGTAGAATTAGGAAGTTTTGATGTAATAGTCGGCATGGACTGGATGTCCAAAGTAGGAGCTGAAGTTGTGTGTGCCAAGAAGGCAATTCGCATTCCTTGTAAGGATAGAATGCCGGTGATGATTTATGGAGAGAAGGGTAACTCAAAGCTAAAACTCATTAGTTATTTGAAAGCTCAAAAGTGCTTGAAGAAAGGGTGCTATGCTATCTTAGCACATGTTAATAAAGTCGAAAAGAAAGAAAAAGAGAAGTGCATCAACGACGTGCCTGTGGCAAGAGATTTTCCTGAAGTTTTTCCGGAAGAGTTGCCGGGATTACCTCCATTTATATCTGTAGAATTTCAAATAGATTTAGTACCAGGAGCCGCACCAGTGGCTCGTGCTCCATATAGACTTGCACCGTCCGAGTTAAAAGAACTTCAGAGTCAGTTAAAAGAATTACTGGATCATGGATTCATACGACCAAGTACTTCACCGTGGGGAGCTCCGATTCTATTTGTTAAAAAGAAAGATGGATCTTTTAGGATGTGTATAGATTATCGTGAATTAAATAAGTTAACTATCAAAAATCGGTATCCACTACCGAGAATTGACGACTTATTTGATCAACTCCAGGGATCATGTGTTTATTCGAAAATCGACCTAAGATCGGGCTATCATCAACTACGTGTCAAAGAAGAGGACATTCCGAAAACTGCTTTTCGGACACGTTATGGTCATTACGAATTTTTGGTCATGCCGTTTGGATTGACGAATGCGCCAGCTGTATTCATGGACCTCATGAATCGAGTTTGTAGTCCGTATTTAGATAAGTTTGTTATCGTTTTCATTGATGACATTCTTATCTATTCCAAGAGTGAGCAAGAGCATGAGCAGCATTTAAGGTTGATATTAGAGTTGTTGAGAAAAGAACAGCTATATGCTAAATTTTCTAAGTGTGCTTTCTGGTTGAAAGAAGTGCAATTTCTTGGCCACGTTGTTAGTAGCAAAGGAATTCAGGTTGATCCAGCAAAAATTGAAGCCATTGAAAAATGGGAGACTCCTAAAACACCAATGCAGATACGCCAATTTTTGGGTTTAGCCGGTTATTATAGAAGGTTTATTCAAGATTTTTCCCGAATAGCTAAGCCGTTGACAGCATTAACGCAAAAAGGGAAGAAATACGAATGGACCTCGGAGCAGGAGAACGCATTTCAATTACTGAAGAAGAAGTTAACTACGGCGCCTATTTTATCGTTACCTGAAGGGAACGATGATTTTGAAATATATTGTGACGCTTCGCGACAAGGTTTTGGTTGTGTTCTTATGCAACGAAAGAAAGTTATTGCATACGCATCCCGACAATTAAAGATTCACGAGCGGAATTATACGACGCATGATCTAGAACTGGGAGCAGTCGTGTTTGCATTGAAGATATGGAGACACTACTTGTATGGGGTTAAATGCACTGTGTTTACTGATCATAAAAGCCTTCAACATATTTTCGATCAAAAACAGCTGAACATGAGGCAACGTAGGTGGGTTGAGTTAATAAATGACTATGATTGTGAAATTCGTTATCATCCCGGGAAAGCGAACTTGGTGGCCGACGCTCTAAGCAGAAAGGAACGAGAACCAATTCGAGTACGAGCGATGAACATAAAAATTCGCATGAATCTCAACTCACAAATCAAAGAAGTTCAACGAGAAGCACTTACTAAAGAAAATATAGGAAATGAAATAATGAAGAAGTATGAGAAGCAACTCGTTATGCGGGAAGATGGAATTCGATATTTTGCAAATCGTATTTGGGTACCGAAGTTGGGTGGATTAAGGAAGTTGATATTGAACGAGGCACATAAGACAAGATACTCGATACATCCTGGAGTTGGAAAGATGTATCAAGATCTTAAGACACGTTATTGGTGGCCTAATTTAAAGACAGACGTAGCAACATATGTTGGGGAGTGTTTAACTTGTTCCAAGGTCAAAGCAGAACACCAGAAGCCGTCAGGGTTACTTCAATAACCAGAAATCCCAGAATGGAAATGGGATGGTATTACCATGGATTTCATCACGAAGTTACCAAAGACTGCCTGGGGTTACGACACCATTTGGGTGATTGTTGATCGTCTCACCAAGTCTGCACATTTCTTACCTATAAAGGAAACGGATAGAATGGAGAAACTATTACGATTGTATATAAAGGAAGTTGTTTCAAGGCATGGAATACCTATTTCCATTATATCTGATCGTGATAGTAGATTTACCTCAAAGTTCTGGCAATCACTACAGGAGGCACTAGGAACTCGTCTGGATATGAGTACCGCATATCATCCGCAAACCGACGGGCAGAGTGAAAGAACAATTCAGACTCTTGAAGACATGCTCAGGGCATGTGTGATCGATTTTGGAAACGGATGGGATAAGTATTTACCGTTAGCAGAATTCTCGTATAATAATAGTTATCATGCGAGCATTAAAGCTGCACCATTCGAAGCATTGTATGGAAGGAAGTGTAGATCTCCTATCTGTTGGAATGAAGTAGGAGATCGACATTTAACTGGTCCCGAGATCATACACGAAACGACTGAGAAGATAGTACAAATCAAGGAGAGATTGAAAACAGCCCGTAGTCGCCAAAAGAGCTACGCCGATGTCCGAAGGAAACCATTAGAGTTTCAGATCGGTGACATGGTTATGCTAAAGGTGTCACCTTGGAAAGGTGTGATACGTTTTGGAAAAAGGGGTAAACTGAACCCAAGATATGTAGGCCCGTTCAAGATCATCGAACGCATTGGACCGGTAGCTTATCGACTCGAGTTACCGCAACAACTCGCCGGAGTACATAATACCTTTCACGTCTCGAACCTTAAGAAGTGTCTTGCAAAGGAAGACCTCACCATTCCTCTTGAAGAAATCCATGTCGACGAGAAACTACAATTCGTCGAAGAACCAATCGAAATCATGGACCGTGAAGTTAAACAGCTCAAGCAGAGCAACATACCGATCGTTAAGGTTCGTTGGAATGCTCGAAGAGGTCCCGAGTTTACGTGGGAACGGGAGGATCAGATGAAACAAAAGTATCCACACTTGTTTCTCGATGACGCAAAATAGGTACAATTTTAAAATTTCGGGACGAAATTTATTTAACGGGGAGGTAATGTAACGACGTTACCAACAATTTTATTTTTCGATCGTTCTATACTTATAAGATTAATATTTACATAAATTAAACCTTACCAACATGATAAGCAATCCAAATTGTCGAGACTGATGTTTTTCGAAAAGAGTTTTACACAACGTTTGACCGTCTAGTTTGACCGATGATATCACGAACTATACAATATATGATAATTATACGTTTGTGTATATATATGTATATATACATATTTAACATGACCTAAGAATGTTTTAATATCTCATTTTGTATTAATAACAATAAGTTATAAGTATATTTTGAAACTACTAACTTAAGTTTTCAAAACGATAACCATACGTAACGTTATTTGACTTAAATACTTATGACCTATAATGTTTATACATATATCGTATAAGTAATGTATTTAATCACTTTTAAAGACTTAAATACATAAAACAATATAAGTATATTTACAAAAGATAACTATATTTGAATCCTCGTTCCGTTTTCTCAAAGATTTCTATACGTATACCTAGGGTATATGTACCCGTATCATACGCAGCTTCTAGATGTATTTACTATTGGTATATACCAATAAAAATCTGCTCCTTAGTAGCCTTAAATGATTAAGAAACATGTGGAACCAACCATTTGTCAAGTAGCATGAATTATTTAGCAAGAAAACAAAGTTAGGTATCTTTTTTTTCCTTTATAACCTAAAAACGTTTTTATGCATGCACACCATTTCTTCACCCCATTTTCTCATACTTACACTTCCATTTCTCTCTCAAAATACTCTTAACTTCATACTTGATCATCTCCAAGCATTTTCCCCATCATTTAGCTTCAAAAACAACACTTAAACCTCATAAGAAAACCTTACAAAAACACTTCAAGAAATCCTTCCAAGAACACCAACTTACTTCCAATCTTTCATCCACTTCCATCACCCTTTTGGTTCTAGGTTCTTACTCCTCTTTTATAACAACCTTGTCCAAGGAACTTGAGGTAGAATCTATGTTCATAACCTTATTCGATTCATATATATATAGCTATCTTATTTTGTGGTATAAAATTTTAACAACAAGAACATAGTTTGAATGTTTTCAAACTTGTTTGCAAACTAAATAGATCCTTCTAAATTAACTTTTAAAATACTCCAAGACCTGTAATATAACTTAAATATATGCTAATTTAACAAGGTATAACTTGGTTTTTCAAAGATTATCTTAAAAACTGTTTTTACGACGTCGGAGTGCCACCGGGGGCTGTTTTGGGTTGGATAATTAAAAACCATCTTAAACTTTGAATTGGAGGTTTATTTTCTGGAAAAATGATTTTTACTATGAATATGATAACACATAAAAATTTCATGATTTAACTCAAAGTATAAGTATTTTTAGAAAAATAATCATTTAAGGTTGTTTACATGGTGGAAAATGATTAACTTCATAAGTTTCACTAAAGTTTGACCTATGCCGTGTGATTTTGAATACAAACTAAGGTATTTACAGTTCATAGTCTTAAAGAGGGACTCGATCCAAGGAGATGACAAGTTGAATCAACGAAAACGGAGTTGTAACGAAGAAACTATGACCGAAACAAAATCGAATATCCAAGACTAGTTTAGCCACGAAAATAATTGGGAAAAATTAAATAAATCACATCTTTTTAAGTTAACATGATATTTTATATATATGTACTTATAATTCAATTTTATATGGTTCAGGATCACCCGTAAACAACACGAGAAGATTAATCATAAGATCCCATGATTGTACGCAACACGTCATTTGACAACACCGGTACTTTATGTACGCAACACGTCATTTGACAACACCGGTACCGTGGGTCAAGATTAATCTCGACCAATACATATACGATGGGGTTTTATTTATTTCGTTGGAGGTTTTATTTATTTCATTGCGGGTATATTAAACATCTAAAAATGAACCATTAAAATTGAATTACTAACAACGAACTGCTAACTACGGACTAAGGAATTATTCAAAGTATTAAAAGTATAACAAGTATATATATGTGACGTTTGTTTAAAAAGAAAAGGTATTGATATATTATATATGGATAGGTTCGTGATATCAACCGGAGACCAAGTCAAATTATATATATATCTTCAAGACGAAAGTGAGTATATAGTCCCACTTTTAAACTCTAAATATTTCGGGATGAGAATACATGTATTTTATGTTTTACGTTATGGACACAAGTAACTGAAAAATATATTCTACGTTGAGTTGTACCACTGGCATACTTCCCTGTAGCTTGGTAACTGTTATTTACAGCGGTATTGTAAACGCGAATCCTGTTGATAGATCTATCGGGCCTGACAACCCCAACCGGACTGGACGACCAGTATTCAACGGTTGCACAGTACTTCGTTTCGTGACTACACTTGGTACGGTGTAGTAAGATTTCATAATAAAGGGAATATGCGACGTGATTAAATGTTAAGTATGGTTACCAAGTGCTCAACCACTTAGAATATTTTTATTAAACTGTTTATATACGAAATCTTGTGGTCTATATATATATATTGCTGCCGGCATTAAACCTATATCTCACCAACTTTATGTTGACCTTTTAAAACATGTCTATTCTCAGGTGATTACTAAAGCTTCCGCTGCATTATGTTGAATTTGAGCAGGATCTTGCGTACGCATATTTGTGTCAAAAATAAAACTGCATACCCAAGGATTTGTGTTGTAAAATATGCTCGAAATCGTGTTGTTATCATTATATGTAAAGTTTGTAAGTCGAAGATTATCGCTAAACGATAATCATCTTTTTATTGTCTAAAGCTTGTAACAAAAATAATGGTTATGGTTTGTAATGTATAATATATGCAGTTTCTCTTTTAAAAATGTCGCATATAGAGGTCAATACCTCGCAATGAAATCATACGTTATCTAACACGTTCTTATGGTTAAGGACGGGTTATGACAAATTTCTTTCTTAGAACATTAACTATGTTCATTCCAAAATTCATAACTACGAATTCTGGACAATTACTTACTGTACTTAAGATCGAGAAGAGAAGACAAAAACATGAAGATTCGAAGTATAAAGAGGAGTATAAATCACAGTAAATTGGAGAGAGCATTAACTGTGGATGACAAAGATTGTAGAAGACAGAAGCAGGGACTTCGAAAAATAAGGAAAGATATAAAGCCCGACAGCAATACATAAATTACAAACCATGTATATCAATATGTATTGCCACGTAAAGACACGGGAGAATTAAAAATACTATAACCCTAAGGTAATAATAAAAATAAATAAATTCATCTGGTGGTAGATGAAAAAGAAGAATGACAGATATGAAAGTTAGGAGTATATCAAGAATTAGAACGGGATGGAGCATATTAATGAATGCTTTAAAGTATGAATTGAGAGAGAAAGAATAGAAGGTGTGAGCTGTGGAAATAAGAAAACTAAGGGAGTGGATTTATAGTGAAATATCAGACAAAGCAATCAAGACAGATTATCGCATTGAACCAAAGAGGATCCTAATTTCCTTAATATCCGAAGAATCAAATCTTATTACAAAGATTTTCTCTAGATCCCTTAAACTCCGAAAATCAACCTTATCTACGTCAAAAGATATGACGAAACTTTACTTTACTCATTTCACTCTTTTGTGATAACTTCACTCGTCACAAAAATCAAATTGTTTTATCCATATTACTAACTGATGATAAAACTATAATTTCTAGCTCATATGTGACATGGAAACATATTTATTGTCAACCATGACCATTCCAATCAAATTTCGGGACAAAATTTCTTTAACGGGTAGGTACTGTGACAACCCAGAAATTTCCGACCAAATTTAAACTTAATCTTTATATGATTTAATGTTTCCGACACGATAAGCAAAGTCTATAATGTTGAGTCTCAAAAATTTTGAAACTATATTCATGTAATCAATGACCCTTTCGACTGCTCTCGACGATTCACGAACAATTATATGTAAGCAAATATGTATATGAATATGAATATATATATATATATATATATATATATATATATATATATATATATATATATATATATATATATATATATATATATATATATATCAATTGAAAATGTTAATCAAGTATTAAATATATAATACTTTACATGAACGTATTTGTTCGATATATTTATTGGCGGAATTAAAAGATAATATCAAACGATTGAATTATCGGATACATTGGATTATGATTACGGGTCTCTATTGTGAGGTCCACGTTGATTTGAGAAATCGTTCCTTTTTAACGAAATTCAGAATAATTGGTAAAGTGATTTACATGTGTGAACAAAGTGTCAAATAACGAGAAGTAGACAAAAGTTAGTGGAAGACTAAATTACATAATAATCATTTGATTTAGTTTCAAGTGTACGAAAACGTTTTTCGATATAATAGAATTTGATTATTTAAAATGTCTTTGATTAAATAACGTGAATTGGAATATTGGTTGTTAATTATATATATAACTTGCAACGTGTATTTAAAACGTGTTTATGTATATTAGATATATCTGATTTCAAATTAATTAAGTAAACGATTGTAACACTCGCTTATTATTTCGATTGATATTTTGATATGTCAATTAGTACGTTAGGGAGTTAAAATAAATGCTAGTACATAAATGAACTATACTTAGTTAAGTTTTAAAATGAAAACGTTATATGATATAATAATTCCTATTATGTAAACGATCTTAAATTATACTTTGAACTATAATTAGTATTTGAAAAACTAAATATTATATTATTAAATAAATATTTCTAATATATATAAATTTATATTTTTAAAGGAATATTTATATATATTTCAAAATGATAAAATATAATTTTAATATAAAATGTTTTGATTTAAATAATACTATCATATATATTTATATATATGTGTGTATATAGCGAAACGATGATTTAAAGAAGGAAATAACCAAAACACTCAAATGAATAAGCTATATTTTGAGTGGGATAGTTTTTCATTGATTTGAGTCTTGTTTTGTATAAAGGTACAATACACAAAACATAAAGTACCAATTTTCTAAGCTTACGTAAATGCGTTCGAGAAACCGGAACCGGGACATAAGTCGAGCGTGAACGTACAAGTCATCGGAAATAAAATTTCAAGTCAACTATGCACGTAAATATAATATAATATATAATTAATTATGTAAATTAAATATATTATATATATTAAATATAATATAATATATAATTAATTTTGCAATATATATTTTTGGAACTGAGAATACATGCACTTTTATAAATGTTTGACGAAATAGACACAAGTAATCGAAACTACATTCTATGGTTGGATTATCGAAATCGAATATCACCCATTTTAGCTTGGTAGCCTAAGAATTAGTTGGACGTTAAAATTGCCTTCTAATTGACGCAAATCCTAAAAATAGATCTATGGACCTTGACAAGTCTCATTCGGGGTACGAATGCTTTAGTACTTCGATTGATATATACTGATTGCGACGGCCGGTATATAGCATGCAGTTTGCGAAATGCCTGTATGTGGGGGATATTCTATATGCATCCTGTTAGTTCGGTTATCAAGCGTTCACCATATGAATGATTTTTAATTCGCAGGTTATGCATAATATTTTGTACTCGGGTTACGTGTACAATTAAACATCTGAAATCTGGTGGTCTATTAAAATGTTGAAAACGAATGATTATGATAAACTAATGAACTCACCAACTTTTTGGTTGACACTTTTAAGCATGTTTATTCTTAGGTATTAAAGAAATCTTCCGCTGTGCATTTACTCATTTTAAAGATATTACTAGGAGTCATTCATGGCATATTTCGAAAAGACGTTGCATTCAATTCGTCTAATTTCAAAAAGACGTTTATTCAATCAATGACATATTAGTCATTCATATTACGAGAATCATATATTATTTGTATCAAAAGGTTATACTTTGAAATGAGTTTGTCTTTTAAACGAATGCAATGTTTGTAAAATGTATCATATAGAGGTCAAATACCTCGCAATCTAACCATATGTTATTGTATTCGTCCTTATGGATTAGGACGGGTCGCTTCATAAGGGAGTATACTTTTAAATGTTTAAATATTTATTTGCTTGAGGACAAGCAAAAGCTTAAGTGTGGGGATTTGATAACTCCTAAATTATATATGTTTTTGAATACATTTTAATGAGTTATTTTGACAGTTTAAAGACATTTTAAGAAATTTAACATACAAAAATGGATAAAAACAAGAGAAAGGTATTTTTAATGTTTTGTTTGAGAAATGTGTTAAAACAGGATCAAAAACAGGAAAAAAGCAGAAAAGTTGATTGAAGCCGCCGGCATGACACAATGGAAGCCGCCGGTTTGGTGTTAATATGAAAAAATTAACACAGTGTACCCGATGCCTTTGATCCCTGGGCCCACGGTGGGGGAAGCTTCCACCCAATAGAGGCGCAAGTTCGATTCTCAGTCTGGGCGCCCCGCATGGAATTATCTCTCCCTCCGGGGGGAGGTTTGTGAAGTGCTTTCGGGGGTCTAGCTAGCTGGGGTAAAGATCGCCTTGCCGCCACTGTGGGTAACTGGGAGGAGGTAATTTTCCGGCACAGGTCTCTTTTGGGGTGGGATTGGTGGCTGCTACGGCACACAGGGTTAGCGTGTCCCTGCCAACTTACACGTTTTCCACCCAATATGAAAAAATTCTAGAATGTTCCAGAAATCAAGTCAGAAATCGAAGAATTTGGAGAACAAGTAAAAGCTACAGAAGCCGTTGGCTTAATAAACAAAGCCGCCGGCTAGATCAACATAAGCCGCCGGCTTCCCATCCAAAGCCGCCGGTTACAGAACCGTTTATGGAAGCGACTTGGCGACCAAGTAATGTGTAAAAGATGCAGAATCTGTATTTTGGCCATAACTTACTCGTACGATCTCTGATTAAGGCGTTCCGGGTGTCCCGACGTCCGTATGGCATAGCTCTACAACTTTCGTTTTATAAGTTTTGTCTAATTCGGCCCGGTTTGGATGCTAGAAGCCAAAAAGAGGCTGCTGAATTTCATATACGGGATTTTGAAGTTTTTTATGTTGTTTTTGTCCAACATTGCTAGAAAACAAATGTAAGAGGCTCCTCCTTCACCTATAAAAGGAGGCCTCTACGTCTTAATTTAGTTGTACCTTTTCTTTCATTCTTTCTCTCTTTTGGGGACTTCGATTCTTCAAACCCTTTGGGGTTTTGGATTATTCGGGACCCCATCTAGTTTAATATTTTATTTGGCGTCGAGGTTCTGCCCGAACGTCTTCTTCTTACTTTGTAAGTGTTTTCATTTTAATTTAATTATTTATTTTCTTTTATTTATTGTCTTTTAATTTATTGTCTTTTATTTCATGTCTTTTATTTATCGTCTTTTATTTATTTGTCTTTAGTTTATTTTATTGCTTTAGTTTATTTAATGTCTTTTATGTATTTAATTGCTTTATGTTCGTTTCCAGCTATGAACTAAACGTTCATAGTGGTTACTTGGACGAAAACTGTGAAAATCTGGGAAAACAGATGAAGCCGCCGGCTTCCTCAGTACAGCCGCCGGCTTGGCTGAGCCAAGCCGCCGGCTTCGTGCTCAATTCGTACAGTTTCTGGTTCTTTTCCAGATCTGTATGTTCACGTTTCTGGTGACGATTATTTAAACTGTTTATGTCTGCCATGATTCAATAACTTGTTTTCCATGCTTAATGATTAAATATTATGAATCTAGGATAAACTATCATTGATTCTATGATCTTATATTCGATTCATATCACTTGTTTAGATCTAGTCCATCAAATAAAGTGTTTGGATTGCATGCAACTTAGGTAAACATCATTGGTAGTTGTACAACTAGTTGAACTTGAATCACACTTATATAATATAATTCATTATTGTTAGGCTTAATCGAAGAACCTTTATTTATGTGTGTTTAATTGTCAATTGCATGAGAACTTGATTAAGATTGATTTTCAGCTAGTAACTTGAGTTGATCTAATTAAGTTTATCATCTTATATATTTTGTGAGTCTAATTAAATGTTGCCTTGGATCCACATCAGGTTTAAGTAATATTTATCATGTGATTATTTGAATGCCATGAATGAAGACATTAGCTATGAACATCACTTAGTTAATGTATGCTTTAGGTCCTACCCTATGAATGATATGCGACATTTAGCTTAACCTTTTAGGGATAATGATTGGTCTATGATTGTTATCTTGCTATTTGTTAATATAAGTTATGAAATAATTAATATATTTCCCTTATGATTCACACGTCCTTGTAATCACTTCTCTTTTATATTGTTTATTTAATTTGAATCTTTATTTTATCTTTCCTTATTAGTTTATTAAAAGTTTTCAATAACGTTTCATTAATCATCTCTTTCCTAAGAGATAAGAATCAACAACCTAAAAACACATAAAAATCTATCTTTAGTTCTTTAATAAGAGCTAAGCTATATAATAGAACAACTCTTATCCGCATCCACGCTCTCTTGGGACGATAACCTAAAATACTACATCTGACCGGGTTTTGTTGCTCGTTAGGGTGTTAAAAGTGTATTAAATAAATGTTATATAAATTTAAAAGTTTGAAAGGCAAATTAAGCACTGCACACTTTTGCACATCATCCACCCAAGGTCTCAGATTGGTCCGGGTTTCCTCTAGGGCAGCAGTTGAGGGCGGGTTAAGCAACTGCGCGACATGATCGCGTGGGTGGTTTAGTCCCCTCTGGTGATCCCAAAATGTTGTTCGAAAAAAAATTATAACGAACCACAAAACAAATAAAGCTACCTTCCGAGACTTAATGATCAGCTTGACAACCTTGTTGTCAACTTTCTTCTGGTTTTAAAGGATCACCCGCGCAATTTCAAACGGGCAAGAAAGAATATTCGAATGTTAATACTTCATTTTTCTGTTAAAAAAACTATGAAGCTTGAATATTCGAATGTTAATACTTCATTTTTCTGTTAAAAAAACTATGAAGCTTATAACAACTAATTTCAAGCATAAACATCGCATATATGGAATACTTAGTTAGTTAAGATTAGTGAATGAGAGATTATCACCAGGGGCGTACCTACCTTAATGTCAGTGGTAGCACGGACTACCACTGAAATACGCTTTGTAGTAGAAATTTTTTTGGACCTTTAACTAGTGATACCACTGAATAGTGTAATTTTTTATGTGTGACACTACTGGATAGTGTAAATTTTTTTGAGCTTTTAACTAGTGACACCACTGACTACGAATCCTAGATCCGCCACTGATTATCACATATTAATATTAATATATAAATATTTCATACATGTCTAAATCTCTTATCTCTTAAAGATAGTTTAAAAGATTATCTTTTATAAATTTAAATGATTAGAAAATGTCCCGGCTCATGGACTACACAATTTTTTTGGAAAAGCAAGCAATGAAACTATATACATAACAATATACAACGAGGTTCGAATCGCCACGAGGCAATATACATATGTACAAATGAACATGATACTTCAAAAGATTAAAGCATAAACACGAAAAATGATTAAAAATGAATGAAAGCAACAAGAACTAGTCTATCTTAGCCAATCCCGGTTCTATTGTTTGAAACATAGAAGCTAGGACTCAACATCCATTGGTGCCAATCGAACGAGAGTTTTTTCTTTCTTTTTGATAACCATCCAAAGCTTACGGTTTGCACTTCGGATAGGATACCACCATTTGACCATTCGATTCCATTGAATACTTTCTTATTCCTAGCCTTCCAAATTGAATAACAACTCTTCCATTTAGCCGCTTCCCATATTATGTGCCCCGAGTATGATAATGATGCGAAGATAGAGTCATTATAAAGCAGATTTAAGTCGTGTAGCTTGTCTTCAGGTATGTGCCACCATCGAAGGATGGATTTCCACAATGTTTTTGTCACCTCACAATTAATTAGAATATGATCAACTGATTCTATATTGTTTCCACATAATGGACATAAAATCGAATCCAAGTCAATGCCTCGCTTGTCTAACTCTAACCAGACCGGAAGTCATTTTAACTTGGCGCGCCAAACGAAAATTGATACTTTTTGTGGGATTGCATTGTTTCTAAATGTTTCAATTGTTGTAGAGCCTGATTGTAATTTCTTTTCATCAATAAGAGCCGCAAGTTTTTTAGTAGAATATATCCCTTCAGGATCGAGACTCCATTTAACTTTGTCATTAACCTTGGGCTGAATGTTAACTGATGTCGCCATGTTTATTAATTCCTGTAAATCACTAAGCGCCCTGCCTCGAGGACCTATTGACCATTGCCATGCGAAAGAGCGAATGGCTTCAATGAAACAAATTCTTTCCTGGACCGTAACTTCTTTGTTGATTTCCAATGCGAATAATCTGCAGAATTTGTCTTTGAGAGGAACGCTTCCGAGCCAAGTATCGAGCCAGAATCTGATTGTGTTCCCATTACCGATTTCTTCAAAGAAGGAAGATGTGAATGGAACATTCCAGCAGTCAACTTTAAGGCCTTCCTTGATTATGCTGGACCAGGTAGTATTACCACGTGAGAAATGCGAAACATTAACATCACCCGACCCCCCACCCGACCCGTATATGCTGCTAATAATTTTGACCCATTGGGAGTTATGGTTAATTTTGAATCTCCACCACCATTTACCCAATAGGGCTAAATTTTTGACTCAAGTGAGCCAAAGTTTAAACCCCCCGACCCATATGAATTTAGGATGTTTTCCCACTTGACCCAAGAAAGTTTTCTCCCAACCCCATTACCTCCCCAAAAGAAATTGCACCTGATGGATTCGAGTAGCTTGATCACATTGGCCGGGGCTCGAAACAAAGAAAATAAATACAATGGCAAACTACTAAGTACCGACTTCACGAGAGTCAATCGACCACCAAATGAAATAGTTCTAGCCTTCCATTCCGAGAGTCTTTTTTGAAATTTTCAATGACCGGGGGCCCATGAGTTACCTTTGTTCATTTTTGTGGCTAGTGGGATACCCAAATATGTCATGGACAGATTGTCAGATGCACAATTGAAACGAGAGGCCATGGAGTCAAGTTCTTCTTTAGAGACACCGATGCCATACAGCTTGCTTTTACCAAGATTAACTTTTAATCCCGACAACTCTTCGAAACAACTAAGGAGTTTGATGGTGTTTGAAATGTTACTTCTTCTCCATTCCCTAAACAAGATCATGTCGTCGACATATTGTAGGTGCGAAACTTTTATATTATTGTGCCCGACATCAACACCTTTGATGAATCCATTCTCAACGGCTTTCTTAATGAGTATGTTTAATCCTACGGCTGTGATTATGAATAAGAAGGGTGATATTGGGTCACCCTGCTTAACACCCCTTTCGGGTTTGAATTCACGGGTTGGTGATCCGTTTACAAGGACCGAGATCGACGCTGAAGTGAGACATGCCATCACCCATATGATCCACTTTGTACCGAACCCTAAACTCTTCATTGTTTCTTCTATGAACTTCCATTTGAGGCAATCAAAGGATTTTTGAAAGTCAACTTTAAAAATAAAGCCCCGTTTCCTGATTCTTTTCAAATCATCAATTACTTCATTTGCGATCAAAACACTATCAAGAATGTACCTTGTAAGTAACTAGAAGGGGGGGGGGGGTGTAACGACCCGCACTTTTTTGATCGTTCTATACTTATAAGATTAATATTTACATAAATTAAACCTTACCAACATGATAAGCAATCCAAATTGTCGAGACTTATGTTTTTCGAAAAGAGTTTTACACAACGTTTGACCGTCTAGTTTGACCGATGATATCACGAACTATACAATATATGATAATTATACGTTTGTGTATATATATGTATATATACATATTTAACATGACCTAAGAATGTTTTAATATCTCATTTTGTATTAATAACAATAAGTTATAAGTATATTTTGAAACTACTAACTTAAGTTTTCAAAACGATAACCATACGTAACGTTATTTGACTTAAATACTTATGACCTATAATGTTTATACATATATCGTATAAGTAATGTATTTAATCACTTTTAAAGACTTAAATACATAAAACAATATAAGTATATTTACAAAAGATAACTATATTTGAATCCTCGTTCCGTTTTCTCAAAGATTTCTATACGTATACCTAGGGTATATGTACCCGTATCATACGCAGCTTCTAGATGTATTTACTATTGGTATATACCAATAAAACTCTGCTCCTTAGCAGCCTTAAATGATTAAGAAACATGTGGAACCAACCATTTGTCAAGTAGCATGAATTATTTAGCAAGAAAACAAAGTTAGGTATCTTTTTTTTCCTTTATAACCTAAAAACGTTTTTATGCATGCACACCATTTCTTCACCCCATTTTCTCATACTTACACTTCCATTTCTCTCTCAAAATACTCTTAACTTCATACTTGATCATCTCCAAGCATTTTCCCCATCATTTAGCTTCAAAAACAACACTTAAACCTCATAAGAAAACCTTACAAAAACACTTCAAGAAATCCTTCCAAGAACACCAACTTACTTCCAATCTTTCATCCACTTCCATCACCCTTTTGGTTCTAGGTTCTTACTCCTCTTTTACAACAACCTTGTCCAAGGAACTTGAGGTAGAATCTATGTTCATAACCTTATTCGATTCATATATATATAGCTATCTTATTTTGTGGTATAAAATTTTAACAACAAGAACATAGTTTGAATGTTTTCAAACTTGTTTGCAAACTAAATAGATCCTTCTAACTTAACTTTTAAAATACTCCAAGACCTGTAATATAACTTAAATATATGCTAATTTAACAAGGTATAACTTGGTTTTTCAAAGATTATCTTAAAAACTGTTTTTACGACGTCGGAGTGCCACCGGGGGCTGTTTTGGGTTGGATAATTAAAAACCATCTTAAACTTTGAATTGGAGGTTTATTTTCTGGAAAAATGATTTTTACTATGAATATGATAACACATAAAAATTTCAAGATTTAACTCAAAGTATAAGTATTTTTAGAAAAATAATCATTTAAGGTTGTTTACATGATGGAAAATGATTAACTTCATAAGTTTCACTAAAGTTTGACCTATGCCGTGTGATTTTGAATACAAACTAAGGTATTTACAGTTCATAGTCTTAAAGAGGGACTCGATCCAAGGAGATGTCAAGTTGAATCAACGAAAACGGAGTTGTAACGAAGAAACTATGACCGAAACAAAATCGGATATCCAAGACTAGTTTAGCCACGAAAATAATTGGGAAAAATTAAATAAATCACATCTTTTTAAGTTAACATGATATTTTATATATATGTACTTATAATTCAATTTTATATGGTTCAGGATCACCCGTAAACAACAAGAGAAGATTAATCATAAGATCCCATGATTGTACGCAACACGTCATTTGACAACACCGGTACTTTATGTACGCAACACGTCATTTGACAACACCGGTACCGTGAGTCAAGATTAATCTCGACCAATACATATACGATGGGGTTTTATTTATTTCGTTGGGGGTTTTATTTATTTCATTGCGGGTATATTAAACATCTAAAAATGAATCATTAAAATTGAATTACTAACAACGAACTGCTAACTACGGACTAAGGAATTATTCAAAGTATTAAAAGTATAACAAGTATATATATGTGACGTTTGTTTAAAAAGAAAAGGTATTGATATATTATATATGGATAGGTTCGTGATATCAACCGGAGACCAAGTCAAATTATATATATATCTTCAAGACGAAAGTGAGTATATAGTCCCACTTTTAAACTCTAAATATTTCGGGATGAGAATACATGTATTTTATGTTTTACGTTATGGACACAAGTAACTGAAAAATATATTCTACGTTGAGTTGTACCACTGGCATACTTCCCTGTAGCTTGGTAACTGTTATTTACAGCGGTATTGTAAACGCGAATCCTGTTGATAGATCTATCGGGCCTGACAACCCCAACCGGACTGGACGACCAGTATTCAACGGTTGCACAGTACTTCGTTTCGTGACTACACTTGGTACGGTGTAGTAAGATTTCATAATAAAGGGAATATGCGACGTGATTAAATGTTAAGTATGGTTACCAAGTGCTCAACCACTTAGAATATTTTTATTAAACTGTTTATATACGAAATCTTGTGGTCTATATATATATATATATTGCTGCAGGCATTAAACCTATATCTCACCAACTTTATGTTGACCTTTTAAAACATGTCTATTCTCAGGTGATTACTAAAGCTTCCGCTGCATTATGTTGAATTTGAGCAGGATCTTGCGTACGCATATTTGTGTCAAAAATAAAACTGCATACCCAAGGATTTGTGTTGTAAAATATGCTCGAAATCGTGTTGTTATCATTATATGTAAAGTTTGTAAGTCGAAGATTATCGCTAAACGATAATCATCTTTTTATTGTCTAAAGCTTGTAACAAAAATAATGGTTATGGTTTGTAATGTATAATATATGCAGTTTCTCTTTTAAAAATGTCGCATATAGAGGTCAATACCTCGCAATGAAATCATACGTTATCTAACACGTTCTTATGGTTAAGGACGGGTTATGACATGTGGTATCAGTGCGGTGGTCTTAGCGAACCAGGTTTGCATTAGTGTGTCTAAACCGATAAGTCGTTAGGATACATTAGTAAGTCTGGACTTTGACCGGGTCTGATTTAAAAACCATTGCTTATCATTGTTGGTTAAAATTTATATGTAAATATTATGTAGTACTAATGGGTTAGTTGTTGTGTGATAGATGTCGGGCTCAAAACTTGTCATCACATTCAGCGACTCCGAACCAGAATCTTCAGATGGTGTTCCAGTCATTAACCTATCCGATGACGAAAATAATATCTTTGGGGAAGACTCACAAATTCCGGATGAACCGACTATAGAGAACCCGGAAAGTGAACCCGAGGAGGAAAGTGAACCTGAGGAGGAAAGTGAACCCGAGGAGGAAAGTGAACCCGAGGAAGAAATACAGGAAATTACAAAAGACGAGTTCGAACTAGGAAAGAAACGAAAGGCTAATGAATTAGAAAATTCAAATCCCGAGTTTAGTAAGGATGATGTGGCACCAACTCCACTAGACACTACCACCCCTATTCCCGCTATTCCTATTCGTTCTATCCCGGCATCCAGTTCTTCAGTCCCACAGCCAAAATATAGGCAGACAGCCAGGATAAGCGTTAAGCGATTCTTTGAACCTAAACGTCCTAGAAAATAGACCAAACGATGCGCTGCCGTATTAAACCATGGGATCATATAATGTTTTGTATAATATTATTAGTGTGGTTTGCTTAATGTTCGATGTAAGATAAGCATATGTAAAATAGTGAAGTGTGAAATGCAATAATTTTCCATGGTTAAGTATTATTTAGATGGTAATAATTGATTCTGTACTAAGCTATTAAGTATGGACATTAACGGGTAGGTACTACCCTAGATATAATTATAAAACGCTAATAAGAAGAAAAGGCTTTTATAATAATACCTGGTTCATATTATTAACATGCTATAATGTACTATAAATACACACTACATCTATAATAATCTATGTGAATAATTATTTTCTTTCATTAGGAAATGGCGCGATTGAATCGAATGACGGAACAAGAAATCCAGGAACTCATCAATCAGCGAGTGAACGACAGAATGTTATGGGTCGAGGCTGCAAGAGGTGCTGCAGTTAACCCAAATCCTCGTGTGGGGTGCACTTACAAAACTTTTTAAGCTTGCAAGCCCTCATCATTCAGTGGAACAGAAGGACCAATCGGTTTAACCCGGTGGATTGAAAAGATGGAGACTGTGTTTAAAATCAGTGGTTGTGTTGAAAAGGACATGACCAAGTATGCATTGTGCACTTTATAAGATAGTGCACTCACGTGGTGGAAAAATTATGTGAAGGCTGTAGGAGGAGATGTAGCTTATGATACTCCGTGGGAAGAATTCAAAACAATGTTAATCAACGAATATTGTCCAAGGAACGAGGTTAGGAAGTTGGAAGATGAGTTACGAAGTCTGAAGGTTATTGGTACTGAAATCACCAACTACAATCAGCGATTCATGGAATTAGTTTTGCTATGTCCTGAATTGGTTCCAACCGAAGAACGGAAGATTGAAATGTACAAAGATGGTTTGCCCAAAAAGGTCAAGGCAAATGTTACAGCATCGAAACCTAAGACAATTCATGAAGCTATAACCATGGCAAACGAGCTAATGGATCAGGTCATCATGGATAAGAAAGTATCCAATACTGATGTGAAGGTATCAGGTAACAAAAGAAAGTGGAATGGAAATTATGATCGAGGTAACCAACAACAATCTTTTAAGAAACAAGAAAACACGCAAGGTGCGGGTAGTGGTTTAAGCTTTGGTTATAAAGGACAAAATCCTTTATGCAACCGATGCCACAAACATCACTCTGGTTACTGTAATGTGGTATGCAACAAATGTAATCGAAAGGGTCATCTTGCTGAAGATTGTAGGGCTCTCGTTACAAATACAAATGGTACCAAGACTCTTGCCACCAATGCAAATAGAACTGCTTTGGCTACCATTACTTGTTTTGGGTGTGGAAAACAAGGTCACTATAAGAGCCAGTGCCCGAATCCAGAGAAGAATATCGGACCTGCACGTGGGAGAGCATTTGTTATTAATGCTAGAGAGGCATGTGAAGACCCGGAGCTTGTTACGGGTACGTTTACCATTAATAACTTATCCGCATCTATTATATTTGATACTGGTGCTGATAGAAGTTACGTGTGTAGAGACTTTCAAGCTAAATTGAATTGTTCATCATTACCTCTAGATGCTAAGTACATGATTGAGTTAGCTAATGGTAAACTAATTAAAGCCGATAAAATTTGCCGTGATTGTAAAATAAATTTAGCCGGAGAAACATTTAAGATTGATTTGATACCCGTAGAATTAGGAAGTTTTGATGTAATAGTCGGCATGGACTGGATGTTCAAAATAGGAGCTGAAGTTGTGTGCGCCAAGAAGGCAATTCGCATTCCTCGTAAGAATAAAACGCCAGTAATGATTTATGGAGAGAAGGGTAACTCAAAGCTAAAACTCATTAGTTATTTGAAAGCTCAAAAGTGCTTGAAGAAAGGGTGCTATGCTATCTTAGCACATGTTAATAAAGTCGAAAAGAAAGAAAAAGAGAAGTGCATCAATGACGTGCCTGTGGCAAGAGATTTTCCTGAAGTATTTCCGGAAGAGTTGCCGGGATTACCTCCATTTAGATCTGTAGAATTTCAAATAGATCTTGTACCAGGAGCTGCACCGGTTGCCCGTGCTCCATATAGACTTGCACCGTCCGAGTTAAAAGAACTTCAGAGTCAGTTAAAAGAATTACTGGATCGTGGATTCATACGACCAAGTACTTCACCGTGGGGAGCTCCAATTTTATTCGTCAAGAAGAAAGACGGATCTTTCCGAATGTGTATAGATTATCGTGAATTAAATAAGTTAACTATCAAGAATCGGTATCCACTACCGAGAATTGACGACTTATTTGATCAACTCCAAGGATCATGTGTGTACTTGAAAATTGACCTAAGATCGGGCTATCATCAATTACGTGTCAAAGAAGAAGATATACCGAAAACTGCTTTTCGGACACGTTATGGTCATTACGAATTTTTGGTCATGCCGTTTGGGTTGACAAATGCGCCAGCTGTATTCATGGACCTCATGAATCGAGTTTGTAGTCCATATTTAGATAAGTTTGTTATCGTTTTCATTGATGATATTCTTATCTATTCCAAGAGTGAGCAAGAGCATGAGCAGCATTTAAGGTTGATATTAGAGTTGTTAAGAAAAGAACAGCTATATGCTAAATTTTCTAAATGTGCTTTCTGGTTGAAAGAAGTGCAATTTCTTGGCCACGTTGTTAGTAGCAAAGGAATTCAGGTTGATCCAGCAAAAATTGAAGCCATTGAAAAATGGGAGACTCCTAAGACACCAACGCAGATACGCCAATTTTTGGGTTTAGCCGGTTATTATAGAAGGTTTATTCAAGATTTTTCCCGAATAGCTAAGCCGTTGACAGCGTTAACGCAAAAAGGGAAGAAATATGAATGGACCTCTGAGCAGGAGAACGCATTTCAAATACTAAAGAAGGAGTTAACTACGGCGCCTATTTTATCGTTACCAGAAGGGAACGATGATTTTGAAATATATTGTGACGCTTCACGACAAGGTTTTGGTTGCGTTCTTATGCAACGGAAGAGAGTTATTGCATACGCATCCCGACAATTGAAGATTCGCCAGCGGAATTATACGACGCATGATCTAGAATTGGGAGCAGTTGTGTTTGCATTGAAGATGTGGAGACACTACTTGTATGGGGTTAAATTCACTGTGTTTACTGATCATAAAAGCCTTCAACATATTTTTGATCAGAAACAATTGAACATGAGGCAACGTAGGTGGGTCGAGTTAATAAACGACTATGATTGTGAAATTCGCTATCATCCCGGGAAAGCGAACGTAGTGGCCGATGCTCTAAGCAGAAAGGAACGAGAACCAATCCGAGTTCGAGCAATGAACATAAAAATTCGCATGAATCTCAACTCACAAATCAAAGAGGTTCAACAAGAAGCACTCAATAAAGAAAACATAAGAAATGAAATAATGAAGAAGTATGAGAAGCAACTCATTATACGGGAAGACGGAATTCGATATTTTGCAAATCGTATTTGGGTACCGAAGTTGGGTGGATTAAGGAAGTTGATATTGAACGAGGCACATAAGACAAGATACTCGATACATCCTGGAGTTGGAAAGATGTATCAAGATCTTAAGACACGTTATTGGTGGCCTAATTTAAAGACAGATGTAGCAACATATGTTGGGGAGTGTTTAACTTGTTCCAAGGTCAAAGCAGAACACCAGAAGCCGTCAGGGTTACTTCAACAACCAGAAATCCCAGAATGGAAATGGGATGGTATTACCATGGATTTCATCACGAAGTTACCAAAGACTGCCTGGGGTTACGACACCATTTGGGTGATTGTTGATCGTCTCACCAAGTCTGCACATTTCTTGCCTATAAAGGAAACGGATAGAATGGAGAAACTATTACGATTGTATATAAAGGAAGTTGTTTCAAGGCATGGAATACCTATTTCCATTATATCTGATCGTGATAGTAGATTTACCTCAAAGTTCTGGCAATCACTACAGGAGGCACTAGGAACTCGTCTGGATATGAGTACCGCATATCATCCGCAAACCGACGGGCAGAGTGAAAGAACAATTCAGACTCTTGAAGACATGCTCAGGGCATGTGTGATCGATTTTGGAAACGGATGGGATAAGTATTTACCGTTAGCAGAATTCTCGTATAATAATAGTTATCATGCGAGCATTAAAGCTGCACCATTCGAAGCATTGTATGGAAGGAAGTGTAGATCTCCTATCTGTTGGAATGAAGTAGGAGATCGACATTTAACTGGTCCCGAGATCATACACGAAACGACTGAGAAGATAGTACAAATCAAGGAGAGATTGAAAACAGCCCGTAGTCGCCAAAAGAGCTACGCCGATGTCCGAAGGAAACCATTAGAGTTTCAGATCGGTGACATGGTTATGCTAAAGGTGTCACCTTGGAAAGGTGTGATACGTTTTGGAAAAAGGGGTAAACTGAACCCAAGATATGTAGGCCCGTTCAAGATCATCGAACGCATTGGACCGGTAGCTTATCGACTCGAGTTACCGCAACAACTCGCCGGAGTACATAATACCTTTCACGTCTCGAACCTTAAGAAGTGTCTTGCAAAGGAAGACCTCACCATTCCTCTTGAAGAAATCCATGTCGACGAGAAACTACAATTCGTCGAAGAACCAATCGAAATCATGGACCGTGAAGTTAAACAGCTCAAGCAGAGCAACATACCGATCGTTAAGGTTCGTTGGAATGCTCGAAGAGGTCCCGAGTTTACGTGGGAACGGGAGGATCAGATGAAACAAAAGTATCCACACTTGTTTCTCGATGACGCAAAATAGGTACAATTTTAAAATTTCGGGACGAAATTTATTTAACGGGGAGGCAATGTAACGACCCGCACTTTTTCGATCGTTCTATACTTATAAGATTAATATTTACATAAATTAAACCTTACCAACATGATAAGCAATCCAAATTGTCGAGACTTATGTTTTTCGAAAAGAGTTTTACACAACGTTTGACCGTCTAGTTTGACCGATGATATCACGAACTATACAATATATGATAATTATACGTTTGTGTATATATATGTATATATACATATTTAACATGACCTAAGAATGTTTTAATATCTCATTTTGTATTAATAACAATAAGTTATAAGTATATTTTGAAACTACTAACTTAAGTTTTCAAAACGATAACCATACGTAACGTTATTTGACTTAAATACTTATGACCTATAATGTTTATACATATATCGTATAAGTAATGTATTTAATCACTTTTAAAGACTTAAATACATAAAACAATATAAGTATATTTACAAAAGATAACTATATTTGAATCCTCGTTCCGTTTTCTCAAAGATTTCTATACGTATACCTAGGGTATATGTACCCGTATCATACGCAGCTTCTAGATGTATTTACTATTGGTATATACCAATAAAACTCTGCTCCTTAGCAGCCTTAAATGATTAAGAAACATGTGGAACCAACCATTTGTCAAGTAGCATGAATTATTTAGCAAGAAAACAAAGTTAGGTATCTTTTTTTTCCTTTATAACCTAAAAACGTTTTTATGCATGCACACCATTTCTTCACCCCATTTTCTCATACTTACACTTCCATTTCTCTCTCAAAATACTCTTAACTTCATACTTGATCATCTCCAAGCATTTTCCCCATCATTTAGCTTCAAAAACAACACTTAAACCTCATAAGAAAACCTTACAAAAACACTTCAAGAAATCCTTCCAAGAACACCAACTTACTTCCAATCTTTCATCCACTTCCATCACCCTTTTGGTTCTAGGTTCTTACTCCTCTTTTACAACAACCTTGTCCAAGGAACTTGAGGTAGAATCTATGTTCATAACCTTATTCGATTCATATATATATAGCTATCTTATTTTGTGGTATAAAATTTTAACAACAAGAACATAGTTTGAATGTTTTCAAACTTGTTTGCAAACTAAATAGATCCTTCTAACTTAACTTTTAAAATACTCCAAGACCTGTAATATAACTTAAATATATGCTAATTTAACAAGGTATAACTTGGTTTTTCAAAGATTATCTTAAAAACTGTTTTTACGACGTCGGAGTGCCACCGGGGGCTGTTTTGGGTTGGATAATTAAAAACCATCTTAAACTTTGAATTGGAGGTTTATTTTCTGGAAAAATGATTTTTACTATGAATATGATAACACATAAAAATTTCATGATTTAACTCAAAGTATAAGTATTTTTAGAAAAATAATCATTTAAGGTTGTTTACATGATGGAAAATGATTAACTTCATAAGTTTCACTAAAGTTTGACCTATGCCGTGTGATTTTGAATACAAACTAAGGTATTTACAGTTCATAGTCTTAAAGAGGGACTCGATCCAAGGAGATGGCAAGTTGAATCAACGAAAACGGAGTTGTAACGAAGAAACTATGACCGAAACAAAATCGGATATCCAAGACTAGTTTAGCCACGAAAATAATTGGGAAAAATTAAATAAATCACATCTTTTTAAGTTAACATGATATTTTATATATATGTACTTATAATTCAATTTTATATGGTTCAGGATCACCCGTAAACAACACGAGAAGATTAATCATAAGATCCCATGATTGTACGCAACACGTCATTTGACAACACCGGTACTTTATGTACGCAACACGTCATTTGACAACACCGGTACCGTGAGTCAAGATTAATCTCGACCAATACATATACGATGGGGTTTTATTTATTTCGTTGGGGGTTTTATTTATTTCATTGCGGGTATATTAAACATCTAAAAATGAATCATTAAAATTGAATTACTAACAACGAACTGCTAACTACGGACTAAGAATTATTCAAAGTATTAAAAGTATAACAAGTATATATATGTGACGTTTGTTTAAAAAGAAAAGGTATTGATATATTATATATGGATAGGTTCGTGATATCAACCGGAGACCAAGTCAAATTATATATATATCTTCAAGACGAAAGTGAGTATATAGTCCCACTTTTAAACTCTAAATATTTCGGGATGAGAATACATGTATTTTATGTTTTACGTTATGGACACAAGTAACTGAAAAATATATTCTACGTTGAGTTGTACCACTGGCATACTTCCCTGTAGCTTGGTAACTGTTATTTACAGCGGTATTGTAAACGCGAATCCTGTTGATAGATCTATCGGGCCTGACAACCCCAACCAGACTGGACGACCAGTATTCAACGGTTGCACAGTACTTCGTTTCGTGACTACACTTGGTACGGTGTAGTAAGATTTCATAATAAAGGGAATATGCGACGTGATTAAATGTTAAGTATGGTTACCAAGTGCTCAACCACTTAGAATATTTTTATTAAACTGTTTATATACGAAATCTTGTGGTCTATATATATATATATATATATATATATATATATATATTGCTGCCGGCATTAAACCTATATCTCACCAACTTTATGTTGACCTTTTAAAACATGTCTATTCTCAGGTGATTACTAAAGCTTCCGCTGCATTATGTTGAATTTGAGCAGGATCTTGCGTACGCATATTTGTGTCAAAAATAAAACTGCATACCCAAGGATTTGTGTTGTAAAATATGCTCGAAATCGTGTTGTTATCATTATATGTAAAGTTTGTAAGTCGAAGATTATCGCTAAACGATAATCATCTTTTTATTGTCTAAAGCTTGTAACAAAAATAATGGTTATGGTTTGTAATGTATAATATATGCAGTTTCTCTTTTAAAAATGTCGCATATAGAGGTCAATACCTCGCAATGAAATCATACGTTATCTAACACGTTCTTATGGTTAAGGACGGGTTATGACAGGGGGGAGTGAATAGTTACTTAATACGTTTTTAACACTTTTTCGATTGATCACCAAATTTGATTTAACTTTGATCAACCAACTCAACTCAAACTTGATGTGTGTAGTGTATATGTTCAAAATGATTAATGAAGTAATGTAAAGAAGATAGATACAAGGATTTATAGTGGTTCGAGTGGATGTTAACTAATCCACCTTAATCCACTCCCCGATTACACTAATCGGGATTTGTTGCTTCACTAAGCACTTTTCTCCAAACCCGGTGGAGATCCAATTTACAAGTCTTCAACTTCTTTGGTAGACAACAAACCTAATCTTTCTATCCCTTTGAAAGATCAACTCCAACCTAGATCAACTTGTCTTCACCTTGGACAAGTATTAATCTCCAAATAAGATTAATTAATTTCCTAAGTCCCTTTAAGGAAGTGGATCACTAAGCTAGCCTATGCTTCTACTAATTGAAGTTACAAGACTTATACACTTTGCAATGATGATCCTAACACAATACTAGGACATACATTACATTAAGTAAACTCACAAGATAAATGATTTTGATTAGTAAGTTTACAACAACCCAGTTCTATATCTATAAGATCATAGAATCTTCTCTTGCTTGATCACATTTAAGTAGTAATTGATGCACTTGTGATCACTGGAGATAAGCCTTTGAAATATGCAAGAGGGTCAACTTCAAATGCTCTTAAATGTTTGCCTTTTATAGTGAGATTCAAAAAATAGCCGTTGACACACGGTTGCCTGCACGGTCGACCGTGGTGCAACCGTGCATGCTCCAGTCCAAATTAAGTATCCGTTGTATAGCTGTTTGACTCAAATTTGAACACCACATTTTGGCACCTTTACTCCTTCTAGCACCTGCAAAAGAAACCAAACATTCTATACAAGTGCTATATGCATTAAGTGTGTGAGATTTGATCATAATGCATGAAAGTGACTAATCATTCTAAAAGTGGCAAACCCAACATTCTTGGAGCAGTGTCTTGATTGATATTTAGGGAAATTTCAGTTTGGTTAAGACTTAGTTAGTCACATTAATGTCTTTGGTTCAATTCTAAAGACTAGTCACTATGTCATTAACTTCCTAGTTTCAATTAATCACAAGTCATGTTGTTTTTAAGTTTAGTTAGAGATTAATTGAACAATGTCTCTATAAGATAATCATGAAGCATGTAGAGACATCAAAGTTAAGTCATAAGCAATCACCCTTAGTTACTTAGAATAGATCAAATAGATAATTGACTATACTTTCATTGTGAACCATTTTACACTTAATCTATTGGAGTAGGTTAGTTACTTGAATCCTAACTAATGAGCACATAGCAAACATATTAATTAAGTTGACAAGTTTATGAGTATTAAGCATATTGGCAAGTAGAAAGTAATACTCACATAGCAAGAGATAGTTATTCTAGGATCAATCATATAGATACTTGCATAACTTATAATTTAAGCACTTAATAAGTTTAATGTGCAATATGACACATTATATGATTAATGTGTAAGCACACATTAATGTTCAATACATGCACAAGGGAAGAGCAATCTCTATTTGGGACTTGGTGACCATCCTAAATGTATCTAAGTGTGTTTTAGGACTAGAAGTCATTACTAGTTAATCTTGAGAGCATTGTTCCTCATTTAGTCTTAATTAATCACTAAGTCATTTCTAATAGCAATCATTGTTCTAGTGACATTGGCTTAAGTGTGTTGGTACTTGATGATCATACTAAGGATATCTAGATAAGAATTAAGATCACAAGTTGTTGATTAACACTTATGTGTTATGCCTAATCTTGGTTAATTTGTCATTAAGATGTCATTAGGTGCAATTAATCACAATTAGTGTTTTTATGACCAAACCTCGGTTGAGTATGAAGAAGGCATCTATTCTAAGCATGTTGAGAAAGGTTTCATGAATTATAGATGTCGGGAACTAATCAAACTTTATTTGGTCAAAAATGGTAACAGAGAAAACTGTGGTCGCACTGCGGTTGACCAAGGTGGCAACCGTGCAACTTGTTTTCACAAAACTGCATTGCAATTCAGTTTGGGTTTTCACGGTTGACTATGCAGTCGACTGTACCTTGACCATGTGTTTAGCTGAAGTTTTAATTTCATTCTTTAATCTATGTTTGACTTGGTCATTTGCAAGATAAAGTATGGATTAGTGACCTTGCGTGTTTTATGTTAAGATGTCAGTCATCATTTATGTATATGTATGTGTCATCATCAAAACATATTCTTTGGTTAATCACACTTTGGTTAATCATACTTAAATTTATCGTTTAGTGCATTAATCCACATTCAATCAACATATTCCCCCTTTTTGATGATGACAAACATACAAGTGATGAGGGACATTTTGCTATAAATACGCAAGTGTTAACAATCACTTGTATCCATCTTTCTCCCCCTTTTGTCGAAGCAAAAAGTTTAGCTCCCCCTAGAACTAAACTCGTCCTTAGAACAAAAATCCCCCTTAAATTGTGCATATTGGAAAAACATATATATTAAAACACAACAAGCACACATTTTATTCAAGGCACGTACTAAGCACAGATAATTCATACATAAATAATATATGATAGTCAAAAGAAGCTCAATTTTCATGATGAGAGGAGTGACCCTTGTCCTTGTCCTCAAGTCGTGATAATATTCGACCAAGTTTTAGAATGTTTCCATGAATTACACTGTTTTGTCCCTGTGTCGAAAGAGAACAAAAGTTGGGTGAATTTTTTAGAGGAGGTTCTTGGATATGCTTGGTTGATGCTTTGCATATTGGATATGATGAAACTTGAGAAGCGTAGTGATAGGAAGTCATCAATTTGAGATGAGCAAAGAGTTTAGTTAAGTGAAGGCCATAAGGTAGTTTCAAGAAGGGTTCTTGAGCTACCTGTTATATTCTAGATGCCATCAGAAATGCAATGTTTACCTTAAGTGAGTGTATGAGACACCACAAAAGAGTAACCTCATTTGCATTCATTCTCCAAAGTAATTCACCCTTTCCATATACGTTTATGGAGATGATCTGTTGCCATAGATCATATGTGTAACATCCCGCGTTTTTCCGTTAAATTTATTTTAACACTATCTATTTTTTAAATAATATCTTTCGTTATTTATATTCGTAGATTCCGTTGACAAACGTTCATAATATTCTCGTTATTTAACTATAACATCACTCGTTTACTTGAGCGTTTTTTTAAAATATTTATTTGGTTAATTCCCGCACCCGCTTTGAAACTTGAGGGACCGAGGTTGCCAAGTGGGCAAACTAGTTGACTAGGTCAACTAGTCAACCCACCTCATCCACCCATTCACTTCCACTCACCTCCTCATCTCTTCCTCTCCTTCTCATCTTTCATTTTTGAACTTAAACACCCAACTCACAAAAATCATCATCTAAATTCGGATCAAGAGACAAACATCAAAACAAATTACATATTCGTGATCCTCTCTTCATCCTCTACATTTTGGTACCAATTTCATCTCGTTTGGGTAACTTTCTAAAAACACTAGATTTTCTCTAAATTCATTTTATATACTAGAAATGGTGTTAGTTAGTGTCTATGGCTCGTGTATAACATGAATATATGAATTGTTTGCTCGATTTATTGTTTTGAGTAACTAGTTTGAACATTTGAAATGGGTTTGCTTAATCTTACATTTTGGAAGATTAAATGTTGTTTAAATACTAAAATTCATGCTTTAATTGTGTTACTAGTATCACTAGCTTCGTTTTGATGCGTAGGTTGAGTAAGAAAACTTCAAGAACATGATTAATGAGTTTGTGAAGTTTGGTTAGGGTTTGATAGCTTTAAAACGAACTTTTGATGCATTGAATGCTTGTTAATGTTATTGATAAGTGTTTTGTTGTAATGTATGTTTCATTACCTTCAAAACAGCATATCATATGTGTGAATTGGATTCCCGAATTTTAAAATGCATTTTGTGAACTTGAAACTTTAAAAATAAACCTTTAATGATCACTTGACGAGATTTCGGTTATTGCAATTGATGTTTTTGCTTGATGAAAAGTGGTTAGTCGTATTCCTTGTCAAAAGAACTTCCCAACGATATAAGATACGTATTCTAAGTGTTTGCGGTTTGTGTTTTATGCATAAAAAGGTTTTGGGTTGAGACTTAGTGATAATGCTAAAAACGAACATATATTTCATAGCATTATTCCTCAAGAAAGACAAGCTTTTAGTTGCAATTGTTCTATTTAAAAGTGATATTCGTTTAAATAATAAAAGGTGAAGACAAAAGACAGATTCGACGAATTGAAGACGCAAACGACCAAAAAGCTCAAAAGTACAAAAGACAATCAAAGAGGTTCCAATTATTGATAAGAAACGTCTCGAAATTACAAAAGTACAAGATTCAAAACGCAAAGTACAAGATATTAAATTATACGCAAGGACGTTCGAAAATCCGGAACCGGGACCAGAGTCAACTCTCAACGCTCGACGCAACGGACTAAAAATTACAAGTCAACTATGCATATGAATATAATATAATACATAATTAATTCTTAAAATTAATATATATATTATATTATATTTATAAAACGTCGGCACAAGGAAACAAGCAACATGTGAAATGTCCCGTTCTTATTGATTAAAAATGTTCCATATTAATTGATTTCGTTGCGAGGTTTTGACCTCTATATGAGACGTTTTTCAAAGACTGCATTCATTTTTAAAACAAACCATAACCTTTATTTCATAAATAAAGGTTTAAAAAGCTTTACGTAGATTATCAAATAATGATAATCTAAAATATCCTGTTTACACACGACCATTACATAATGGTTTACAATACAAATATGTTACATCGAAATCAGTTTCTTGAATGCAGTTTTTACACAATATCATACAAACATGGACTCCAAATCTTGTCCTTATTTTAGTATGCAACAGCGGAAGCTCTTAATATTCACCTGAGAATAAACATGCTTTAAACGTCAACAAAAATGTTGGTGAGTTATAGGTTTAACCTATATATATCAAATCGTAACAATAGACCACAAGATTTCATATTTCAATACACATCCCATACATAGAGATAAAAATCATTCATATGGTGAACACCTGGTAACCGACATTAACAAGATGCATATATAAGAATATCCCCATCATTCCGGGACACCCTTCGGATATGATATAAATTTCGAAGTACTAAAGCATCCGGTACTTTGGATGGGGTTTGTTAGGCCCAATAGATCTATCTTTAGGATTCGCGTCAATTATGGTGTCTGTTCCCTAATTCTTAGATTACCAGACTTAATGAAAAGGGGCATATTCGATTTCGATAATTCAACCATAGAATGTAGTTTCACGTACTTGTGTCTATTTTGTAAATCATTTATAAAACCTGCATGTATTCTCATCCCAAAAATATTAGATTTTAAAAGTGGGACTATAACTCACTTTCACAGATTTTTACTTCGTCGGGAAGTAAGACTTGGCCACTGGTTGATTCACGAACCTATAACAATATATACATATATATCAAAGTATGTTCAAAATATATTTACAACACTTTTAATATATTTTGATGTTTTAAGTTTATTAAGTCAGCTGTCCTCGTTAGTAACCTACAACTAGTTGTCCACAGTTAGATGTACAGAAATAAATCGACAAATATTATCTTGAATCAATCCACGACCCAGTGTATACGTATCTCAGTATTGATCACAACTCAAACTATATATATTTTGGAATCAACCTCAACCCTGTATAGCTAACTCCAATATTCACATATAGAGTGTCTATGGTTGTTCCGAAATATATATAGATGTGTCGACATGATAGGTCGAAACATTGTATACGTGTCTATGGTATCTCAAGATTACATAATATATAATACAAGTTGATTAAGTTATGGTTGGAATAGATTTGTTACCAATTTTCACGTAGCTAAAATGAGAAAAATTATCCAATCTTGTTTTACCCATAACTTCTTCATTTTAAATCCGTTTTGAGTGAATCAAATTGCTATGGTTTCATATTGAACTCTATTTTATGAATCTAAACAGAAAAGTATAGGTTTATAGTCGGAAAAATAAGTTACAAGTCGTTTTTGTAAAGGTAGTCATTTCAGTCGAAAGAACGACGTCTAGATGACCATTTTAGAAAACATACTTCCACTTTAAGTTTAATCATAATTTTTGGATATAGTTTCATGTTCATAATAAAAATCATTTTCTCATAATAACAACTTTAAAATCAAAGTTTATCATAGTTTTTAATTAACCAACCCAAAACAGCCCGCGGTGTTACTACGACGGCGTAAATCCGGTTTTACGGTGTTTTTCGTGTTTTCAGGTTTTAAATCATTAAGTTAGCATATCATATAGATATAGAACATGTGTTTAGTTGATTTTAAAAGTCAAGTTAGAAGGATTAACTTTTGTTTGCGAACAAGTTTAGAATTAACTAAACTATGTTCTAGTGATTACAAATGTAAACCTTCGAATAAGATAGCTTTATATGTATGAATCGAATGATGTTATGAACATCATTACTACCTTAAGTTCCTTGGATAAACCTACTGGAAAAGAGAAAAATGGATCTAGCTTCAATGGATCCTTGGATGGCTCGAAGTTCTTGAAGCAGAATCATGACACGAAAACAAGTTCAAGTAAGATCATCACTTGAAATAAGATTGTTATAGTTATAGAAATTGAACTAAAGTTTGAATATGATTATTACCTTGTATTAGAATGATAACCTACTGTAAGAAACAAAGATTTCTTGAGGTTGGATGATCACCTTACAAGATTGGAAGTGAGCTAGCAAACTTGAAAGTATTCTTGATTTTATGAAACTAGAACTTTTGGAATTTATGAAGAACACTTAGAACTTGAAGATAGAACTTGAGAGAGATCAATTAGATGAAGAAAATTGAAGAATGAAAGTGTTTGTAGGTGTTTTTGGTCGTTGGTGTATGGATTAGATATAATGGATATGTAATTTTGTTTTCATGTAAATAAGTCATGAATGATTACTCATATTTTTGTAATTTTATGAGATATTTCATGCTAGTTGCCAAATGATGGTTCCCACATGTGTTAGGTGACTCACATGGGCTGATAAGAGCTGATCATTGGAGTGTATATACTAATAGTACATACATCTAAAAGCTGTGTATTGTACGAGTACGAATACGGGTGCATACGAGTAGAATTGTTGATGAAACTGAACGAGGATGTAATTGTAAGCATTTTTGTTAAGTAGAAGTATTTTGATAAGTGTATTGAAGTCTTTAAAAAGTGTATAAATACATATTAAAACACTACATGTATATACATTTTAACTGAGTCGTTAAGTCATCGTTAGTCGTTACATGTAAGTGTTGTTTTGAAACCTTTAGGTTAACGATCTTGTTAAATGTTGTTAACCCAATGTTTATAATATCAAATGAGATTTTAAATTATTATATTATCATGTATGAATATCTCTTAATATGATATATATACATTAAATGTCTTTACAACGATAATCGTTACATATATGTCTCGTTTAAAAATCATTAAGTTAGTAGTCTTGTTTTTACATATGTAGTTCATTGTTAATATACTTAATGATATGTTTAATTATCATAGTATCATGTTAACTATATATATATCCATATATATGTCATCATATAGTTTTTACAAGTTTTAACGTTCGTGAATCACCGGTCAACTTGGGTGGTCAATTGTCTATATGAAACATATTTCAATTAATCAAGTCTTAACAAGTTTGATTGCTTAACATGTTGGAAACATTTAATCATGTAAATATCAATCTCAATTAATATATATAAACATGTAAAAGTTCGGGTCACTACAGTACCTACCCGTTAAATAAATTTCGTCCCGAAATTTTAAGCTGTTGAAGGTGTTGACGAATCTTCTGGAAATAGATGCGGGTATTTCTTCTTCATCTGATCTTCACGCTCCCAGGTGAACTCGGGTCCTCTACGAGCATTCCATCGAACCTTAACAATTGGTATCTTGTTTTGCTTAAGTCTTTTAACCTCACGATCCATTATTTCGACGGGTTCTTCGATGAATTGAAGTTTTTCGTTGATTTGGATTTCATCTAACGGAATAGTGAGATCTTCTTTAGCAAAACATTTCTTTAAATTCGAGACGTGGAAAGTGTTATGTACAGCCGCGAGTTGTTGAGGTAACTCTAGTCGGTAAGCTACTGGTCCGATACGATCAATAATCTTGAATGGTCCAATATACCTTGGATTTAATTTCCCTCGTTTACCAAATCGAACAACGCCTTTCCAAGGTGCAACTTTAAGCATGACCATCTCTCCAATTTCAAATTCTATATCTTTTCTTTTAATGTCAGCGTAGCTCTTTTGTCGACTTTGGGCGGTTTTCAACCGTTGTTGAATTTGGATGATCTTCTCGGTAGTTTCTTGTATAATCTCCGGACCCGTAATCTGTCTATCCCCCACTTCACTCCAACAAATCGGAGACCTGCACTTTCTACCATAAAGTGCTTCAAACGGTGCCATCTCAATGCTTGAATGGTAGCTGTTGTTGTAGGAAAATTCTGCTAACGGTAGATGTCGATCCCAACTGTTTCCGAAATCAATAACACATGCTCGTAGCATGTCTTCAAGCGTTTGTATCGTCCTTTTGCTCTGCCCATCAGTTTGTGGATGATAGGCAGTACTCATGTCTAGACGAGTTCCTAATGCTTGCTGTAATGTCTGCCAGAATCTTGAAATAAATCTGCCATCCCTATCAGAGATAATAGAGATTGGTATTCCATGTCTGGAGATGACTTCCTTCAAATACAGTCGTGCTAACTTCTCCATCTTGTCATCTTCTCTTATTGGCAAGAAGTGTGCTGATTTGGTGAGACGGTCAACTATTACCCAAATAGTATCAAAACCACTTGCAGTCCTTGGCAATTTAGTGATGAAATCCATGGTAATGTTTTCCCATTTCCATTCCGGGATTTCGGGTTGTTGAAGTAGACCTGATGGTTTCTGATGCTCAGCTTTGACCTTAGAACACGTCAAACATTCTCCTACGTATTTAGCAACATCGGCTTTCATACCCGGCCACCAAAAATGTTTCTTGAGATCCTTGTACATCTTCCCCGTTCCAGGATGTATTGAGTATCTGGTTTTATGAGCTTCTCTAAGTACCATTTCTCTCATATCTCCAAATTTTGGTACCCAAATCCTTTCAGCCCTATACCGGGTTCCGTCTTCCCGAATATTAAGATGCTTCTTCGATCCTTTGGGTATTTCATCCTTTAAATTTCCCTCCTTTAAAACTCCTTGTTGCGCCTCCTTTATTTGAGTAGTAATGTTATTATGAATCATTATATTCATAGATTTTACTCGAATGGGTTCTCTGTCCTTCCTGCTCAAGGCATCGGCTACCACATTTGCCTTCCCCGGGTGGTAACGAATCTCAAAGTCGTAATCATTCAATAATTCAATCCACCTACACTGCCTCATATTCAGTTGTTTCTGATTAAATATGTGTTGAAGACTCTTGTGGTCGGTATATATAATACTTTTGACCCCATATAAGTAGTGCCTCCAAGTCTTTAATGCAAAAACAACCGCGCCTAATTCCAAATCATGCGTCGTATAATTTTGTTCGTGAATCTTCAATTGTCTAGACGCATAAGCAATCACCTTCGTTCGTTGCATTAATACACAACCGAGACCTTGCTTTGATGCATCACAATAAATCACAAAATCATCATTCCCTTCAGGCAATGACAATATAGGTGCCGTAGTTAGCTTTTTCTTCAATAACTGAAACGCTTTCTCTTGTTCATCATTCCATTCAAATTTCTTCCCTTTATGCGTTAATGCAGTCAAGGGTTTTGCTATTCTGGAAAAGTCTTGGATGAACCTTCTGTAGTAACCAGCTAGTCCTAAAAACTGGCGTATGTGTTTCGGAGTTTTCGGGGTTTTCCACTTTTCAACAGTTTCTATCTTTGCCGGATCCACCTTAATACCTTCTTTGTTCACTATGTAACCGAGGAATTGAACTTCTTCCAACCAAAATGCACACTTTGAAAACTTAGCGTACAATTCTTCCTTCCTCAATACTTCTAACACCTTTCTCAAATGTTCACCGTGTTCTTGGTCATTCTTTGAGTAAATAAGTATGTCATCAATGAAAACAATGACAAACTTGTCAAGGTATGGTCCACACACTCGGTTCATAAGGTCCATGAACACAGCTGGTGCATTAGTTAAACCAAACGGCATGACCATAAACTCGTAATGACCGTAACGTGTTCTGAAAGCAGTCTTTGGAATATCATCTTCTTTCACCCGCATTTGATGATACCCAGAACGTAAGTCAATCTTTGAATAAACAGACGAGCCTTGTAGTTGATCAAATAAGTCATCGATTCTCGGTAGTGGGTAGCGGTTCTTGATGGTAAGTTTGTTCAACTCTCGGTAGTCGATACACAACCTGAATGTACCATCTTTCTTCTTGACAAACAAAACAGGAGCTCCCCACGGTGATGTGCTTGGTCGAATGAAACCACGCTCTAAAAGTTCTTGTAATTGGCTTTGTAGTTCTTTCATCTCGCTGGGTGCGAGTCTGTAAGGAGCACGAGCTATTGGTGCAGCTCCTGGTACAAGATCTATTTGAAATTCAACGGATCGATGTGGGGGTAATCCCGGTAATTCTTTCGGAAATACATCAGGAAATTCTTTTGCGACGGGAACATCATTGATGCTCTTTTCTTCAGTTTGTACTTTCTCGACGTGTGCTAGAACAGTATAGCAACCTTTTCTTATTAGTTTTTGTGCCTTCAAATTACTAATAAGATGTAGCTTCGTGTTGCCCTTTTCTCCGTACACCATTAAGGGTTTTCCTTTTTCTCGTATAATGCGAATTGCATTTTTGTAACAAACGATCTCCGCTTTCACTTCTTTCAACCAGTCCATACCGATTATCACATCAAAACTCCCTAACTCTACTGGTATCAAATCAATCTTAAATGTTTCGCTAACCAGTTTAATTTCTCGATTCCGACATATATTATCTGCTGAAATTAATTTACCATTTGCTAATTCGAGTAAAAATTTACTATCCAAAGGCGTCAATGGACAACTTAATTTAGCACAAAAATCTCTACTCATATAGCTTCTATCCGCACCCGAATCAAATAAAACGTAAGCAGATTTATTGTCAATAAGAAACGTACCCGTAACAAGCTCCGGGTCTTCCTGTGCCTCTGCCGCATTAATATTGAAAACTCTTCCACGGCCTTGTCCATTCGTGTTCTCCTGGTTCGGGCAATTTCTAATAATGTGGCCCGGTTTTCCACATTTATAACAAACTACATTGGCATAACTTGCTCCGACACTACTTGCTCCGCCATTACTCGTTCCGACACCATTTGTTCCTTTCGTTCTATTAACCCCTGGTCCGTAGACCTCACACTTCGCCGCGCTATGACCATTTCTTTTACACTTGTTGCAAAATTTGGTGCAGAACCCCGAGTGATTCTTTTCACACCTTTGGCATAGCTGCTTCTGATTGTTGTTGTTGTTGCGGTTATTATTATTGTTGGGATGATTGTTGTAGTTGCTATTGTTGTTGTTGTTGTTGTTGTTGGGCCGTTTGTTGTAGTTGCGATTGATGTTGCGATTGTTGGGATAATTGTTGCGATTATTGTTGTAATTACTGTTGTTGTTGTATTGGTGATTCTTATCACCGTTTTCCTCCCACTTTCTTTTGACTTGCTTCACATTGGCCTCTTCAGCAGTCTGTTCTTTAATTCTTTCTTCAATTTGGTTCACGAGTTTGTGAGCCATTCTACATGCCTGTTGTATGGAGGCGGGCTCGTGTGAACTTATATCTTCTTAGATTCTTTCCGGTAATCCTTTCACAAACGCGTCGATCTTCTCTTCCTCATCTTCGAATGCTCCCGGACACAATAGGCACAATTCTGTGAATCGTCTTTCGTACGTGGTAATATCAAATCCTTGGGTTCGTAACCCTCTAAGTTCTGTCTTGAGCTTATTGACCTCGGTTCTGGGACGGTACTTCTCGTTCATCAAGTGCTTGAATGCTGACCACGGTAGTGCGTACGCATCGTCTTGTCCTACTTGCTCTAGATAGGTATTCCACCATGTTAACGCAGAACCTGTGAAGGTATGCGTAGCGTACTTTACTTTGTCCTCTTCAGTACACTTACTTATGGCAAACACCGATTCGACCTTCTCGGTCCACCGTTTCAATCCGATCGGTCCTTCGGTTCCATCAAATTCCAAAGGTTTGCAGGCAGTGAATTCTTTGTAGGTGCATCCTACACGATTTCCTGTACTGCTAGATCCAAGGTTATTGTTGGTATGTAGCGCAGCCTGTACTGCGGCTATGTTTGAAGCTAGAAAAGTACGGAATTCCTCTTCATTCATATTCACGGTGTGTCGAGTAGTCGGTGCCATTTCCTTCAAAATAGTTAAATGGAACAAGTTAATCATACAGAATATTAAGAGTAGTTAATAGTATTTTGTAGCATAATATGAACTCATTTATAAAAGCTTTTTCTTCATATTAGCGTTTTATAAGTTTAAATTCGGGTAGTACCTACCCGTTAAGTTCATACTTAGTAGCTAATATACAATTCAACTACTACAATTCTATATGAAAAACTGATTATAATAATATTTCGCGTTCAAACTTTTATACAATATTTTACAAACTTACAATACCGCTTATTTTACATAAAGCATGAAATATAGCACACAATAACTTTGATACAAGATAGTTGTGAAGATAATTCTAGCTAGTACACAAGTCGTTCAGCAAAGGCAATAAAGACACGTAATTCATACGTCCAGAAACAAGTCATGCATTCTGGTTTTACTAGGACTACTTCCCATCCTTGGTCTTGTGCAACATAACCGTTATGGCCGTTGATAAGACAGCGTGTTGTAACGTCGTCAAAGGGACGAGGGTTACGTAATGTCCAACAGTCCCGTAATAATCTAAAAACCTCATTTCTTACCCCAATTACCGACTCCGTCACTTGTGGAAACGTTTTGTTTAATAGTTGTAGCCCGATGTTCTTGTTCTCACTTTGGTGAGAAGCGAACATTACTAATCCGTAAGCATAACATGCTTCTTTATGTTGCATGTTAGCCGCTTTTTCTAAATCACGAAGTCCAATATTCGGATATATTGAGTCAAAATAATTTCTTAACCCGTTGCGTAAAATAGCATTTGGGTTCCCCGCAATATATGCGTCAAAGTAAACACATCGTAACGTATGGGTTTCCCAATGTGATATCCCCCATCTTTCAAACGAAAGTCTCTTATAAACCAAGACATTCTTGGAACGTTCTTCGAATGTCTTACAAACTGATCTCGCCTTAAATAGTTGTGCCGAGGAATTCTGGCCGACTCTAGACAAGATTTCATCAATCATGTCTCCGGGTAGGTCTCTTAAAATATTGGGTTGTCTATCCATTTTGTGTTTTTAAACTGTAAAATAGACAAGAGTTAGATTCATAAAAAAATACTTATTAATACAAGCAATTTTTACATATATCATAAAGCATAAGAACACTATATTACATATATTACACCACACGAATACAACTATCTTATTCCAACTTGCTCGTTTCTTCTTCTTCGATTTTGGTTCGTTTTGCCAAGTTTCTAGGGATATATGATGTTCCCCTAATACGAGCCGTCGTTGTCCCATTGGTTTAGAAAAACCTGGTGGTTTAGAGGTTCCCGGGTCATTGTTACAACTTAAGGACTTCGGGCGTTGACGATACATATAAAGTTCATCGGGGTTGGAATTAGATTTCTCTATTTTTATGCCCTTTCCCTTATTATTTTCTTTTGCCTTTTTAAATTCAGTTGGGGTAATTTCTATAACATCATCGGAATTCTCGTCGGAATCCGATTCATCGGAGAATTGGTAATCCTCCCAATATTTTGCTTCCTTGGCGGAAACACCATTGACCATAATTAACCTTGGTCGGTTGGTTGAGGATTTTCTTTTACTTAACCGTTTTATTATTTCCCCCACCGGTTCTATTTCTTCATCCGGTTCCGATTCTTCTTCCGGTTCCGATTCTTCTTCCGGTTCCGACTCTTCTTCCGGTTCCTCTTCGGGAACTTGTGAATCAGTCCACGAATCATACCAATTTACATTTGACTCTTCATTATTATTAGGTGAGTCAATGGGACTTGTTCTAGAGGTAGACATCTATCACATAATATCAAACGCGTTAAGAGATTAATATATCACATAATATTCACATGTTAAAAATATATAGTTTCCAACAAAATTTGTTAAGCAATCATTTTTCAAGTAAACACGGTCGAAGTCCAGACTCACTAATGCATCCTAACAAACTCGATAAGACACACTAATGAAAAATTCTGGTTCTCTAAGACCAACGCTCGGATACCAACTGAAATGTCCCGTTCTTATTGATTAAAAACGTTCCATATTAATTGATTTCGTTGCGAGGTTTTGACCTCTATATGAGACGTTTTTCAAAGACTGCATTCATTTTTAAAACAAACCATAACCTTTATTTCATAAATAAAGGTTTAAAAAGCTTTACGTAGATTATCAAATAATGATAATCTAAAATATCCTGTTTACACACGACCATTACATAATGGTTTACAATACAAATATGTTACATCGAAATCAGTTTCTTGAATGCAGTTTTTACACAATATCATACAAACATGGACTCCAAATCTTGTCCTTATTTTAGTATGCAACAGCGGAAGCTCTTAATATTCACCTCAGAATAAACATGCTTTAAACGTCAACAAAAATGTTGGTGAGTTATAGGTTTAACCTATATATATCAAATCGTAACAATAGACCACAAGATTTCATATTTCAATACACATCACATACATAGAGATAAAAATCATTCATATGGTGAACACCTGGTAACCGACATTAACAAGATGCATATATAAGAATATCCCCATCATTCCGGGACACCCTTCGGATATGATATAAATTTCGAAGTACTAAAGCATCCGGTACTTTGGATGGGGTTTGTTAGGCCCAATAGATCTATCTTTAGGATTCGCGTCAATTAGGGTGTCTGTTCCCTAATTCTTAGATTACCAGACTTAATAAAAAGGGGCATATTCGATTTCGATAATTCAACCATAGAATGTAGTTTCACGTACTTGTGTCTATTTTGTAAATCATTTATAAAACCTGCATGTATTCTCATCACAAAAATATTAGATTTTAAAAGTGGGACTATAACTCACTTTCACAGATTTTTACTTCGTCGGGAAGTAAGACTTGGCCACTGGTTGATTCACGAACCTATAACAATATATACATATATATCAAAGTATGTTCAAAATATATTTACAACACTTTTAATATATTTTGATGTTTTAAGTTTATTAAGTCAGCTGTCCTGGTTAGTAACCTACAACTAGTTGTCCACAGTTAGATGTACAGAAATAAATCGACAAATATTATCTTGAATCAATCCACGACCCAGTGTATACGTATCTCAGTATTGATCACAACTCAAACTATATATATTTTGGAATCAACCTCAACCCTGTATAGCTAACTCCAACATTCACATATAGAGTGTCTATGGTTGTTCCGAAATATATATAGATGTGTCGACATGATAGGTCGAAACATTGTATACGTGTCTATGGTATCTCAAGATTACATAATATACAATACAAGTTGATTAAGTTATGGTTGGAATAGATTTGTTACCAATTTTCACGTAGCTAAAATGAGAAAAATTATCCAATCTTGTTTTACCCATAACTTCTTCATTTTAAATCCGTTTTGAGTGAATCAAATTGCTATGGTTTCATATTGAACTCTATTTTATGAATCTAAACAGAAAAGTATAGGTTTATAGTCGGAAAAATAAGTTACAAGTAGTTTTTGTAAAGGTAGTCATTTCAGTCGAAAGAACGACGTCTAGATGACCATTTTAGAAAACATACTTCCACTTTAAGTTTAATCATAATTTTTGGATATAGTTTCATGTTCATAATAAAAATCATTTTCTCAGAATAACAACTTTAAAATCAAAGTTTATCATAGTTTTTAATTAACTAACCCAAAACAGCCCGCGGTGTTACTACGACGGCGTAAATCCGGTTTTACGGTGTTTTTCGTGTTTCCAGGTTTTAAATCATTAAGTTAGCATATCATATAGATATAAAACATGTGTTTAGTTGATTTTAAAAGTCAAGTTAGAAGGATTAACTTTTGTTTGCGAACAAGTTTAGAATTAACTAAACTATGTTCTAGTGATTACAAATTTAAACCTTCGAATAAGATAGCTTTATATGTATGAATCGAATGATGTTATGAACATCATTACTACCTTAAGTTCCTTGGATAAACCTACTGGAAAAGAGAAAAATGGATCTAGCTTCAATGGATCCTTGGATGGCTCGAAGTTCTTGAAGCAGAATCATGACACGAAAACAAGTTCAAGTAAGATCATCACTTGAAATAAGATTGTTATAGTTATAGAAATTGAACCAAAGTTTGAATATGATTATTACCTTGTATTAGAATGATAACCTACTGTAAGAAACAAAGATTTCTTGAGGCTGGATGATCACCTTACAAGATTGGAAGTGAGCTAGCAAACTTGAAAGTATTCTTGATTTTATGAAACTAGAACTTTTGGAATTTATGAAGAACACTTAGAACTTGAAGATAGAACTTGAGAGAGATCAATTAGATGAAGAAAATTGAAGAATGAAAGTGTTTGTAGGTGTTTTTGGTCGTTGGTGTATGGATTAGATATAAAGGATATGTAATTTTGTTTTCATGTAAATAAGTCATGAATGATTACTCATATTTTTGTAATTTTATGAGATATTTCATGCTAGTTGCCAAATGATGGTTCCCACATGTGTTAGGTGACTCACATGGGCTGCTAAGAGCTGATCATTGGAGTGTATATACCAATAGTACAAACATCTAAAAGCTGTGTATTGTACGAGTACGAATACGGGTGCATACGAGTAGAATTGTTGATGAAACTGAACGAGGATGTAATTGTAAGCATTTTTGTTAAGTAGAAGTATTTTGATAAGTGTATTGAAGTCTTTCAAAAGTGTATAAATACATATTAAAACACTACATGTATATACATTTTAACTGAGTCGTTAAGTCATCGTTAGTCGTTACATGTAAGTGTTGTTTTGAAACCTTTAGGTTAACGATCTTGTTAAATGTTGTTAACCCAATGTTTATAATATCAAATGAGATTTTAAATTATTATATTATCATGATATTATCATGTATGAATATCTCTTAATATGATATATATATATATACATTAAATGTCTTTACAACGATAATCGTTACATATATGTCTCGTTTAAAAATCATTAAGTTAGTAGTCTTGTTTTTACATATGTAGTTCATTGTTAATATACTTAATGATATGTTTACTTATCATAGTATCATGTTAACTATATATATATCCATATATATGTCATCATATAGTTTTTACAAGTTTTAACGTTCGTGAATCACCGGTCAACTTGGGTGGTCAATTGTCTATATGAAACATATTTCAATTAATCAAGTCTTAACAAGTTTGATTGCTTAACATGTTGGAAACATTTAATCATGTAAATATCAATCTCAATTAATATATATAAACATGGAAAAGTTCGGGTCACTACAACATGTGAGCTCTCCCAGCTGGCCATGCGATCGCATGGCCAGGAAGAAGAAAGTCCATGCGATCGCATGGCATGAAAAGTCAGGCCACATCTCCTATAAATTCGCAGTTTGGTGAACGCAAAAACATATATCCATCAATCTCTCTATCTATATACGTAATATTTATATTTATAATTTATATTTTAATTTTAATTTTAATTATAATTCTAATAATAAGGGTATGTTAGCAAATGTTGTAAGGGTGTAAGTCGAAATTCTGTCCGTGTAACGCTACGCTATTTTTAATCATTGTAAGTTATGTTCAACCTTTTTAATTTAATGTCTCGTAGCTAAGTTATTATTATGCTTATTTAATCCGAAGTAATCATGATGTTGGGCTAATTACTAAAATTGGGTAATTGGGCTTTGTACCATAATTGGGGTTTGGACAAAAGAACGACACTTGTGGAAATTAGACTATGGGCTATTAATGGGCTTTATATTTGTTTAACTAAATGATAGTTTGTTAATGTTAATATAAAGATTTACAATTGGGCGTCCCTATAAATTACCATATACACTCTATCGGATACGATGGGCGGGGTATTTATATGTACGAATAATCATTCATTTAACTGGACACGGGAATGGATTAATAGCCACTAGAATAATTAAAACAGGGGTGAAATTATGTACAAGGACACTTGGTATAATTGATAACAAAATATTAAAACCTTGGGTTACACTCAGCCAACATCCTGGTGTAATTATTAAACAAAGTATTAAAATCTTGTTACAGTTTAAGTCCCCAATTAGTTGGAATATTTAACTTCGGGTATAAGGATAATTTGACGAGGACACTCGCACTTTATATTTATGACTGATGGACTGTTATGGACAAAAACCAGACAGACATATTAAATAATCCAGAACAAAGGACAATTAACCCATGGGCATAAAACTAAAATCAACACGTCAAACATCATGGTTACGGAAGTTTAAATAAGCATAATTCTTTTATTTCATATTTAATTTCCTTTATTTTATATTTAATTGCACTTCTAATTATCGCATTTTTATTTATTGTTATTGTATTTAATTGCACTTTTAATTATCGTACTTTTTAATTATCGCAAGTTTATTTTATCGCACTTTTATTATTCGTAATTTCATTATCGTTATTTACTTTACGCTTTAAATTAAGTCTTGTATTTATTTATTATTTTACATTTGATTTTAACTGCGACTAAAGTTTTAAAATCGATAAACCGGTCATTAAACGGTAAAAACCCCCCTTTATAATAATAATATTACTTATATATATATTTGTATTTTTATAAAAATAAACTAATATAGCGTTAAGCTTTGTTTAAAGATTTTCCCTGTGGAACGAACCGGACTTACTAAAAACTACACTACTGTACGATTAGGTACACTGCCTATAAGTGTTGTAGCAAGGTTTAAGTATATCCAATCTCTAAATAAATAAATATCTTGTGTAAAATTGTATCGTATTTAATAGTATTTTCTGCTAAAATATAAAGCAATTTTATATACACCTCGCATAACATCAAGTTATTTTTAGCGCCGTTGCCGGGGACAAATCTAGCTTAAAAGCCGGAAGCGCAACGCTATATATAAAAAAAAAGATTTTTATTTTTAAGTTTACTTTTATAAAAAAAAATACGCTTTTGTAAAAATACGTTTTAAATATTCTAAAATATAAAAAGAAAAATATAAATATAAATATTTTTAAGAGTTTGTTAAATATTTAAGTTCTATAAAAGTTTCTTTATCTTTATTTTATAAAAATATAAGTTTTATTTAATTTATATAAATATATAAAACAGAAAAATAAAACACAAATCAGAAAAAAAAAAAAAAAACACTCGAGTCCAGTACTGTAGCAGCCCAGTAACTGGCCCAAAACCCTAGCCCATGCGATCGCATGGCTGGGTAACTTAGGACTCATGCGATCGCATGAAGCCAACTGACACGCTAGGTTTGACTCTGCAACTGCATTAATTACGGATAATTATTATTATTAATATATTTAAACCCTAATTAGGGTTATATATTTTATAATTTAATTTGTATTTTTATGTTTAATTAGTTATTTAAAGTTTAAAATTAATAGTTTTATTAAATAAATAATATAAAAACAATATTTTTATAAAAATTGTACTTTTTACAACTTTTTTTATATTTTTATATTTTGTCCCTTTTCAATAGTTTTAGCGTAATATTTGTATTTTTAGCTCATATTTAGTTTTAAACTTAGTTTTTGCCATAGCTATTTTTATTTCTAGATTTTTAGGCCTTGCCGTAAAATCCCTTAAGTGCTTTTTCTTTAGACTAAGATTTAGGTACTTTAGAATTTTGCGACGCCTTTTTAAGTTTTAGTTTCTTTTTAAGTTATTGCCATTTGGGATATAGTTTTACTTGTAAGCTTTAATATTTTTAGACGCCTTTTACCTATGTATCAATTATCATTCCAATTAGTAATCTCAATTTGCGATTATAATTTTAAGTTAGTTGTAGTAATAAGGTTAGGTTAGTCAAGTGTTTTTAAGTTTTATAAGTTTCTTTTATTTTTCCGTCACCTTTTATTTTTCAACCATTTTTCTTTTTCGACCTTTTTCGACGCACACTTTTTCTTTCTTATTTCTCGCTATCCTAGTTTTTAGGACATAGTTTTTTAATCTACTTCTTATCTAAATTTCTTAAAATTACGAAAATTTATTTTAAGTGGTTAAATTAATAGACATCAAAATTTTCTGGTTCGTAGTAATAGTTGGATTTGTACGTGGACCGGGTTATTGGAGCCAAACAGTCCTCAATTATATTGAGACCAAACGAATCCTGCCCCTCTGCTGCATCTTTTGGCTATTCGAAACGTGGGCAAAATCAGAAAAGTCTATTGATTGGATAACTTATTATAATTTTTCTTTCCTTTTAAAAACTAATAGGATATTCAGTGAATGCACCGAGCAAGACGTTCACCACCTTTTGTACGTTCACCACCTGTAACTAGATCAAGACATTTAGCAAATATTACTGCCGTTGATTTTTCTTTAGAATCGTCATCCAGTCGACCAAGTACTCCAGTTCAAATTTCCGATAATCCATTTTTTGAACCCGACCTCACAATTGAGAATCCGGAGAATATTCAGGGACTATTCATAGATCCTGAACCACTAAATTTTCCTCCGGAACCACCAATCATTCAAACAGAGATTGTTGAGGAACGAACCATTAAATCAGAATCCTCTAGTGATTCCGATTCAACAAATTCAATTATGGAGAATCTGGAACCTTTAAGTATGGAAGACCGAATGAGAGCTAAACGCACTGGCCAAGGTCACGCAATTACTCATCCAGACATTAATGCGCCAGATTATGAAATCAAAGGACAAATTCTACACATGGTGACTAATCAATGCCAATTTAGTGGTGCGCCGAAGGAAGATCCAAATGAACATCTACGTACCTTTAATAGGATCTGCACACTATTTAAAATAAGAGAAGTTGAGGATGAACAGATATATCTCATGTTATTTCCCTGGACTTTAAAGGGAGAAGCCAAAGATTGGTTGGAATCGTTACCTGAAGGGGCGATTGATACATGGGACGTATTAGTTGAAAAATTTCTTAAACAATTCTTTCCTGCATCTAAAGCCGTAAGACTTCAAGGAGAAATTGTTAAGTTCACACAGAAGCCAAATGAAACTCTATATGAGGCGTGGACAAGATTTGGAAAGTTATTAAGAGGATGTCCGCAACATGGTTTAGACACCTGTCAAATAGTACAAATATTCTACCAAAGATGCGACATCACTACAAGGAAAGACATAGATATAGCAGCTGGTGGTTCTATTATAAAGAAAACCGAAACTGATGCTTACAAAATTATTGATAACACTGCTTCCCACTCACATGAGTGGCACCAAGAAAAAGATATCGTTAGATCATCTAAAGCAGCTAGAGCCGATTCTAGCCATGACTTAGATTCCATTTCCGCAAAGATAGATACTGTCGAGAGACGAATGGAAAAGATGACTAAAGATATTCACTCAATACGAATTAGTTGTGAGCAGTGTGGAGGACCACATTTGACAAAAGATTGTCTCAGTATTGAATTAACAATGGAACAAAGAGAGAATATTTCATACATAAACCAAAGGCCTGGAAATAATTATCAGAATAATTATCAACCGCCAAGACCGATTTACAATCAAAACCAGAATTATAACAGAAATATTCCATACAACAACCAACAAGGTCCTAGCAATCAACAATTATCCAATAATAATTACAATCAGCAAAGACCTAATTTTCAAAACAAACCACCACAACAAACCGATAATAAAAAGCCGAATTTAGAAGATATGATGACGAAGCTAGTTGAAACTCAAACGCAGTTTTTCACATCTCAGAAACAAACTAATGAACAAAATGCTCAAGCATTTAGAAATCAACAAGCTTCTATTCAAAACTTGGAACAAGAAGTAAGTAACCTAGCAAGGTTAATAGGTGAAAGAAAACTGGGAAGTTTACCTAGTGATACAAATGCTAACTCCCGAAATGAAACAGCTAAAGCTATTACCACAAGAAGTGGTACAACACTTAAACCACCTAAAATACCTGTAACTTCGGATGAAGCTATTCCTACTCCACAAGAACCATAACCTGATCAAGATAAGGAAAAAGAACCGGTAGTTGAAAAGGTTAATGAAGATAACACAGCTAAGGATAAACCTTATGTTAAACCATACCAACCACCACTTCCTTACCCGAGTAAAATGAAGAAAGAGAAACTTGAAGCCGAGCAATCCAAATTCTTGGATATGTTTAAACAGATAAATGTAAATCTTCCTTTCATTGATGTAATTTCAGGAATGCCTAGATACGCTAAATTCTTGAAAGATCTGATCACGAATAGAAAGAAAATGGAAGAACTCTCGGCTGTTACTATGAATGCTAATTGTTCAGCAGTGCTGTTGAATAAGATACCAGAAAAACTATCTGATCCAGGAAGTTTCACAATTCCATGTTTTCTGGGTAGTCTTAGTTCAATAGAAGCATTGGCAGACTTAGGTGCTAGTATAAATCTAATGCCGTATTCACTATACGCTAAACTAGACCTTGGAGAATTGAAACCAACCAGAATAAGCATACAACTAGCCGATCGATCAATAAAATATCCTAGAGGGATAATGGAGGACATGCTAGTTAAAGTTGGTACTTTAGTATTTCTAGTAGATTTTGTTGTTCTGGACATGGAAGAAGATTCTCAAGTTCCTCTCATATTAGGAAGACCATTCTTAAACACGGCTAAAGCAATGATAGACGTGTTCGGTAAGAAACTGACCCTAAGTATAGAGGACGAGAGTGTTACCTTTTCAGTTGATAGAGCAATGCAACAACCGCAATCTGCAGATGATACATGTTATTATATTCAAACTATAGATGCACATGCAGAATTATTAGAAGAATTTCCAGAATTACAAGGAACTGGAGAATGTTCTTTAGGAGAAGGTAATGAACCAATTGATGAAGTTGAAATGTTAGCTACAATTATAGCTAATGGATATGAACCAACAACAGAAGAAATCCAAATGCTAAAAGAAGAAGACAGATATCGATACAAATCATCGATAGAAGAACCTCCGAAATTAGAGTTAAAGCCACTTCCAAACCATTTGGAATACGCTTATTTACATGGTGAATCTGAATTACCTGTAATAATATCGTCTTCTCTTACTGAAAATGAGAAATCACAACTCATTTCTGTGTTGAAAGCTCATAAACCAGCCATTGCATGGAAGATTCATGATATTAAAGGAATAAGTCCTTCGTATTGCACACATAAAATCCTTATGGAAGAAGGTCATAAAACGTATGTGCAACGCCAACGAAGACTAAATCCTAATATGCAAGATGTAGTTAAGAAAGAGATTATTAAACTGCTAGATGCAGGTTTGATATATCCAATCTCTGATAGTCCATGGGTAAGCCCAGTTCAATGCGTGCCTAAGAAGGGTGGCATGACTGTCATTACAAATGAGAAAAATGAGCTTATTCCTACTAGGATTGTAACAGGATGGCGTGTGTGTATTGATTATAGAAAATTAAATGACGCCACCAGAAAAGATCACTTTCCCTTACCTTTCATTGATCAAATGTTGGAAAGATTAGCCGAAAATAGTTACTATTGTTTTCTAGATGGATTTTCCGGATATTTCCAAATTCCAATAGCACCAGAGGACCAAGAGAAAACCACATTCACGTGCCCTTATGGTACTTTTGCTTACAAACGCATGCCATTTGGACTTTGCAACGCCCCTGCAACCTTTCAAAGGTGTATGATGGCGATTTTTCACGACTTGATAGAAGAATGCATGGAAGTTTTCATGGATGACTTTTCAGTCTTCAGTGATACATTTGAATCATGTCTAGCTAATCTGGAACGAATGCTCATTAGATGCGAACAGTCAAATCTAGTACTTAATTGGGAGAAATGTCATTTCATGGTTAAAGAAGGCATTGTTCTTGGACATAAAATTTCAAAAGAAGGAATTGAAGTGGATAGAGCTAAAGTAGATGTAATTGCTAAACTTCCACATCCCACCAATGTTAGAGGAGTTAGGAGTTTTCTAGGGCATGCCGGTTTTTACCGACGTTTCATAAAAGATTTTTCTAAAATTGCCACTCCTATGAATAAACTCCCAGAAAAGGATGCTCCATTCATCTTTTCAGATGAATGTATCAAATCTTTTAATATTCTTAAAGAGAAACTCACTAATGCGCCGATCATGATAACACCAAATTGGAATCTATCATTTGAACTAATGTGCGATGCAAGTGATTTTGCAATGGAAGCCGTTTTAGGACAAAGGATTGAAAAATGATTTCAACCTATATATTATGCTAGTAAGACGTTACAAGGAGCATAAACGAACTATACAACTACTGAAAAAGAACTCCTTGCTATTGTCTTTGCTTTTGACAAATTTCGATCATATCTCGTTCTAGCAAAAACGGTGGTCTATACCGACCATTCTGCTCTTAGATACCTATTTTCAAAACAAGATGCTAAACCAAGATTAATCCGTTGGATCTTACTCTTACAAGAGTTTGATATTGAAATCCGAGATAAAAAAGGAGCAGAAAATCTCGCCGCTGATCATCTTTCTCATCTTGAAAATCCCGAATTAGAAGTTCTAAATGAATCGGCCATACAAGACAACTTTCCTGATGAATATCTATTGAAGATAGATTATAATGAAATACCATGGTTTGCAGACTATGTAAACTATTTAGTATGTGGATTCCTTGAAAAAGGATTATCGTACCAAAAACGAAAGAAATTCTTCAGTGATATAAAACACTATTTCTGGGAAGATCCACATCTGTTTAAAAGTTGTCCCGATGGAATGATACGCCGATGTGTATTCGGAGATGAAGCCAGTAAAATATTAAACCATTGTCACACAGGACCAACAGGAGGGCATTATGGGCCTCAACTAACAGCAAGAAAAGTTTATGATGCTGGATTCTATTGGCCTACAATTTACAAAGACGCACACCTTCTTTGCAAATCCTGTGATGCTTGTCAAAGGGCCGGAAAAATAAGTCAACGTGATGAAATGCCACAAAATGTCATCCAAGTATGTGAAGTATTTGACATTTGGGGTATTGACTTTATGGGTCCATTTCCAAAATCTCATAATAATCTATATATACTCGTAGCCATTGATTATGTATCTAAATGGGCGGAAGCACAAGCTCTCCCAACTAACGATGCACGAGTTGTAGTCAACTTTTTAAAACATCTTTTTGCAAGGTTTGGAACACCGAAAGCTTTAATAAGTGATCGGGGTACTCATTTCTGTAATAATCAACTTGAGAAAGTTCTTAAAAGATATGGAGTAACTCATAAAATCTACACCACATATCATCCACAAACAAGTGGACAAGTTGAAAATACCAACCGAGCTTTAAAACGTATTCTAGAGAAAACCGTAGGATCAAATCCGAAGGAATGGTCCATTAAATTGGAGGATGCACTCTGGGCTTTTAGAACAGCCTACAAAACTCCAATTGCAACCACACCTTTTAGACTTGTTTATGGAAAAGCATGTCGTCTTCCAGTAGAAATTGAACACAAAGCATTTTGGGCTTTGAAGACATGTAATCTTGATTTACATGAAGCTGAACGTCTACGGTTAAGTCAACTAAACGAATTAGAAGAATTAAGACATGAAGCATACGATAATTCGTTAATCTATAAGGAAAGAATGAAGAAATGGCATGATAAAAGAATCAGAAGTTTAAAAGAATTTAAAGAAGGAGACAGAGTTCTTCTTTTCAATTCACGATTCAAGCTATTTCCTGGAAAATTGAAATCAAGATGGTCTGGACCATTCATAGTCAAAAGAGTTTTCCCATACGGAACGATAGAATTAATAAATTCAAATGGGATTGAATTTAAAGTTAATGGTCACAGAGTTAAACACTACATAGATAGTCCAATGGAATTCGATAATGAAGTTAATCACAATTTCGACACCACAGCTAACTAAGTGTGGGGAGAATCAAGTCTTTAAAGGATAATATGTATTTTTGTAAGAGTTAGATTGTCTGTTTTCATGTAGTTCTCGAAAATGGAACCCGAATGGTCTTTCCCTAGCAGACCCTAAAGAACTAGTCTTCTCCCCCCATTCTGAATTTTTATTTTTTTTTAGGAAATGAAGACTGCCTGTGAATTAAACCATGGTCTAATGCTACACGCTTTGATCACTAAACGTAATAATGACACACTACCGAGTGAAATAGTATCAGTAATCAGAGAAAGATTGGACGGAGTAAGAAAAGAATCCAGATGCGAAGATAATAAGTTACAATTTGGTAAAGGAAAATCAAAATCCGCAGTGAAAAGAAGAGCACGACACCTAGAACGATGTCACAAATGCGGAAAATGGTCACATGGAGGTAAATGTTCATATAATCAAACCTATTCAAATACCGAATTTGTTACTTTATGCAGAGACGGACCGTTCATATGTTTAGAAGAAAAGACACTGAATGCTCGAGGTTACGCCTATGTAGCTATGGAAAACCAATTAAATCGACTATCTTATGAATGTGATAGATCATATAACTAAGAATACTATCTCACAGGTAAGTCTGTACAGTTTTTATTTTTTATTTATTTTTATTTTTAACCTTTTGATAATAAACACTAATTTGTTCGCTATAAAGTATTAAATTGGTATTAAATAAAATTAGGTTTGGCGACCGAAATTATTGATATCGTTCAAAAATTTATTACATCACTGCGAAATTTAACGTTTATTCTTAAGGTATAAATATCTTTAATCAATCAACACAAAATATTTCAAAAATTCGTCATGAGTTAAATTAGGTCTTGGAACCGGAATTACTTTACCGAAAAGAGTGGCGTATATTTTTGATAATATTTGATTGATTAAAGTGGGATAAAAAGCCAAAAAGATTTTTAATTTTATTTTTACCATGTTTTTAAAATTAATATATAAATCTTAGATTAATATTGTAAACTTTGTAAAAACAATATATTTAAAATTGTAAATATTTGGAAAATATAATATAAGTTTGGTGTGAATTTTTAATATTAATTTTGAATTTTATGTATTTTTATTTTAAGTTTGGTGTGAATTTAAAAACAAAAATTTACTTTATCTCATTAAGTTAAAAATATGATTTTTAAAAATTCGTCGTAAGTTGAAGACTAGGTCTTTGAACCGAAATTGCTTTACCCGAGGGAGGGACGAGAACTTTTATTATCATTATTTTTAATCTTATTGAATTAAAGTATGCCAAAAACATTAAAAAAAAAAAAAAAAAAAACATGAAATTACTGTAGCCGGCACCCCATGCGATCGCATGGGGTTTGCACTTGGAACCCATGCGATCGCATGGGGACCAAGTGCAGGCCTGATACATACAGCAGCCTGTTCTGTTTCTTCTCCACAAAACACACACATTCACGAAACTCACCCAAAAATTCACCAATTTTCGCCATTTTTCCACCGTAATTCGTCATTTTTCTTGCTCTAATCATGCCTAGATTCTCATTCTTCGGCAAATTGGTAAAAATTACACCCCCAAACTCTATAAATTCCTAGTTTTTGTGATAATTACCAATTTTTTACCTAATGCAATTTTGTTAATTTCTAGTGTAATTAGTGTTAAATTGTTAGTATTTTATGTATGTATAACCTAGATTGATGCTATTTAACATGATTTGAAGCCAAAAACTTCAAAAATTTTAGAAATCTAGGGTTTGTGTTCTTGAGCAATTTGGGGCTTTTTGATATAAACAGGTTATGGCCGATTTTTGTCATGAATTATTGCTAAATTGAGTAGTGTAACATGTTTAGATAGTTAAATGATCCAAACATTGATCCTAAACATGATTTTTGGAGATTAAAGTGGACTTTTTAAGTACAAAATTCATGAACTTGATTAATTTGATATATTTGCCAGTTGAGACTTGTTTAATTATTAGTAATGAATATTTTGACATGTTATTTAAGTAAAATGCTTATGAATTTTGTATACATTTTCATATGTGCTTATTTAAAAAGTGTAGAATTGTGAAAAATTGTGAAAAATTGTGAAAAATTGTGAAAATGTGTATAAGTTTAATTTTGATTTAACATGTTATAGTGATTGTTTTAAGTTGTTATTTTGCTAACACTAATGCATATTTGGATGCACAAATTTTGTGTTTAATGTGTTTTGCAGAAAGCCGATACTGGAGGTTCAGGAGCATCATCATCTAGACGACCAGCACCAGCACCAGAACCAGAACCAGAAATGCAACACGAACAAGAACCACAACAGGAACAACAACAGCCTGATCAGCACATACCTTATTATGATCCGGTACAGTTTGTTGATGAATTCATAGTATTCCCAATGAGGCCGCCAGTAGAATTCCCAACGATTCCTGAGCACACTCTGCATCCTAATCTGAGATTTGATAGGAGATGGAGAGATTACGAGACATATCAAAGGAACAAATTCAAATTGGTAACAAAAAATGTAGAGGTGCCAAGAGTAATCGATTGGGCCCCTTTGGAAACGGTCCATCTAGCTGACCGTGTTAGACAGCTTTTAGTTCAAAGGTATGGCAGTTCTTCTTTTACAGATTGGGAACGTCTTTTCACCATTCGTAGACCTGTATATAAGGAATGGTGTGTTGAGTTGATGAGTACTGTATCACTTGATACAAATATAGTTAGAATACATGATAGAAGATTTCTTAGGTTTATCCTTGGCGGTAGGATGTACAGAATGTCCATGCTGGACATGGCCAGGGCATTACAGATATATACTCCTGGTGAGTTGCTATTACCCGATTGTACAAATTTGATTCATTATGGTGAAAGGGTAGATAGTAACTTTGACACTGACGCCATTTGGAGGCGTATGTCACATTTTGATGTTTTTACACGAGCAGGAGGACACTCCTATACACATATTGACAGAGCCGAGCTTCGTATTATTCATAGATTTTTGGCTAACTCGATTACACAGAGAGGTCATAATAAAGAAAAAATTACCTTACATGATTTATTCTACCTAAAGTGTATTCGGGATCCTAGAAGCTTTGTCAATATCCCTTACTGTGTTGCTTTTTATTTATCTAAAATGGTAGAGGGAATGCAGGACGGGAGTATAATAGGATGAGGTATTTTTGTGACTCTCATTGGAGAGTATTTAGGTGTTGATAGGAACCAAGGGGGTCCATTACAGCTTTGTAGAGAACAGGTTGAGCCCTTAGGATTGAAAATTTATGTGGGTGCTAAGGTATTGAAAAGTAGACGTAACCAGGCAGTACCCTATGAGGGATCTCATCCTCAGGTAGAGAGAGGCTCAGACGAGGAAATGGAGGAGGCGGAAGACATTAGGGATGTCTTTTGAGATGCTATTCTTGACGTCCACGTTCGTATAGATGAGGAAGCAATGACGAACGCGGCCAGACATAGTATGTATGAGCAGTGGAACTCCGAGCGAGTATACGAGGATTATAGGCGACGCCAACACGATAGCTGGTTAGTTCATCAGCACCAAATCATGAGCCAGCTATCATATCAGGTACCAAATAACTATGTACCTACTCGACCTGCTCATTTTCCGCCACATAACCCCGATATCCGACCACCCTTTAACCGATATGACTATAACCAAGCCTATCAAAACACCGATAACCAACAATGGAACCCACCTAACGAGATGAACTGGAACCCATATCCAGACTGATTTAGTTCCATTTGGTTATTTTTATGATTTTTATGTTTTTATCTTTTGACTTTTTCATGTTTAAACTTATGTTATTGGATATATTTGTGTAATTTTTATTATTATTGTGTACTAATATTTCATATTTAGAATTTGAAAGTGGGATATTAAGTCCCATTTCAAATTGCCATGCATGATTATATTTGTATGTATGTATATTGTCGATTGTACAAAACAGGGTAAAACAGCGCATTTTCAAAGACTGACATTAAGTTCAGCAAAAGCTACTAATTTTGACGACAAGATGACAAATAAATGTGATGTAACAACAGACGAAATGAACAAATGATATGCACCATTTATCATTCAGCAACCAAACGCCAATATGTTTGGAAACTTTGGTAAAATTTAATCATTTTTACGCTAATCACCCTCAATAATTTAAATTGTTACTGATTTCTTGCAATTGAGGGCATTGCAAGATCTTAAGTGTGGGAAGGGGTTAAATTCTTTCGGATTTTTTAAAATTTTTATCTTAAACACTTGGTTACCATTAAAAATACTAGTAACGTAGTAGTTGTATTAGAATCTAGTGCTCTCTGATGATAAAGAACAGCCCTAGTCTTATATACTGACTACCCAAATCTAGTAAAAATTTTCAAAATTTTCAATTAAATGAACTCAAAATCATGTTTATACATATTTATGAACGATAAAACTAGGTGTTAACACCGAAATTATTGTTAGCTCAGAAAGGACATAAATTGATAAACAAACCAAAATGTTAAAATTCATTTAAAATGGAATAGAGGACAATAAAAAAAAGAAAATAAAAGCCAAGTGTGGGAAAAATTACCAAGTTATCTTAAAACATATGTCACATATTTCTGTAACAAATAACTGAAAATACTTTTGCTTTGGACTAAACTAAACTATTTTACCCGATGAAAGAAAAGAAGAGATGGATCTACACGATGAATCAATTCCATCATTAAAAGGAAGTAAAGTCTTATGAAAAAGAAACGCGCTTCTTGATTTAGGTCAAGAAGTTGTCGTCCAGACCAGCTATAGGTTGACGAAAAACCTAGAAAAGTCATCACTAAAATCAGCAGGAAATCCACGGACCTCAGCATTAAACAGGGTTGCCAAGTGGTCAGATTTATCCTAACCATGAGAAGGATTTATCTCGTAAAATGGGGGGCACCATGCAAATTAGCTGGATAAGACTAATGAATCAGATCCCCATAAAGGATAATCTCCTTAAAAGATCAAAAATCAGCTTTTAAGCCTGATATTACTCAATCCTTGAGATTGACCTTAAAGATTGAGAATTACAAACTCATGTAATTCAATGATATCTAAACTCGAGCCTGAACGAGAAAATATTTTGATCAAAATTACAAACCGATTTGTTTTCTAAAAACCTATTTTCAATGCGTTCATTACCATTGAACGTAAAATCCTAGGAATTCACCTGGAATTCATTAGGTCACCTGAACCAAATCGGGTGTCAACCGTAAGAACGGTGGTTGCATAGCATGGTCAAAGACAGGACTTTGTGCCAGACCAAAAAAAAAAATCATAAGGGTGAGCTTTACTATTGCTCCTACCAAGGATAGTAATTGCGTCTGACACGTTATAGACCATAATTAAAAGCATGTCAGGGACATTGCCTTAACAGTTGCTTGTTCAACGCTTTCCTTTACAACCGGACGGTAGTTTACCGAAAGGTAATATACGGGACAAGTAAACTGGACGTGTTGCTTTCCAAATACAAGGTTAGCAAGTGGGTGACACAAAACTATAAGTTTTGAGCTAAAATTTTCAAATCTGAAACCCACCAAACCCACAAAAATATTTTGCAAACACCGGTGAAGGGTTATTCTGGAAAACTTATCTAGGGTAAAAACTAGATTTAATTTTCAAAAGATCAAATGTTTTCATAAAGATCCAATTTCCTTAATGGATCTAAATTTTTATAGTCATGTGGGACTGTAAACCATATCGTTACTACCATTGTATATACCGCCGTATAGAAATCACTGATGTACAAAGTGTGAAGAATAAAGAAGTGATTCTAGTATTTCAAGACGATATTGCTTGAGGACAAGCAACGCTCAAGTGTGGGAATATTTGATAATGCTAAAAACGAACATATATTTCATAGCATTATTCCTCAAGAAAGACAAGCTTTTAGTTGCAATTGTTCTATTTAAAAGTGATATTCGTTTAAATAATAAAAGGTGAAGACAAAAGACAGATTCGACGAATTGAAGACGCAAACGACCAAAAAGCTCAAAAGTACAAAAGACAATCAAAGAGGTTCCAATTATTGATAAGAAACGTCTCGAAATTACAAAAGTACAAGATTCAAAACGCAAAATACAAGATATTAAATTATACGCAAGGACGTTCAAAAATCCGGAACCGGGACCAGAGTCAACTCTCAACGCTTGACGCAACGGACTAAAAATTACAAGTCAACTATGCATATGAATATAATATAATATATAATTAATTCTTAAAATTAATATATATATTATATTATATTTATAAAACGTCGGCACAAGGAAACAAGCAACATGTGAGCTCTCCCAGCTGGCCATGCGAACGCATGGCCAGGAAGAAGAAAGTCCATGCGATCGCATGGCATGAAAAGTCAGGCCACATCTCCTATAAATTCGCAGTTTGGTGAACGCAAAAACATATATCCATCAATCTCTCTATCTATATACGTAATATTTATATTTATAATTTATATTTTAATTTTAATTTTAATTATAATTCTAATAATAAGGGTATGTTAGCAAATGTTGTAAGGGTGTAAGTCGAAATTCTGTCCGTGTAACGCTACGCTATTTTTAATCATTGTAAGTTATGTTCAACCTTTTTAATTTAATGTCTCGTAGCTAAGTTATTATTATGCTTATTTAATCCGAAGTAATCATGATGTTGGGCTAATTACTAAAATTGGGTAATTGGGCTTTGTACCATAATTGGGGTTTGGACAAAAGAACGACACTTGTGGAAATTAGACTATGGGCTATTAATGGGCTTTATATTTGTTTAATTAAATGATAGTTTGTTAATGTTAATATAAAGATTTACAATTGGGCGTCCCTATAAATTACCATATACACTCGATCGGACACGATGGGCGGGGTATTTATATGTACGAATAATCGTTCATTTAACTGGACACGGGAATGGATTAATAGCCACTAGAATAATTAAAACAGGGGTGAAATTATGTACAAGGACACTTGGTATAATTGATAACAAAATATTAAAACCTTGGGTTATACTCAGTCGACATCCTGGTGTAATTATTAAACAAAGTATTAAAATCTTGTTACAGTTTAAGTCCCCAATTAGTTGGAATATTTAACTTCGGGTATAAGGATAATTTGACGAGGACACTCGCACTTTATATTTATGACTGATGGACTGTTATGGACAAAAACCAGACGGACATATTAAATAATCCAGGACAAAGGACAATTAACCCATGGGCATAAAACTAAAATCAACACGTCAAACATCATGGTTACGAAAGTTTAAATAAGCATAATTCTTTTATTTCATATTTAATTTCCTTTATTTTATATTTAATTGCACTTCTAATTATCGCATTTTTATTTATTGTTATTGTATTTAATTGCACTTTTAATTATCGTACTTTTTAATTATCGCAAGTTTATTTTATCGTACTTTTATTATTCGTAATTTCATTATCGTTATTTACTTTACGCTTTAAATTAAGTCTTGTATTTATTTATTATTTTACATTTGGTTTTAACTGCGACTAAAGTTTTAAAATCGATAAACCGGTCATTAAACGGTAAAAACCCCCCTTTATAATAATAATATTACTTATATATATTTGTATTTTTATAAAAATAAACTAATATAGCGTTAAGCTTTGTTTAAAGATTTTCCCTGTGGAACGAACCGGACTTACTAAAAACTACACTACTGTACGATTAGGTACACTGCCTATAAGTGTTGTAGCAAGGTTTAAGTATATCCATTCTCTAAATAAATAAATATCTTGTGTAAAATTGTATCGTATTTAATAGTATTTTCTGCTAAAATATAAAGCTATTTTATATACACCTCGCATAACATCACTTAGAAAACTGAAACTAGCTAGGTACCAGCTCGCGTGTAATGCCGTGGCGCGACCAGCCTTTGTCGCGGCGCGACATAAGGCGTGTCCAGCCTCTGACCTACTTGTCAATTATATGAAAAATGTTTGGCCCGCTATGGACTTCCGATTCACATGAGACTTGTTCTAACATGCTTATATATGAATAAGTAGCACAGAAAAATAGTTCAGGACCCGACCCGAACGTGTTGACTTTTTTGTTGACTTTGACTTGACTGAGTTTGACTTTTAGTTGAACTTAATCAAACACTTATGCAATCGTTCAAATCTTATTTTATACTTGATTCTTGCATGAAAAATTGATAACGTGATTCACATGCTATATTTAATCGAGTCGCAACGAGCCATAGGACTAATTGAACACATTTCGCCCGACCTTGTGTCGTAACCGGTTAATTGATACAACTTATTTGTTTAGGTCAAGGCTAAGCAACTATCATGCACACATTTACTTTGTGAAGTACTTTTATACTCGTGCACTCGAGGTGCGATCATAGTCCCATCTTTCAACAACTTTTATGCTTTAAACTATGGGATGAGAAACATATACGTATCATACTTTTACACTTGAACACAAGTATGAAAATGAACATTCCACGTACGGGTTTGAACAAAAAGCCTCAATTCAATTATCATTAGTTACACTTGCAGGGTGTAAACGTGAACTTATATTATGTGATCACATGGGCTTGACGAGCCTCATTCGGACGGTTCGCTACCGTTAGCGGATGAAATATATTTTCGGGTCTAGTGTATGTTCTAACACTACGCAAAGGGTGCAAAACAGTTAAGTTTGATAATTGGGTGCCCGCGATACAAACAACAACTTTGGAATGCAAATGATTTTGATAATCATCTTATACTAAATCTTGTGGTTCAAAACAACATTTACAAACACCTATGATTTCACCAACATTTTTCGTTGACAGTTTTCTATATGTTTTTCAGGTTCATACATGGCTATTTGATACATGCTTCTGCATACACTCATACTTGCTTGGGGTCAAGCATACATACATGCATACGCAAGTGATAGCACCTTTGGATTCAAACAAATGTTTACGTACTTACGCTATTTATAGAAACCGTGATTTTCAACTTATTATGTCACAAGTTATTTCATTAATGCTTTATAACTTTGTAAACTTAAATGTGTTGTCGAACCGTTTGTAAACTAAACCTTGCAAGTCTTGTACTTTTCAAATGAATGCGACATAATTTTGGTCAAACGAGTCTCACATAGGGACTATGACTACGTAACGGGACCTAAGTTAGCGGCGCCGTCAATGACGATTTTGTTGGGTCGCTACAGATGGTATCAGTGCGTTGGTTGTAGGGAACTAGGATGTGCATTAGTGTGTCTGACAGAGTCGTTAGGACGCATTAATGAATCTAGACTACAACCGGATAGTTAATCATTACATTCTGACATACATTTGCTATAGATAGCACTTACTTGACTACTTGTGCATTATACTTGAATCATTCTTAGGCAAACTTCTTACTGGTACCAAACTTTCGTCATACTAATCCGTATTCTGCCACTTTCTGGTAACACACGTAAATTCAAGATTCATACGCATAAGGATGACGACGACTTCATTAGTCACCCTTGTTCGGGAACTCTGTCTCCCAGATTGTTATTCGCCACCGTTTTAACTTACTATCGGTGTCACACCGGTGTTCCTTACTATCTACCATATCGTGTTACTACCATCACTACTCCAGGTGAGTATCGTCATCAATACTTAACACTACGGTTGTGTACTATTCGTTATCATGATTCGTTACACTTCTCGCACTGAAATACATTATCGTTTGACTTAAACCGCATTAATGTGAACCATCATTTATACACTTCCCTCAGGAAACGCACCTTCAGAGTTGCACTAATTCTTTCGATTAAATACGAGTCACGTTGGTGATGTCGCTAAGCTTTGTTCATTTTAAAACTTCACGATTACACGAACCTGAATCTATGGAGTGATGTGGGGATGGAGGTATGAGTTAGCGTAATATAACGACACTCGATCAAGGTGGTTATATTATGGTAAGTCATACCAAAGTTCTAATGACACGTGATGGTGGTTGGACTCGATCAACCTAATCACCACCATGTGCCATGTACATGACTTCATTTCTTCTTGTTTGAATATCCGAAAACTCCGAGAACACTGATAACAACCATACCCAGGACACATCGTTGATTATTGTCGAACCATATTTATGCTTCCGAATGAATGACGAATTCTTTCAACTTCAGAACCTATATTACACGTATACACTATCTCGTCTTCGCACAGTTTTATCGACGAACTACAATATACTTGTTATTCTCACATCGAGGCGGAAACTTCTCTCGCATTACACTCGTACTTCTGTATATGAAAATCTTTTATCTAAATTCTCAATGGAGAGAGAGACTCTTCACGTTATACTAGTATTCACCACGAGGGTGAATGGTCCTAACAAACGTTTTCAGAAATCGATAAGAAACTTGCTCTAACGAACGTTTTCGGAAATCGATAAATCTTCCGCGGCGCGAATTTCTTAAGAAAATTGTTCTAACTAACGTTTTCAAGTCCTAACAAACTTGTTCAAATATACCTTAAAGAAATGTACCTCGTTTCGGATCGAGATCCTCGTTTCACTTCTAAATTTCGGAGTGCCTTACAAAAAGCCTCGGGACCACGTTTAGACATGAGCACCGTGTATCACCCACAAACCGACGAACAAAGAAAATGTACGATTCAAACCTTGGAAACCATAAAACGAATTCGTGTTATCGACTTCAAAATTTCTTGAGAAAAGTCTTTGCCTTTAACTAAATTCTCTTACAACGATGGTTATCATTCAAGTCTTAACGTCACACCTTTTGAAATCTTATATGACCAGAAACGTCATTCTCCTTTTGTAGAACCAAGTAAATGATAATCAAGTCACCGAACCCGGACTCATTCATGGAGTAACCGTTAAGATCGTTCCAATCCGAGAAAGGCTCGAGACGGCCCGTAGTCGCCAAAGGAGCTATGCCAATGTTAGACGTAAACCTTTCGAATTCCATGTGGGAAACCGCGTAACGTTAAAATTCGCACCTTGAAAAGGTGTAGTCCATTTTGGAAACGTAGACAGCTAAATCAGCGATATTTTTAATCCTTTTGAAATCTTGGGGCGTGTTGTGCCCGTTGCTTACCGTTTCGAACTTCCGACTCAAACAAATTCCGTTCATCCTACATTTTGTGTATCAAACTTAAAGGCGTGTCTTGCGAAACAAGAACTTGTTATCCTCTTCTATGAACTTACTATCAACGATAAACTTCACTTCCCAGGAGAACCGGTTGAAACTATAAATCATGAAACCAAATTTTAAACCAATGTAAAAATCCCGACTGCCAAAGTTCATTGAAATGCCCAAGGAAGTAACTTCACTTATCCGTAGAATTGACAACGCAAGATCTCGAGGGAGAAACAACAACTACTACTTCCAACTAAATTTCGGGACGAAATTTCTTTTAAAGTGTAGGTAATGTAACATCCCACGTTTTTCCGTTAAATTTATTTTAACACTATCTTTTTTTTTGAATAATATCTTTCGTTATTTATATTCGTAGATTCCATTGACAAACGTTCATAATATTCTCGTTATTTAATTATAACATCACTCGTTTACTTGAGCATTTTTTTAAAATATTTGTTTGGTTAATTCTCGCAACTGCTTTGAAACTTGAGGGACCGAGGTTGCCAAGTGGGCAAACTAGTTGACTAGGTCAACTAGTCAACCCACCTCATCCACCCATTCACTTCCACTCACCTCCTCATCTCTTCCTCTCCTTTCTCATCTTCCATTTTTGAACTTAAACACCCAACTCACAAAAATCATCATCTAAATCTGGATCAAGAGGCAAACATCAAAACAAATTACATATTCGTGATCCTCTCTTCATCCTCTACATTTTGGTACCAATTTCATCTCGTTTGGGTAACTTTCTAAAAACACTAGATTTTCTCTAAATTCATTTTATATGCTTGAAATGGTGTTAGTTAGTGTCTATGGCTCGTGTATAACATGAATATATGAATTGTTTGCTCGATTTGTTGTTTTGAGTAACTAGTTTGAACATTTGAAATGTGTTTGCTTAATCTTGCATTTTGGAAGATTAAATGTTGTTTAAATACTAAAGTTCATGCTTTAATTGTGTTACTAGTATCACTAGCTTCGTTTTGATGCGTAGGTTGAGTAAGAAAACTTCAAGAACATGATTAATGAGTTTGTGAAGTTTGGTTAGGGTTTGATAGCTTTAAAACGAACTTTTGATGCATTGAATGCTTGTTAATGTTATTGATAAGTGTTTAGTTGTAATGTATGTTTCATTACCTTCAAAACGGCATATCATATGTGTGAATTGGATTCCCGAATTTTAAAATGCATTTTGTGAACTTGAAACTTTAAAAATAAACCTTTAATGATCACTTGACGAGATTTCGGTTATTGCAATTGATGTTTTTTTGATGAAAAGTGGTTAGTCGTATTTCTTGTCAAAAGAGCTTTCCAACGATATAAGATACGTATTCTAAGTGTTTGCGGTTTGTGTTTTATGCATAAAAAGGTTTTGGGTTGAGACTTAGAAACTGAAACTGGCTAGGTACCAGCTCGCGTGTAATGCCGCGGCGCGGCCAGCCTTTGTCACGGCGCGACATAAGGCGTGTCCAGTCTCTGACCTACTTGTCAATTATATGAAAAATGTTTGGCCTGCTATGGACCTCCGATTCACATGAGACTTGTTCTAACATGCTTATATATGAATAAGTAGCACAGAAAAATGGTTCGGGACCCGAACCGAACGTGTTGACTTTTTTGTTGACATTGACTTGATCGAGTTTGACTTTTAGTTAAACTTAACCAAACACTTATGCAATCATTCAAATCTTATTTTATACTTGATTCTTGCATGAAAACTTGACAACGTGATTCACATGCTATATTTAATCGAGTCGCAACGAGCCATAGGACTAATTGAACACATTTCGCCCGACCTTGTGTCGTAACCGGTTAATTGATACAACTTATTTGTTTAGGTCAAGGCTAAGCAACTATCATGCACACGTTTACTTTGTGAATTACTTTTATACTCTTGCACTCGAGGTGAGATCATAGTCCCATCTTTTAACAACTTTTATGCTTTAAACTATGGGATGAGAAACATATACGTATCATACTTTTACACTTGAACACAAGTACGAAAACGAACATTCCACGTATAGGTTTGAACAAAAAGCCTCAATTCAATTATCATTAGTTACACTTGCAGGGTGTAAACGTAAACTTATATTATGTGATCACATGGGCTTGACGAGCCTCATTCGGACGGTTCGCTACCGTTAGCGGATGAAATATATTTTCGGGTCTAGTATATGTTCTAACACTACACAAAGGGTGCAAAACAGTTAAGTTTGATAATTGGGTGCCCGCGATACAAACAACAACTTTGGAATGCAAATGATTTTGATAATCATCTTATACTAAATCTTGTGGTTCAAAACAACATTTACAAACACCTATGATTTCACCAACGTTTTTCGTTGACAGTTTTCTATATGTTTCTCAGGTTCATACATGGCTATTTGATACATGCTTCCGCGTACACTCATACTTGCTTGGGGTCAAGCATACATACATGCATACGCTAGTGATAGCACCTTTGGATTCAAACAAATGTTTACGTACTTACGCTATTTATAGCAACCGTGATTTTCAACTTATTATGTTGCAAGTTATTTCATTAATGCTTTATAACTTTGTAAACTTAAACGTGTTGTCGAACCGTTTGTAAACTAAACCTTGCAAGTCTTGTACTTTTCAAATGAATGCGACATAATTTTGGTCAAACGAGTCTCATATAGGGACTATGACCACGTAACGGGACCTAAGTTAGCGGCGCCGTCAATGACGATTTTGTCGGGTCGCTGCAATATGTTGAAGCAAGGTGATGCACTAAGCAACCCTCTTTGTTGACGGACTCAAATTTGAGTGGTCCTTCACTCAGTGTTTCAAGAACACATTCTTTTTCTAACCATTCCGGAAACTCATCAAATGATTTTGGGTTAAGGAAAAATTTTATCCCGTTACTTGGAACATCCATGATGTTTCCAAATTCTTCAAGTGTCAAGGAGTAGCTTTTGCCATAGAGAGTGAATGATATCTTCATATCATCATGGAATTGGAAGTTTGCATAGAACTCATTCACATGAAGAGGATATAGAGGTCCTCGAAGATTGAGAAAGACATTCCAATTCACACTAGAGAAGTTGGCCATCGAATAGGTTGAGAGTTGATGGGTTGACACTTCTCTTCCTTCGGCAATTTGTCTCATGATTTGATTGTGGGTTTTTAGGGATTGTGATGGTGGGTATGAGTTTTAGTTGAGTGTGCTAGTTTTTATAGAGACCTACTAGGAACTACTTTTATTTTTTCGCAAGAGAGGTAGGTTAAATGAGTAAAGTCTTTTGGTTGACAAGTCAATTTTCACTTGAGAGAAGTTATTGAGCCTAATAGGACAAAATGATTTATTAGTTTATGCAAGGTTTATTTTGCAGTTGAGCTGCGGTCGTCCGTGATGTAAGCCGTGGATTAACCGTTTTGGAAAAATTTAAACTCACTGTTGGTACAGGACACACACGGTTAGGCTCACGGTCGACCGTAGTTCAGCCGTATATAAATCTGACATGCTTGGTATTTTGATTAAAAGCATGTAATAAGCACACACAAATACTTCATTAAACATACATATTAAAGTTCTCCAAACATTTTGTCTTAAACATTCAACCATTCAACCATAGAAAGTTTTCAAGAGAGTTTGTTAGAATTCTTCACTTGAATCATCATCCTCCTAATTTCCTGACCTACAGGTCAAGCTTCTGATCACTCCTTTAAGTAATTTCTTCACTTTTGATTCCTTTTTCAGACTTTTGATTTGATTCTGATAGATCTTATCCATCTTGGTATTGACCCCAAAATCCCTCACTGGTTCATTTTCTTCTTCATTTTCACTGTCTGATATCTCAATAGCTCCTTTGCTCGTTCTTGCCTCATTGGTAGTTCTTCTTCTTGGTAGTTCTTCTTCGTTTGGAGGTTGATCCTCCTGATGTTTTTGGTGGTAGGATTGGTTTATGAGTGAGTGGAAGAGAGTCATCACTTGTGATTTTGAGGTGCCTAAACAGTTTGTTTAGATGCATTCCATAAGGCAATCCTCGAGTTATTTCGGTGATGAGTCCACTCATCCTGGTTGCCATCAAATAGGCAATATTTACTTTGATTCCACTTTCCAAGCACCACAAGAGAGCAACTTGAGTAGCATGAATGTTTGAGTGATTTTCTGATCTGCAGTAGATGTTGTAGTCAATGACTTTGTTCCAAACTTCATACTCAGATGAAAGATGTCTTCCCAGTACTCCATACATCTCGAACTCATCTCGAGGAGCACTTTCGTTGCATAGTGTATCTATCACTGCCATTTTGTTGGAGATAAATTTGGGAGATATGCCAGTCCATGATGTGAACTGAAGAATTCTTCACCATCCGTTGGAACTTGGAGAATGCGACCGAAATCTATAAGAGAGTAGCGATAATTTGTCCCTTGAAGACTAAAGGAGACTACATTATTCACGAAGTTGAAATTAGCATAAAATTCGCGAATGAGAGATGAATAAATGGGACCATCAAGAGTGAGAAATGCTTCCCATTGAAGAGTTTGAAGTTGTCTCACAAGTTCTGGCATTTGATCGTGGGCAACTTTTCTTCCTTCAGTGATAGGACGTCTAGAGAGAAACCAAGCGTTGTACTTAATTCTCTCTGTAGGATCCGACGGTGGGTCGTATGAGTCCTTTCTTTTTGGTTCGTTTCCTCTTGCCATTTTCTACACAATGATACTTCGGATTAGTTCAAGGTGTATAATTCAATTGTATGCAACAAGTTTTGCAAACTTTAATCATCATCAATACTTAGACGTTTTGATGTTAATGTTCTTCACATTTTCACTCTTCATTAGTGTCAATGAGTTTGCAACTAGATTAAGATTTTCACAAAGTTCATATGTGTTCTAGACTTTTGAAATCATCATCAACACATGTTTTGACATTCAACATTATTACACTCAATTTGCAACAATGTCATTCACATCATATGAACAATGCTTCTATGAAAATCTAACCTAGATGTATAATGAACCCTAGAATTATCCAAAGTTAAATCAATACATAGATATACAATAATCATTACTACAATCGTTTCTAAATTGTTCTTCAAGAACAATTTCAATTGTTTGCATCAATTTAGGTTTTGATTCATTCTAGTTAGGGTTTCTTCATAACCCTAATTCATCATACAAACACAATTGAATGTTAGGAAAGCAAGGATTAATCATACAGAAAGTAGGAATTGAAATTGAAGGAATGAGCGTTCTTCTCCGTGCGGTCGATCTTCTCAGCCGTTTGTAGGTGTGTGTGTTTTGAAGTGGGTTGAAAAGAAATAAAAGTGAGGGTTTAGTTTAATTTAAAGCAGAATCAGACCACGCACGGTCGAAGCACCCACGACGGTGGTGTTAGCCGTGCAGATATTTTCACACATACAGGACAGGGGTCTGCGGTCGTGTATACCGTCAGCTGTGGTGCTGCCGTGGATCCTTCTGATCACTTGTTTATTCACTTCTTCTTTCTTCGAATGCGTTTTGACGATTCTTAGCTTCTATAGAATACTTGAGGACAAGTTTTCTTTTCCTAACATTGAATGATTACATCCTCCCGATGTTTTATCATCAATGACACGTAATATACTATATATATGTGTATATATATATATATATATATATATATACATAATATATATATATATATATACATATATATATATATATATATATATATATATATATTCATATTTAATCATTCATATAGTATACACAAAACGCATTAATCTAGTATTTATCATGCAATACGTATTTTCACATAAACACACAATTCTAAGGCAAGTAAGCTTCCTACACTAATCTTTTGAAATCATTTTTCAAAAACAATTTTGCATTTGTAAAAAAAACCTTTCATTAATACAAAGTCTTTTTGAGAAGGTTATTCTCATTAGTATTTTGATCATTGATTTTGATTGATTTTAAGATTACCCAATCCTTGACTTATCCCTACCATGGAATTGCTTGCTTGGTCCATTTTTCCCATATTCTCAATTTTCCTAATAATGGACAATGGACTTTGATTACAAGATTTGTGTTTGCTGGAGTCGTGACATATATTCATTTCATGTTTATCTCTTGATAAATCACAAATAGTTATCCTTTCAAGTTTTCTTTTCAAGGTGTTATTTTCATCAATTAAAACTTTGTTAATTTGTCTAACTTTGTGTAATTCTTTCTCCAAAAGTTTTACTTTTTCACGACTATTATCATACACAAATTTAATAGTCTTGTAATCATCTAACAATTCTTCATAATTAGAAGGATAGAATACATGTACCTCATTGCAATCCATGCATGAGACGTCATCTTCTTTGAATGGAGATTCAACCTCTTCTTCACTTTGACCATCTTGATCCAAATCATTCAAAGAACTCATGAGGTAAAAGTCTTCATTTCCATCCAACCCTTTTGCTTGAGAATCACCAACCTTTTCCAAATCCTTCCCAATTCCTTTACCCTTTAAACTTCTAGAGTTTAAATTTTCTTGAGAACATAGTGAATCCCAATATTCTTTAGCACATTCACATGAAATTATCTTTAACCTTTCTTCACTAGGAAGAATTCCATGAAGTAGTGAAATAGCATCAAATTGTTTCAAAACATCATTGTTTTGAAATGTTGACTTCACTAGCCTTGAACTAGCTTGTGGTACAAAGTCTCCTACTGTGATTATTCTCCACAAGTAGTAATCCTTGGATTTGAAATAAGACTCAAATCTTAATTTCCACACATTAATATTCATCTTATTAAAGATTGGTGCTTCTTTCACCAATTCTTCCAAGTATCCCATAGTTTGAGTTGATCCGAGAATCGTTGACTCAAGTTTTTGCACAAAACGAATTTTGACGCTTTCGCGATCGTTTATAGCGCAATGATTTGAGCAACCGCTCTGATACCAATTGTAAGTAACTAGAAGGGAGGTGAATAGTTACTTAATATGTTTTTAACACTTTTTCGATTGATAACCAAATTCGATTTAACTTTGATCAACCAACTCAACTCAAACTTGATGTGTGTAGTGCATAATGTAAAGAACATAGACACAAGGATTTATAGTGGTTCGGGTGGATGTTAACTAATTCACCTTAATCCACTCCCCGATTACACTAATCGGGATTTGTTGTTTCACTAAGCACTTTTCTCCAAACCCGGTGAAGATCCGATTTACAAGTCCTCAACTTCTTTGGTAGATAACAAACATAATCTTTCTATCCCTTTGAAAGATCAACTCTAACCTAGATCAACTTGTCTTCACCTTGGACAAGTATTAATCTCCAAATAAGATTAATCAACTTCCTAAGTCCCTTTAAGGAAGTGGATCACTAAGCTAGCCTATGCTTCTACTAATTGAAGTTACAAGACTTATACACTTTGTAATGATGATCCTAACACAATACTAGGACATACATTACATTAAGTAAACTCACAAGATAAATGATTTTGATTAGTAAATTTACAACAACCCAATTCTATATCTATGAGATCATAGAATCTTCTCTTGCTTGATCACATTTGAGTAGTAATTGATGCACTTGTGATCACTGGAGATAAGCCTTTGAAATATGCAAGAGGGTCAACTTCAAATGCTCTTAAATGTTTGCCTTTTATAGTGAGATTCAAAAAATAGCCTTTGACACACGGTTGCCTGCACGGTCGACCGTGGTGTGACCGTGCGTGCTCCAGTCCAAATTAGGTATCTGTTGTATAGCCGTTTGACTCAAATTTGAACACCACATTTTGACACCTTTACTCCTTCTAGCACATGTAAAAGAAACCAAACATCCTATACAAGTACTATATGCATTAAGTGTGTGAGATTTGGTCTTAATGCATGAAAGTGACTAATCATTCCAAAAGTGGCAAACCCAACATTCTTGGAGAAGTGTCTTGATTGATATTTAGGGAAATTTCAGTTTGGTGAAGACTTAGTTAGTCACATTAATGTTTTTGATTCAATTCTAAAGACTAGTCACTATGTCATTAACTTCCTAGTTTCAATTAATCACAAGTCATGTTCTTTTTAAGTTTACTTAGAGATTAATTGAACAATGTCTCTATAAGATAATCATGAAGCATGTAGAGACATCAAAGTTAAGTCATAAGCAATCACCCTTAGTTACTTAGACTAGATTAAATAGACAATTGACTATACTTTCATTGTGAACCATTTTACACTTAATCTATTGGAGTAGGTTAGTTACTTGAATCCTAACTAATGAGCACATAGCAAACATATTAATCAAGTTGACAAGTTTATGAGTATTAAGCATATTGGCAAGTAGCAAGTAATACTCACATAGCAAAAGATAGTTATTCTAGGATCAATCATATAGATACTTGCATAACTTATAATTTAAGCACTTAATAAGTTTAATGTGCAATATGACACATTACATGATTAATGTGTAAGCACACATTAATGTTCAACACATGCACAAAGGAAGAGCAATCTCTAGTTGGGACTTGGTGACCATCCTAAATGTATCTAAGTGTGTTTTAGGACTACAAGTCATTACTAGTTAATCTTGAGAGCATTGTTCCTCATTTAGTCTTAATTAATCACTAAGTCATTTTTAATAGCAATCATTGTTCTAGTGACATTGGCTTAAGTGTGTTGGTACTTGATGATCATACTAAGGATATCTAGATAAGAATTAAGATCACAAGTTGTTGATTAACACTTATGTGTTATGCCTAATCTTGGTTAATTTGTCATTAAGATGTCATTAGGCGCAATTAATCACAATTAGTATTTTTATGACCAAACCTCGGTTGAGTATGAAGAAGGCATCTATTCTAAGCATGTTGAGAAAGGTTTCATGAATTATAGATGTCGGGAACTAGTCAAAATTTATTTGGTCGAAAATGGTAACAGAGAAAACTGCGGTCGCACTGCGGTTGACCGTGGTGGCGACCGTGCAACTTGTTTTTACAAAACTGCGTTGCAATTCAGTTTGGGTTTTCACAGTTGACTATGCGGTCGACCGTACCTCGACCGTGTGTTTAGCTGAAGTTTTAATTTCATTCTTTAACTTATGTTTAACTTGGTCGTTTGCAAGATAAAGTATGGATTAGTGACCTTGCGTGTTTTATGTTAAGATGTCAGTCATCACTTATGTATATGTATGTGTCATCATCAAAACATATTCTTTGGTTAATCACACTTTGGTTAATCATACTTAAGTTTATCGTTTAGTGCATTAATCCACATTCAACCAACATACCTGTTTTTCATAAACGAACTCTGCTCGACCCCGCAACCTTGTGAATTACCTGAGCAAGACGGTTCGATAAGACTTTTGAAATCAGTTTGTATTGGTTGCTAATCAACGATATCGACCTGAATTCGTTTAGATGAATCGGTTGTTGTTTTTTGGTAAAAGCGTGATGAAGGTGGTGTTACAACCTTTGGATATTTCTATATACTTCCAAAACCAATCGAAAACTTTCATGATTTCTTCGTTTATCAACCACCAATACTTCTTGTAAAACTTCATGTTAAAACTGCCGGGTCCTGGAGCTTTAAAGCTTCCGCAATTTTTTAAAGCATTCCAAATTTCACCCTCGCTGAATTTATCTTCAAGAATAGCATTGTCTTCACTTGTGATTCGGTTAAAATTAAGGTCAAGGCAGCAGTAAATATCAGAAACATTAGCTCTAAATATGTTTGAAAAATATCGAAAGACCTCTTCTTTGATTTCATTCGGTTCCTCAGACCATATTCCATCAATGACAATACCTCTGATCGCGTTTTTGTTTCTTCTCCTGTTGATGTAGTTGTGAAAAAATCGTGAATTTTCGTCTCCTTCAAGCGTCCATATAACCCTTGATTTTTGTTTTAACATGTTGGTTTTTATTTTCTCTTTTTCGATCCATAATTTCTTCTTATCATTGGATCAGGAAAAAGTTTTTTAAGAAAGTTTTCTATTAAAAAAATGTTCTAAAAAAATTATAAAAAGAAGAAATAGCTGACGTCATGCTGACATTAGCAAAACATTACTATTTGTGTGGAACATTTTGATAATTAAACATTCCCCATTAATATTATATTATTATTATTATTATTATTATTATTATTATATTACTACGTATTACGTATGTATCTATATTTATAATATAGATATAGAATGTGTATAATTATTATATTATATTATATTATTATTATACCTACATACCAAATGGCATGGCGGATTCCGTCACCTACATACCAAATGGCTTTGCGGATTCCGTCGTTTCTGTTATATCGGATTATCTCTTTAAGTTTGCGTTCACACTACAACTAGTCCATCAACTTCGACCTAATTTACATAACGACCCCTCGAGTTTACACTTTTTTCAGGGGTAGAAAGCGTAAATATATAATTTTATTAAAATAAAAGAAACTAATTCCACCCGAATTTTAAACGGGCCCTATCTTCTCGCTCGATTCGAGTTAAATTTTTTCGAGACCACCGTTCAACTCGAAAAAAACTCACGAACACAACGGGACTAACTATGCGCAAAACGGACATCGTTAAAAAAATACTAAATATTTCAGGCTATATTTCATATCGCTCGGTGCGAGTTAAATTTTTTCGAAATCATCGTTCAACTCGAAAAAATCTAACGAACACAACGGGACTAACTACGCGCGAAACGGACATCGTTAAAAAAAACACTAAACATTTCGGGTGGTATTTCATACATATACATACACGTTCAACAAACAACTCAACCTATTAGATATATTAGGTACCAAACAACATATCCAAATTCGACCGTGCGTTGAATACAACCGCAGCAACGCGCGATCGAATTTTTTTTCTTGTTTCTATCATCGGTTGAATTATTATTTTCTCTATTAACCTCATACTATTGATTATTCACATCTACCACTCACATTTTTAAGTTTAGATTTGAATCTACAAATTTATATATCCACATTATTATAAAATTTGTTCAGTGTACTATTAGGCCTATATGGGTATGTTTTTAATTTAGTGAGCTGGCCTATAAAAAAGATAACCTTTTAAATTAGACCTACTGATTATTCACATCTATCCACTCCAAGGTTGAAAAAGACGTGAAACGGGATTGAGAGTTGGGAACTTAAAACGTCAAGACGGGGTCGAGACGGGGGTCGAGAGGAGGGTCGAGACTGACGTTGTCTGACGTTGATATACATATATATATATATATATATATATATATATATATATATATATATATATATATATATATATATATATATATATATATATATATATATATTGACACACACACACACACACATATTTAAAGTAGAAAAAACTTTGTTGACCAGTTTGTACATATAATCGCTAATTGTCGTTAATATAATATAAAAAAGTAACATTAGACTACGTCAATTTTGATCGATTTGACTGACTTTTGACCGATACGAATTTTTGACTTTCGACGGCGTTGACCTGATATTTCCCGCATTTGACACGACTTTTTACCGTTGACCGACTTATTAAAAGACGGGACAGGGTCCAGGCGGACTAGTGACCAAAACGCTACAATGGGTGTCGCAAGGGGCGACACAGACGTAGTTTACAACAATGACCCACTCTGTGCCAAATCTTAATAAAAACCCACCTTAACACCCGGTTCATCGACATAATCTTCTTCACGAACCGATAACAAATCTACGCCCATTGAATATCAGTCGGGAGAGAGCTAGATCAAAAAGTCAATGAACAATAGACATGTAACAACATGCTTAGATTTCGAAATATCAAAACATAAAGCATATAACGTATAATAAAACATCCTTATCACAAAATTTACAGCTCAACAACCTTATTAGTCTCACTAATAATCCATTCCCCCTCTAATTAAACACTAAACGTTAAAAATCCAACATCATAGGAAAAGTAGCACCCAATTTCCTCAAATGTATAATCATAACAGCATTAATTTATTTCAAGGTCATGAAGTTTGACTTTCAACATCTTTAACCATCTCTGAAACCACCACATTTTTGTCATTAGAAGTCTCGAATTTAAGGTAGTGTTCGATGTCATTTTCGGTACTCCCACTCCTCCTACGGAACCATTTCCGAACAGTATGAGTTGGTGGCTTTCGATCACTGATGGCAATCGCAATGTCGTTAGGGAAAAGATCTCTCATCACAAATGCGTGTAACATCGTGGTTATGAGCAAGGCAAACACAGTTAAGGTTGAGATAGCTGAAAGGATAACCGACAATGATTTAGTGAATATGTTTGAGACTTCAGTTGCGTATCTGGTCGTTGCCATTGCAGCTCCGGTCATTGGAAAAGTATATGCCCACCATGCCAACGAGAACTTGAATCCTCGAAAAAAGTTTACTCTAACCGCCTATACAAATAACGAGAAATGATTTTTTTTATAATTGAACTCACAAACCCTAAACTTTTTTCACAAATATATACAAATGTACACCCATGGACTTGAACCCATACCACTATTTATAATAGAAAATGATATTTTGGTTAAAGTATGAAACTGTGTAATTAGAGTATGGAGTCGGATTATTCATGTTGGGCTGCATACATCAGGGTGCGAATTACTCGCCTTCACGGATAGCCCGAACATGAAAAAACCTTTTACCCTTTTTGTTGAAACTGTGCTATTAGCCTTAACGTATTGCTATTAGCCTTAACATATTGAAAGCGAACAATTCTAATATTGTGAACGAACCAACGAGAAGTAGAGAAACATGGCAATGAAGTAAGTGATTCGAGATATGTTATCATACGATCCATTAATCTTAGCCCAAGCCAATGAAGCAACACTTGGACCAGCAACAAACAGAAAGAAAACAGGATGAAGATCTTTGGGTAAAGTTTCATTAGTTGGAAGCCTTTGATAAAGCGTTACAAACAACACGGTGTAATGAACCACTCCAACCGCAAAAAAAAAGATCGGGCCTTCTTTCAACTCCATCGATGCACCCAACAACGCTCCCACAAAATTTCCAACAATGGATAAATGGTTAACCGGGTTAGCCACTTTCGACAACCTCCTCTGCCCACCAGACATCCATTGTCCGTAAATCTTGAGTTCCAGTATAAAAATTGGCGTCATAAGAACATACCATAAAAAATGTGGTAAATTTGTGGTAACCGAAGATGGAATACCAATTGCTAATAATAGTAGTGCGCCCCATGGTGCGAAGAAGAAGTTGACTCGAACTGGGTGGTAGTATTCGCATCGAACAGCTTCAAAGTAAAAGATTACTTTTAGAAGATAAGTTGATGCTACAACTGTAAAAAGCAAAACCGAAATGCACCATAGAATTAGGTTCAAATTTGAGCTAATGTGCGTCAAATTCTTCCACATAATCGCTTGACTGCTTACTCCTAGACATATACCGAATGATGAGATTGGATACCGAAGAAGAAACGGCCATGTTTTGTCTTCTGGGAGAATTATCTTCTCTAATGACTGTCATACAAAGAAAATCAAAATATTATAATTTAACACAATAAATAATATGAAATTTTGAAAACCTTCTCAAGATAGTCTAGTGATTGGTGTCCTGATATCCTCATAAGAGATCTAGATTCAACCCCACTTACAACATATTTTGGAATGGCTAGGGAAAGGGTTGAAAACTGTCACGGGATAACCCATTTGGATCGCGTGTATATGAGTAGAATACTAGAAAATACTCTCTTCACCGGTAACTTAGAACAAAGAAAAACGTACTTTTGAAGGTTTGTAATACAAAACAGATTTACAAAGTAAAGTTTTAATGTGTTGAGGATTTTAGATAAGTGTTGATCAACAAACATATGATAAACGAAAGGGCTTCTGGCCTAGCGGTATCAAGGGAACTCGTTAACCTTAAGGGTGTGAACTCAAGTCCCATCGTGGGTAAAAGGGTGGGTGTGTGTGTGTGTGTGTGTGGGGGGGGTGTTTAAAAAACAAACATATGATACAAAAATTGTAAAAGTTTTCCTTACTCTGAGAGTTTCAAGCTCGGGTCCTTCTAACGCATCAAAATACCGTGCGACTGGCAAATTCTCTCTTCGCGGGATGATGACAGGTGACTCGCTTGGTGGTTTTCCTTGTAAAGTCGAGATTTGTCTCTCAAATTTACCCGACCATGTTTTAAACGAGTTATACCTTTCCTCTTTTAGACTACTCGTACTTGGGGTTCTGAAGGCCCGGCTCGGGGAGTTAGTGTTGTCGTCTTCGAATGCAACTCTTTTGGCTTCAGTTTCCATTGGTGACGCCGGCATACTGATGGAGACCGATGTTGTCCTCTCAACATTCGAGCTTTCGCCTTGAATTTTGCTTCCTTCAATTTCCTAAACATATCAAAAGATTAAATCTTCAAGACCATAGACAAACTTTACGACTCGATTAAATCCTCATAGTCTACAACTTTGGGCCTTACCCTAAAAGAATTGAATAACACACCTCTAACTCATACAATACTCTAGTCCTCTTAAGATCATCATCATCATCAAATCCCATAACTTCATTATCATCAATAGATCTAATCAAAGATGGGATCACATCCTTTTTCTTTCCAAGATCATGGGGGACTTCCATTGCACAAATTCAGAATAATTTCTGCTACAGAAACAAAACAAGATCATTATAAATATCAAGATCCAACTTTACATATTTCTGTTTTCAATCTAGTCCAGTAATAACAGGAAATGGGGCTTATATATATATATATATATATATATATATATATATATATATATATATATATATATATATATATATATATATATATATATATATATATATATATATAGGGGCAGGATCAATGGGGAAGTAACCAATCGGGGGGAAGCGGGGGAAGCAAAAAAAAAAAAAAAATTCGTTTTTTTTTAAATTTTTTTTTTCCGGCATCAAGATCACACGAAAATATGAACATTTAGAAGAGACACTTCATGATGAATGTTATTATTTAGGCGGGAAAACGATCGACAAAAATAACATTCAAGATAATATTGTTCGTGAAGAATATGAACGTTTTTTTTTTTTTCATATTTTGTGAAGTAAAATTTAGCCCGATTTAAAGTTTAAGGTTTAGGGTTTAGGGTTTGGTGTTTTGGGTTTATTCCATAAACCCTAAACACCAAACCCTAAACCCTAAACTCTAAACCGTTCGTGTTAAAAACTCAATCTAAATCCTAAATCTAAACCCTAAATCTAAACCCTAAACCCTAAATTTCTAAACCCTAATATCTAAACCCTATAAACCCTAATATCTAAACCCCAATAGCTAAAACCTCAAAATACGCTCGAAAAACGCGATAATTGTTATATATTACTTCTTCGAGCGTTTTCCCGCCAAAATAAAAACATTTATCACAAAGTGTCTCTACTAAATGTTCATATTTTCATCTCATCTATAATGTTCGTGAACAAAGTTTTTTCAAAAAATGAAAAAAAAAAAAAAAAAAAGTTTTTGCTTCCCCCGCTTCTCCCCGAATGGTTACTTCCCTCTTGATCCTACCACTATATATATATATATATATATATATATATATATATATATATATATATATATATATATATATATATATATATATATATATATATATATATATATACATGTCATGTTTTGTTTTCTTATTCATTCATAACGATTGAATACTGTCTTGCTGCAAAACCAAACTAGATTGGTCTGATACTTTAAGACCTAAGTTCTGTAACAATCTATGAAGCAAAATTTGAAACATGGAGTTGCACATTTAGCTATCACCAAATAACACTTGAAATATGTTTTAGACTTGCAATTGCAAGAAAAGGAGTCAAAGAACTGACCTTTAAATAATAATGTAGACTACAAGTTTTTAAAAAAAAAAAAAAAAAAAAAAAATTAAACTAAGGCATTTACTTTACACTTAATAATCTGTTTATGTATAGCTCTTAATTTGGTACCTTAATTCGGTATGTAAAATTCTTGTTTCTTTGTTACTTAATCTGAAATATAGTCTTTTTTATGAGACATAAAATCGGACACCCTTTCATTAAGAGCCAAATGAAAACATTGGCAAATTCATAAAAGGAAAAGAAAAGAAAAAAAAAGTATTCGGGGAATGATGCTTGTATTTTGTTATAATCTAAGACAATCTGCTTTGGAGATAAAAAAAAAAAATTATGAAAATGCAATCGCTCAATCACACTATGACAGGCTGTGAACTATTTAATTAACATTATTAAACATTGTGTTTGATAATAATCAAATGCAATTTAATTGATGTGATTATGATTATTAACCTTATTTCATTTCAGCCTGAATAATTTTGCTTGACTCAATTATCCTATTTTAAATCTTAAATTGAGGTTGTGTTACAGATCACCATAATATCTTTTATGAGAATGCTTATACCGCTGATATCACTTTGCAAATAACGCCGTCCTCATTCGTTCTCGGCGAAGGCGCCGATATTAGTGTGGTCGCCCTCGGTGTCTCCCCATCGAATTCGCCCTGGCCATCACGATTTGGATCACGCGTTCTGTATTGTTTTGAAGGGTTTTTTTGTGGGCGGGTGTTTTTTGGTCGCAGTCTGTTATAAAGTTTCATCGAATAAAAGACAAAATGCAAAATTGAAGAAATGGTGGAATGGAAAATTGGAGAAGACCCTGTTAAAAAAATGGTGGGTCCACTTACAAATAAATTTACACAGTTTTAATAAATAATAACGCGAGTAAATAATAAGTTGGTTCAATTTTTTTTTTTTTTTTTATTTGTTTACCCTTATATATAAGAGCTACCAGAGTTTTGGTCGTTCTGGCCAACACCCGCCCAAATCTTGGCCAAAACGAACCAACCACACCCTTCAACTTTGATCAATTTTCAAGTTCAACCCCCAAACCAGGAGTGCAAAATGTAAACTTATTATTTTAATTAAAAATTCTTAAACACACTTCACCTATATTTTCAACCGGACATATCTTTCCGCTCGACTCGCGTAAATTTTTTTTTAACCCACCGTTCAACTTAAAAAAATCTTACGAACACAACGGAACTAACTATACCCGAAACGGACACTTCTAAAAAACGCTCAATACCTCGGACTATATTCAATACATATACACACCTATAATACGCTATAATAAGCAATCAAAACGCCCCGCGGCAACGCGCGGCCCGCGCGGGCCAATGTTGCTGGTTAAAAATAAAGCATACCGTGAATAACCGGACTTTCATTCATTCAATAATGAAGATCCCAAACAAATACTGACGACCGGGCCGGCTATTGCTTCATGTGACCTACTCTACTAAGTAATTATAGTACTAGCTTTTTCTTTTTGAAATTACATTCATCATCCCTCACATTTAACAAAATACACAACGTTAGTCCTTGATGCTAACGACAGTTACAATAGCCAGTTATGACATGTGCAGATCATATCAGTGGCATTTTAGTCATTCTAAGTTTTATCCATCTATGTGCGGTTCCACTTCATCCAAAATTAAACCACCAAAATACATCCTCCTCTCCTAATTTACGTCGGTGCTCATCAAATAAACTTTTTGAAACGTTCCCCTTTATACGCCAATTATTAAGAATAAGGTTGATTTGGTATGCAAACCCACCATCAGGATTCTGATATTCCGTAACTCTATATTTAAGTTTTTTTCTATCACAGTCGAACAAGAATAAGGCCATACTCCTCTGTATTATGAGTTGTCGTGACTCGTGACTCTCCTTTACTTTCCTATGGCTATCCCTTATGCTACTTGGTGCGAAGGGCTATCTCCGTAACTTTTGTAAACAATGAGGACTATCCACCCGAAAAAAAACTAAGGAGTAAATCAACAATTTTTATATAAAGCATATAAAGGGAGTTAATTTTCACACATTACTTTTTAATTCATGTATACCTAATTACCTATAATACTCTTAATTATATTTAAAATAAAATTATAAGTTCACTTCCCATAAACTATCTTACGTAATTATGTGTTTTTAATTAGTGATGTGAATTTATTGCGTCGGTTGGGGGTATTAAGGACTAGGGAATGGAAATGATTATCAACCTTTTAGATTTAGAGGTTTATCAACCTTTTAGATTTAGAGGTTCTAGTTCTTTTTAACTGGTTTGATGTATTGAAGGTTATCTTATGGTCATCCATCTCAAGCTATTGTCATGGGCTCCATTATTATGTATGGGATCAAAACCCATACATGTTGTGTCTTTAGGCCTTAGTTAATTGCCTCCTTTTATAATCTTGTAATCCTGTTTTCTTTTAACCTTGATCTTCATGATCAAGTCAAGCTGCTTATTTGTTTCTTTTGTTTGATAGCCTTCATTATTTTAATGATGGTATCTAATTTATTAATAAAAGTTTCTCCTTTTTGCCCAAAAAAAAAAAAAAAAAGTTCCGTGCCGTCATATAAAAGTTTGCCGAACTTTTATCATTAAACAATTTTGCGAAATACTAATCTGTATGCTACAAATTACGTTATTTCCACTCCATATATGCGACGAAGAAACTTATGGCAGGAAATTATTCTTAAATAAAATTATTTTTTAGAAGGAATAATCCAGCAAAAAATAATTAGGTACCATCAACCATTGACATGTAACACTATAAAACATATCATATTATAAAACATCATTATCACAAAATTTACAGCTCAACAACATTATTAGACTTCACAAATCATCCATTCACACTCTAATTAAACATAAAACATCCAACATCATAGGAAAAATGGTACAATACCAAATTCCTCAATTGTAATAACCATGACAACATGAATTCATTTCAAGGTAATGAATGTTGACTCTCAACATCTTTAACCATCTCTGGAACCTCCACAGTTTTCTCATTAGAATTCGCGAATTTAAGATAGTGTTCGATGTCATTTTCGGTACTTCCTGTCCTCCTATGGAACCATTTTCGAACAGTATCATTTGTTGGCTTTCGTTCACTGATGGCTATCGCAATGTCGTTAGGGAAAAGATCTCTCATCACAAAAGCGTGTAGTATTGTTGTTATGAGCAAGGCAAACACTGTTAATGTTGCGATAACTGAGAGGATGATAGACATAGATTTAGTGAATATGTTTGAGACTTCCGTTGCGTATCTAATCGTTGCGATTGCAGCTCCGGTCATCGGAAAAGTATATGCCCACCATGCCAATGAGAACTTGAACCCTCGAAAAAAGCTTATTCTAACCGCCTGTACAAATAACGAGAAATTAATTTTTCTTTTTTAAGGCAAACCTAAAAAAACACTAAACAAACATTTTCCACGTGTATATATATATATATATATATATATATATATATATATATATATATATATATATATATATATATATACACTCTCCGTCACATTTTAATAGTCCACTTTTTCTATTTTTGAGTTGTTCAAAATTAATAGTCCACTTTCTTAAATTTGATAATAAGGTAAAGTTATTGACATTTTTTATATGTGGATTATCAAATTGGGACGGAGGGGTACACATTTTCAATCCTGAATCTGAACCCACAACTTCTTGGTCGAGGGTTATCTGGATCCCGCTAGTCTAATGACCCTTTGGTTAAAAACAAGAAATGATATCTCAATATAAGTATGAAACTACTTAATCAACTATAACATAGTGAAAGTGAACAAAATCTAAAATTGTGAACGAACCAGTGAGAAGTAGAGGAACATGGCAATGAAATAAGCGATTCGTGACGCGTTATCATACGATCCATTAATCTTAGCCCAAGCCAACGAAGCAACACTTGGACCAGCAACAAACAGAAAGAAAACAGGATGAAGTTCTTTCGGTAACGTTTCATTAGTCGGAAGTCTTTGATAAAGAGTTACAAACAACACGGTGTAATGAGCCACGCCAACCGCAAAAAAGAAGATCGGTCCTTCTTTCAAACCCATCGATGCACCCAACAACGCTCCCACAAAGTTTCCAACAACAGATAAATGGTTAACCGGGTTAGCCACTTTCGACAACCTCCTCTGCCCACCAGACATCCACTGTCCATAAATCTTGAGTTCAAGAATAAAAATGGGCGTCATAAGAATGTACCAAAGAAAATGTGGTAAATTTGTGGTAATTTTTGATGGAATTCCAATTGCTAAAAATAGTAGTGCGCCCCATGGTGCGAAGAAGAAGTTGACTCGAACTGGGTGGTAGTATTCGCGACGAACAGCTTCAAAGTAAAAAATTACTTTTAGAAGGTAGGTTAACGCTACGACAACAAACAGCATGACCGAAATGCACCATAAAACGAGGTTCACTTTTAAGCTGATGTGAAGAAAATGTGTGGGTGCGGTAGTCGCCAAATTCTTCCACATGATCGCTTGACTGCTTACGCCTAGACATATACCGAATGATGAGATTGTATACCGAAGAAGAAACGGCCATGTTTTGTCTTCTGGTAGAATTATATCCTCTGATGACTGTCATACAAAGATAACCAAAGTGTTAGAATTTAATCAATAAATATTAAGAAACTTCGGAAAATCATCTCAAGACTAGTGGTTGGTGTCCTGATATCCTCGTAAAAATAGTCGTGGGATGATTAAACAAGTCAAAAATGATCACAGATAACACGTTTGTGTACACAGAGCGTCTCCGGCACATGTGCTAAAGGTACAACCGAACTGGGATCCAAACTTTTAAGACCCAAAAATTGAAAAAAGAAACCTATATTATAACCCTTTCAATTACACTCTTATATAATTTTCACAAATCAAAATAATTCATTTATCAAATCATTTATTCACACCATTTTTTTATATTGATATTGATAACTTTTTAAATATTATTATCTTTAATATTATTTGCAAAAAAAAAAAAAAAAAAAAAGTTTAACGTTAATAAGTGCCTATTTTTTACGTTTTTCTGGTAAACTTTATCCATTTAGTACTGTGAACATGAATTTATAATACAAAAACATAATTATAATTACAAGTAATTTATTGTTAGCAGCATATTTTACATTTCCTTCAATTTTAGAAGATAAGCGCGCTCTTGTGAGGATTTTAGATAAGCAGAGATCAAAAAATATATGATACGGTTGTAAAAGATTTGCTTACTCTGAGAGTTTCGAGCTCGGGTCCTTCTAATGCATCGAAATATCGTGAGGCTGGCAAGTTCTCTCTTCGCGGAGTGATGACAGAGGGCTCGCTTTGTGGTTTTCCCTGTAAAGTCGAGATTTGTCTCTCAAGTTTACCCGACCATGTTTTGAACGAGTTATACCTTTCATCTCTTAGTCTACTCATTCTTGGGGTTCTGAGGGCCCGGTTCGGCGAGTTAGTGTTGTCGTCTTTGAATGCAACTCTTTTGGTGTGAGTTTCCATCGGTGACGCTGGCATACTGATGGAGATCGACGGTGTCCTCTGAACGCTCGAGCTTTCACATTCGATTTTAGTTCCTTCAGTTTCCTAAAGAAGTCAAATGATCAAATCTTCAAGATCATTAACTAATGGACTCAGTTCAATCCTCGTAGTCTACAACTTTAAACCTTGTCAAAAGAAGAAAAATTGAAAATTATACCTTTAATTCGTACAATACATTAGTTCTCTTAAGATCATCATCGAATCCAATAACTTCATCATCATCAATGGATCTAATTATAGATGGGATCACATCCTTTTTCTTTCCAAGATTGTGGGGGACTTCCATTGCACAAATTCAGAAAACTTCCTGCAATAAATAAAAAATAATAATAAAAAACAGAACAAGACCAATTATAAAGATTTTTATGATTTGATTTTAACATATTGAAATTGAAATGTATTAAAGGTAGTCTATGATTTAAACCTGGAAATGGGACCTATATACATGTCGATGATGTTCATGTTTTCTTATTCATTCATAATGATTTAAATTTGGTCTTTTCATTCATAAATATGATATGATACTTTAAGACCCATGTTCATAGATGAAAGCGATTAAATGTGCATAGATGAATTGTACCTCTATCAGTCACCAAATAACACTTGAAATATGTTTTAGCGTCGAAACTTGCAAGAAAATGACAGTAAAAAGTCAAAGAACTGAGGAAAGGAAAAGAAGAAAAAACAATAACAGTAGCACACATCTCATTGTGGGCATACATTAGTTGTATAAATACTAGTAATAAAATAATAATAATGTACACATCAAATACTTGAAAATATTTTAAACTAAGGTACTAATAGTCCAAGGTACAACTATATGCCACAAACATTTAAATTTAAATTACACACTATAAATTAATATAGTAATAGTAATAGTATTCGTTGAATGTTGCTTGTTTATCGTTATAAATTTAAGATTTTTGGAGTAAAGAATTTAGGAAATTGGAATCGCTTAATCACACTGTGACAGGCTGTGGGCTACTCGTATTTAACAATATTATATTGTTGTATATTAATCAAATGCAATTTATTTGATAGACTCTGATTTACCTTATTTCACGCTCAATAATATTGCTTGACATAGTTATGAAATTATCCTATTTTGAATATCATATTGTGGTTGTGTTACAGATCACCATAGTATCTTTTATGAGAATGATTATCAAAGCTTTTAAGGCTATGATTAAGTGTATGGTATATATAATCTTAAATAAATGTGATTGAATTAGTTAGAGGGTGTAAACGAGTAGAGCCAAGCTCGAGCTCGGCTTGGTTCGAGCCTTAAGCTCGAGCTCAGCTCGTATAATATTTTATAAACTCGAGTGCGACTCATTAATTACATAATATTATTTACTTTTATATTATATAATTTAGTTTAGTTTTATATTTATTTTTATGTAATTTTTATTATATTACATATACTAATATTTGGTATTATTATTTTGACAAATATTCTACGGAGTATAATTTATAATAGTAAATATAAATATGTATTATTTTATTAAAAAATTTTATATTTAGTGTATATAAAAGAAAAGCTCGTTTAGACTTGCAAATTTGTTCGAGGTCGAGATATATATAAAGCTCGAGTTAAAATCGATTGGAAACTTAATAAAAAAAGAAGTGCCAACGAACATACAACACTAACAAACAAGCTCAACCAAAAAAAATCACACCAGAGCTCACAACTAACAAGCAAAGCACAATAGGACAATGGAACACCTAGAAACCGTACTCCGTTATAATGACAAGAGGATAACCAATAAAATAATAACGAAAGATTGAGAAACCTCTAAAAAAACAAATAGCTAGGTATAGCCAACAACCAAATAGACCAAGCTTTAAGCATCTAATAAATTACAAAAACAACCTCATTTCGGCTCCTTGAATCGGAGAGATTTGTTAAAGGGTTTGTGATGAGAAAAAAATAGGGGATCATTAATTATTTTTTGTTTTTATTTTAGTGTTATATTTATTTAGGCATAAAATAAAAATTGACTAGTCAAGTTATAAGAGAGAATCATATTCATTTATGTATAGATGCGAATAGTGAACGCTCATCTTATAAATGTATGTTTCAGAAAATATTAATATACTTTTGTTTGAATATGAAACCAAAGGTTTAATTGTGTTTATTTTATTAAGTTGTTTAATAGAGTACTTTTTTCTGGGCACCAACACGTTTATGTAAGATGTGTTTTTATTTCCGAAACTTTAAATATTGCAGCTGTCGGTGTCGACCTTCCTATGTAATGAGGTAACATAAATTAGTAATAGATTTACATGTATTATCAGAATCGATCTGTATACGTAGTATATATTTATTTGTGTTATACGTCACACAAAACAAAAGTCAACGCGCTATGTATCGAATGAATTAGCAAACATATATACTCCGTAATATATTGTTCTGTAATAATACTTGGCCTGTGCATGGTACGGGACCGGACCAAACTAGTTCGGTTCGGTTCGGTTCGGTTCCGTCCTGAGTCCCAAATTATTGAAAAAAGTCGTACCGAGGACTGTATCAAATAATTTCGATTTGGTTCGGTTGGGTTCCATAAGTTTCGGTTCGGTTCCGTAGAAAGAACCGTCTCACTTCAACCTTTTTTTATTGTGATTTTTTGCTGTAACTAGTGATCATATATATGCTGTAACCATTCGTGGTTAAGCTTGTAATACATACAATATCCATATTATTTTATCGTCATATATTGTCCATCTTTATCATAATACACTACCCATATTAATTTTGTTATCATATGTACCTTTAAACTTGTAACTATTGTTCACATACTGGATATGTTATCATATATGTACACTATATAGTTTACATTATAATTATAATTATAATTATAATTATAATTATAATTATAATTATAATTATAGTTATAACTAGAAAAGCGGCTCGCGCGATGCCGCGGTGCCTTTCGAGTTACATAATCATAGTTAACGTAGCGTTATGTATTTACAAAAATAAAAACGCTTTGCTACGGGTGTTTTTTAATACACGTAGTTAGTACCTAATATACCTAATGGCATATGAATTTTTAACATCAGGAAGATTGTGTAAAAGATGGAAACATAACCATCGATATGACGTAGGTAGTTTGGGTTGTATATTATAAGTGTATGTGTATGTATTGAAGATAGTTCGAGGTGTTTAGCATTTTTTGAGAAGTGTCCTTTTCGCGTATAGTTAGTTCCGTTGAGTTCGTAAGATTTTTTCGAGTTGAATGGTGGGTGCGAAAAAAATTTAACGTGGGACTAGCAGAAAGATATGTCCCGATAGAATTTTGGGTGGGATTAGGTTTAATTTTTTAATAAATTATTAATTATACATTTGTTACCCCTGTTTGGGGGGTTGAAGTAGTGACTTGTTTATAGTTTGAGGGGGGAAATTTTTTTTTTTTAGTTGTCGTTTGGTTGCTTAGGAGGGCTAAAACGACTATTTTGGCCATGTATTATATAGGAATAATAAATAAATAGAATAATAAAATAATGTATTATATAGGAATAATAATGGTTAATTATAATAGTAAAAAGTCATTCTGCCTTTAATAAAAAAATATCGATATTATATTATACTTATATATTAAAACACACCCGGATTTTCGTCGTTTCTGTTGTTTTGAATTATTGTTTTGAGTTTGCGTTCACACTGCAAACGGTCCCTTAACTTCGGCTCAATTTACACAACGGTCCCTCAAATTTACACTTTTCCAGAGGTAAAAAGTGTAAATATATAATTTATTAAAATAAAAAAACCAATTCTACCCGAATTTATAACGGGCCATATATTCTTGCTCGGTATGAGTTAAATTTTTTCCCAGGCCACCGTTCAACTCGAAAAAATCTAACGAACCCAACGGGACTAACTATGCACGAAACGGACACTTTTCAAAAAACGCTAAACACCTCGGTTATCTTAAATACATATACATACACTTATAATAAATAACTCAAACTACCTACATCATATCGATGGTTATGTTTCCATTTTTTACACAATCTTCGTGACGTTAAAAATGCATATGTCATTAGGTATACTAGGTACTAACAACGTGTATCCAAAAACACCCGTAGCAAAGCATTTTTATTTCCGTAAATACATAACGCTACGTTAACTATGATTTTGTAACCCGAAAGACACCGCGGCATCGCGCGGGCCACTTTTCTAGTTATATAGATAGATAGATAGATAGATAGATAGATAGATAGATAGATAACTAATGTGCTGTAAAGGCATATGGTGGTTGAATTCTATAAGGAGGTTAATTAGTTCAGTAATTATTGAAGTTATATTTATTTCTATGAAAATTATATTATATTATATTATTATTATTATTATTATTATTATTATTATTATTATTATTATTATTATTATTATTATTATTCATTATTCATATATATACACTTGGATACGGAAGTGCTATTATGGGTAGAGTATATGAGTAGGCTCAATAATAAAATAAATAAAACTACATAATATAACAAAGCTTCTAAGTCCGATAAATTCCCGAACACTAAGATTTACGAACAAGACTAAACTCAATTTTAAATAATTTTTTGTCCCATAAAGATACATCCATTGCTGAACAAGATAAAGTGAACAAATTAGAGGTACATAATATAAATATTTCGGTTTGGTCCGTTTTATGTTTTTTCGGGTTCGGTCCGTCCCGTACCAAGGACCAAAAAATATGAAATTTAAGGACCATGGACCGTACCAAAACTCCGCGGTCCGGTTCGGTTGCTGCCCGGTTCGTTCCAGTCCATAGTTTTTTTCGGTTTTTTCCCGAACCTTGCACACCCCTAAATAATACTACTCTCTTCTTCTCATCTTAAGTCTCCACTATTAATTTTTCAAAGTTTTTCTTCTCATCTTAACTCCGTAAATATTTTTATTTGTATTATATAATATTTGATAAAAATTATATGAATGAATTGAGTTTTAAATGTGCTTTCATTCATATAATTTTCATCAAATATTATATAATATAATATTTACGGTCAAAGTTGACAAGAAAAGACTTTGAAAAGTCAACAATGAATACTTAAGATGACACGAAGAGAATATAATATTTAGTAGGTACCATTTCTATTATTCTTATCTTGTATTCTGTTAGTATTAGTAAAAAAATCTATGCAAAAGAAACCCTCAATATCACTAGTAAATTTACAATCAAAAATTCTAAAAGCTCAAAATTCCTTTTACAAACTACTATTCAAAATCAGTGGTTGTCATATTTAGTGGTTGAGTGCCTCCAAAATTATAATAGTATAAATAAAATGGGTTATGTAGTTAAATTTAAGGGGAGTGATTCTCACATAGCACTTTTTGATCCATGTACACTTTTGTCACATATAATCACAGTTATACCCCTAGAAAGTTTAACTTATATTATTATTATATGTATAATTAAGGTTAAAATACGTAATTAGATGTACATGGATCAAAAAATAGTGTGTGAGAATCATCTCCATAAATTTAAACGGTGTTAAAGACTATTTTATATAAAATTATTTCTATATATTAGTGTCACTAAATCCCACAAAGGATAGAATCTCCACCACTCGTAGATAGTGAAGTGGTGTACAAACTCAATCCTCTAAAATTTAAAAACTTCATCTAATCAAACTCATTCAATCTTTTTCAATATACCAAATTTCATGTAACTTGTAATCTAAGTCAACATAATCCATTGGTTAACCTATCTAATACATAACAAGAAATTGTTAAAAATGTAAACCATGTAAATGACAATATCCAGTTTTATATGAAACGACACTCAAATCGTTCTCAAGAGATAAACGAGCTGTGTGTCCGTCACAACTCGAGAGACAATCAGCCACTCACAAGCGAAAATACTGGACTAACCAGGTATCTCTAGGTTAACAAGTAAAACTATGGTAGGAGATACTAAGTAGCTACAACTTTATGCTTATAAAGGACTGAAACTTTCTTTCACTAGCCGATGTGGACAGGGTTGTTACAAACTCCCCCACTTAAATTCTTGACGTCCTCGTCAGGCCGAAACATAATCATTACCCAGAATCCATACCCCATGAGATGCACTCGCATTGTGCACGTCACACCCCGTGAGGATACCCCATAAGATGCAACAAGGTTTCCGTCACATCCCGAGAGGCCTATGGCTCTGACACCAACTGAAACGACCCTCAAAGTGTCCTGAAGAGATGTACGAGCCGCATTCCCGTCACAACTCGATGGACAATTATCCCTTCACAAGCGAAAGTAGTGGACTAACCTGGTATCTCCAGGTTAACAACTCAAATAATTGTAGAAAATACAGTTAGCCACAACTTTATGATTATAAATGACTGGAACTTTCTTTTACTAGTCAATGTGGAACATGGTTGTTACATTATACATTAATCATATTGAAAAGTCTTGGATAGAAGCTCGATATGATGTAGGCATGGATTAGTTGAGCCAGGTTCAAGTTTACTCTCTATAACCATATCAAGTATTTAGATGAAAGTAAAACATAATTGACCTTAAGCTCGCAAACGAGATTAGGTTAATTAATCTAGTATATTATTTACCCCCAACTCCAGTTTTAACGTGTAACTGTCGACAGGGTCGGTTCTAAGTTTTTTAATGCCTTGTCCAATATACAAAACGATCAAATAATACCCCTATCCTAAATCGACGTATATAATTTTTTCTTACGTTGATATTATTAATTATTAATTAATTGATGTGATCATTTGAAGAGATAAACGAGGAGTAACAGTAATGACTTAACTAAAGAGTCTAATCAAACACCCTTCGACTGACTTTTTACATGCTCATATATGATTAGACTTTTACATAAATGATACTTCTTCCCAATTTAATAATTCACATAAAAAAATGCATTTTACGTCGTTACCTTCGGTTAAACTATTCCTCAAAAGTCTATACCTAAATAAAAAGTAAAAGTAACATTTATTTAATAAATAGAGTAAAAGTAACATTATGTATTATTGTTTATATATGAAGCTCACATATTCATATATAATAAAATAATTGATTATTGAACATAGCACGATAATTTTAATTTATAAATATAAAATTGTAACACTTACCATTTTTTATAATAAATATAATCACAACGGAAACATATATTATATTAACAAACCGTAGTTAAGTAAATAACTTCAAACACAATTATTACAATAATTCATGTATTACGTTATTACATAAACTTTAATATGCAAATAGTAACGAAATATAGCCTTGAGAGTTAGCCATGTTAAACATATCTATCAAACAAGTTTCTCCTAAAATCTCAGCATTACATAGCTTAACATGCAAGGGAGGAGTTGTGTGTGTTAGCACAAGGTTAACTGAATGGAAACACCCTAAAAGTTATAGGCATCTAACATCAAGCTAAGTACAATTGCATGACATAATAATTAAACAACCAATATATTAATGATGCGGCCAAAACGGACGGTTTATTTTGTGGCGGTGTCGTTAGGTCGTCAAGCGTCTATCGAGGTTTATCAGCAGAAAATCTGGGATTTAAATTTATAATATGTGGGGCCTAAATCTACTATTCCTTCCTATGTGTGAGCACGGGAAGTATGACCCAGAGTCGTTCGTTTAAAAAGACAACAGAATCGAACATTTCGCAGTAGCAAACTATTAATAGACTTATTATTTCTAAGGAGTAGTCTGGAACAATTTTGGGTTTTCTAAATTTCAAAAGTAAACAAATAAATAAAGGAAAGCGATAAAGATAAAATTTGTAATTCAGATAAGGTTACAACAATTGCGTGTTATGATTTCATCAGTTACATAGCTGAGAATGTGCAATGTTGGCTCATGAATAGGTGATAACCTTAAACCCCTTATACTGGTCCTACCGCCCCTGCCAGATGAATGACATGTCACTGGGTAAATACGTTTGGTTTGAAGATTCTGAATAGTCAACAATGTCCCATACCCTGACGTCCGAGAAATATGAACTACATGCAAACACTGATGGCTCATCAATAGAAGCGACCCGGTGAGGTGACATATTAATCATCCTTAAGGTCTAAACTTTATTAAGCATAAACAAAGATAGAAGGCATCCCTGATTCGAGAGACATGATGTGTTTTCGATGCTTTCGTTAATGATTGGACTTATTAAATCAGATAGGCCCTTAATTAAAAGAGAAGAACTATAAAGAACACCATGGCCAAGTTACAGAGTAACCTCCATAAACACGTTCGGTTATCATAACGGTCCAATCCTTTATGGGTTTAAACAAATAGTTCCTGAATTAACTAAGAATTCCTCAAGCGGAGTGCATTGCTTGAGAAAGCGTTATGGTGCAATGTATTATATCCGCACTGAAGATTAGCTTCCATGGCCATACATGACAGAGGCATAAAGTACTACAACCTTCCTGCCTCCTCATATTCTTACAATGTTTAAATGCTAGTGACTACACAGGCATGGCTCAAGGCCAACCACGTACTAAGTATCTCAGTCAGCGTTTCCATTACGAAAGATCAACTGCTGGAATCCATAGTGCAGGTTGCCTTACTACAACCATTGTGCCTCTGAAAAACGCACTATGTATCTAACAAAAGTTTCTTACTAAGGGGTGACACAGATAGTGTACTCTGAATCGGGGTTCGCGACTTCCCAATAACAGAGTCGATAACTAAGTTTTATTAGTTGAAAAAGCGATTGTGTTTAAATTATAATCGGAAAGCATCTCTACAACATCACACTACATAGTCATTATTTCAGCATCGTAACTGGTTACGTCATAACAAACACTCAAAATAACTACTCGCAAATCATGACAATAATATCATCTATCCTAACAATAATGGGAAACATTATAACACATAAAGTAAAAGGGATAAATGTACCAGTAAATTGAACGAGTTCCGAAAGTACAAAAGTGACAACTTTAGCCTCTAAACAGCTTCTACTACAATCTTCGGCGTTCGCCTCCGGGTACTAAATTTCTCTCTCGGAGGTGAGAAGGCCTCGAAAGTATCTAACTAGGAAGAGAGAATTGAGAAGTGTGAAGTGAAGTGTGTGTTGAAATGCATTAAAAATGGACCTATTTATACTAAAAATCCTGTTGGGCAAGCCGTGTAACACGACCATGTAAATATGGGCAGACCGTGTACACGGACCGTGTAAGCAGGTCGTGTGCCAGCCAGGCTGTCATAACCCGTCCTTAACCATAAGAACGAGTTAGATAACGTATGATTTCATTGCGAGGTATTGACCTCTATATGCGACATTTTTAAAAGAACAACTGCATTTATTTTACATTACAAACCATAACTCTTATTTTAATACAAGCTTTAGATAATAAAAAGATGATTATCGTTTAGCGATAATCTTAGACTTACAAACTTTACATGTGATGATAACAATACGATTTCTAGCATATTTTACATTACAAATCCTCCGATATGCAGTTTTATTTTTGACACAAATATGCATACTCAAAATCTTGTTTAAATTCAACATGTTGCAGCGGAAGCTTCTAATTATCACCTGAGAATAGACATGTTTAAAATGTCAACATAAAGTTGGTGAGATATAGGTTTAATGCCGGCAGCAATATATATATATAGACCACAAGATTTCATATATAAACATTTTAATAAAAATATTCTAAGTGGTTGAGCACTTGGTAACCATACTTAACATTTAATCACGTCGCATATTCCCTTTATTATGAAATCTTACTACACCGTACCAAGTGTAGTCACCGAAACGAAGTACTGTGCAACCGTTGAATACTGGTCGTCCAGTCCGGTTGGGGTTGTCAGGCCCGATAGATCTATCAACAGGATTCGCGTTTACAATACCGCTGTAAATAACAGTTACCAAGCTACAGGGAAGTATGCCAGTGGTACAACTCAACGTAGAATATATTTTTCAGTTACTTGTGTCCATAACGTAAAACATAAAATACATGTATTCTCATCCCGAAATACTTAGAGTTTAAAAGTGGGACTATATACTCACTTTCGTCTTGAAGATATGTAATTTTGACTTGGTCTCCGATTGATATCACGAACCTATCCATATATAATATATCAATACCTTTTCTTTTTAAACAAACGTCACATATATATACTTATAATACTTTTAATACTTTTAATAATTCCTTAGTCCGTAGTTAGCAGTCCGATGTTAATAATTCAATTTTAAATGGTTCATTTTTAGGTGTTTAATAAACCCCCAACGAAATAAATAAAACCCCCATCGTATATGTATTGGTCGAGATTAATCTTGACCCACGGTACCGGTGTTGTCAAATGACGTGTTGCGTACATAAAGTACCGGTGTTGTCAAATGACGTGTTGCGTACAATCATGGGATCTTATGATTAATCTTCTCGTATTGTTTACGGGTGATCCTGAACCATATAAAATTGAATTATAAGTACATATATATAAAATATCATGTTATCTTAAAAAGGTGTGATTTATTTAATTTTTCCCAATTATTTTCGTGGCTAAACTAGTCTTGGATATCCGATTTTGTTTCGGTCATAGTTTCTTCGTTACAACTCCGTTTTCGTTGATTCAACTTGCCATCTCCTTGGATCGAGTCCCTCTTTAAGACTATGAACTGTAAATACCTTAGTTTGTATTCAAAATCACAGGTCATAGGTCAAACTTTAGTGAAACTTATGAAGTTAATCATTTTTGTTACAAAAATATCATTTAATGACCATTTTTCTAAAAATACTTATACTTTGAATTAAATCATAAAATTTTTATGTGTCATCATATTCATAAGAAATATCATTTTTCCAGAATATAAACCTCCAATTCAAAGTTCAAGATGGTTTTTAATTATCCAACCCAAAACAGCCCCCGGTTACACTCCGACGTCGTAAAAACAGTTTTTAAGGTAATCTTTGAAAAACCAAATTATACCTTGTTAAATTAGCATATATTTAAGTTATATTACAGGTCTTGAAGTATTTTAAAAGTTAAGTTAGAAGGATCTATTTAGTTTGCAAACAAGTTTGAAAACATTCAAACTATGTTCTTGTTGTTAAAATTTTATACCACAAAATAAGATAGCTATATATATATGAATCGAATAAGGTTATGAACAAAGTTACTACCTCAAGTTACTTGGACAAGATTGCTGTAAAAGAGGAGTAAGAACCTAGAACCAAAAGGGTGATGGAATTGGATGAAAGATTGGAAGTAAGTTTGTGTTCTTGGAAGGATTCTTGAAGTGTTTTTGTAAGAGTTTTCTTATGGTGATTAAGTGATGTTTTTATGGCTAGATCTTCATGGATATTAGCTGAATGGTTATGGAGTTTAAGACTCTTAAAATTGTGTGTGTTTTTAGCTAGAGGTTTGAGGTAAAAATGAATCAAAAATTGAAAATGGATGGAGTATAAATGGTGATGTAAAAGGTGTATAAGTTTGTAATTTTGTGAAAAAATCTTTTAATCATGTGAAATTGTCATACTAGATAACAAAAGTAGTTACCTTATACATAAGACATTGAACAAGGGCTGGTTGGTGGTGATTTGATGTGTATATACCAATAGTAAATACGTATAGAAGCTAGGTATGATACGAGTACATGTACTCTAGATATACGTATAGAAATTTTGTGAAAAATGGAATGAGAATTCAAATATAGCTATCTTTTGTGAATACACTTATATTGTTTTATGTATTTAAGTCCTTAAAAAGTGATTAAATACATTACTTATACGATATATGTATAAACATTATAGGTCATAAATATTTATGTCAAATAACGTTACGTATGGTTATCGTTTTGAAAACTTAAGTTAGTAGTTTCAAAATATACTTATAACTTATTGTTATTAATACAAAATGAGATATTAAAACATTCTTGGATCATGTTAAATATGTATATATACATATATATACACAAACGTATAATTATCATATATTGTATAGTTCATGATATCATCGGTCAAACTAGACGGTCAAACGTTGTGTAAAACTCATTTCAAAAACATAAGTCTCAACAATTTGGATTGCTTATCATGTTGGTAAGGTTTAATTTATGTAAATATTAATCTTATAAGTATAGAACGATCGAAAAAGTGCGGGTCATTACAGTACCTACCCGTTAAATAAATTTCGTCCCGAAATTTTAAAATTGTACCTATTTTGCGTCATCGAGAAACAAGTGTGGATACTTTTGTTTCATCTGATCCTCTCGTTCCCAAGTAAACTCAGGACCTCTTCGAGCATTCCAACGAACCTTAACGATTGGTATGTTGCTCTGCTTGAGCTGTTTAACTTCACGATCCATGATTTCGATTGGTTCTTCGATGAATTGTAGTTTCTCATCGACATGGATTTCTTCAAGAGGAATGGTGAGGTCTTCCTTTGCAAGACACTTCTTAAGGTTTGAGACGTGAAAGGTATTGTGTACTCCGGTGAGTTGTTGCGGTAACTCGAGTCGATAAGCTACCGGTCCAATGCGTTCGATGATCTTGAACGGGCCTACATATCTTGGGTTCAGTTTACCTCTTTTACCGAAACGTATTACACCTTTCCAAGGTGACACCTTTAGCATAACCATGTCCCCAATCTGAAACTCTAATGGTTTCCTTCGGACATCGGCGTAGCTCTTTTGGCGACTTCGGGCTGTTTTCAATCTCTCCTTGATTTGTACTATCTTCTCAGTCGTTTCGTGTATGATCTCGGGACCAGTTAATTGTCGATCTCCTACTTCATTCCAACAGATAGGAGATCTACACTTCCTTCCATACAATGCTTCGAATGGTGCAGCTTTAATGCTTGCATGATAACTATTATTATACGAAAATTCTGCTAACGGTAGATACTTATCCCATCCGTTTCCAAAATCGATCACACATGCCCTGAGCATGTCTTCAAGAGTCTGAATCGTTCTTTCACTCTGCCCGTCGGTTTGCGGATGATATGCGGTACTCATATCTAAACGAGTTCCTAGTGCCTCCTGCAGTGATTGCCAGAACTTTGAGGTAAATCTACTATCACGATCGGATATAATGGAAATAGGTATTCCATGCCTTGAAACAATTTCCTTTATATACAATCGTAATAGTTTCTCCATTCTATCCGTTTCCTTTATAGGCAAGAAATGTGCAGATTTGGTAAGACGATCAACAATTACCCAAATAGTGTCGTATCCCCAGGCAGTCTTTGGTAACTTCGTGATGAAATCCATGGTAATACTGTCCCATTTCCATTCTGGGATTTCTGGTTGTTGAAGTAATCCTGACGGCTTCTGGTGTTCTGCTTTGACTTTGGAACAAGTTAAACATTCCCCAACATATGTTGCAACGTCTGTCTTCAAATTAGGCCACCAATAATGCGTCTTAAGATCTTGATACATCTTTCCAACTCCAGGATGTATCGAGTATCTTGTCTTATGTGCCTCATTAAATATTAACTTCCTTAATCCACCCAACTTTGGTACCCAAATACGGTTTGCAAAATATCGAATTCCATCTTCCCGCATAACGAGTTGCTTCTCATACTTCTTCATTATTTCATTTCCTATATTTTCTTTAGTAAGTGCTTCTCGTTGAACTTCTTTGATTTGTGAGTTGAGATTCATGTGAATTTTTATGTTCATCGCTCGTACTCGAATTGGTTCTCGTTCCTTTCTGCTTAGTGCGTCAGCCACCACATTCGCTTTCCCGGGATGATAACGAATTTCACAATCATAGTCGTTTATTAACTCGACCCACCTACGTTGCCTCATGTTCAGCTGTTTCTGATCAAAAATATGTTGAAGGCTTTTATGATCAGTAAACACAGTGCATTTAACCCCATACAAGTAGTGTCTCCATATCTTCAATGCAAACACGACTGCTCCCAGTTCTAAATCATGCGTCGTATAATTTCGCTCATGAATCTTCAATTTTCGGGATGCGTATGCAATAACTTTCTTCCGTTGCATAAGAACGCAACCAAAACCTTGTCGCGAAGCGTCACAATATATTTCAAAATCATCGTTCCCTTCTGGTAACGATAAAATAGGCGCCGTAGTTAACTTCTTCTTTAGTAATTGGAATGCACTCTCCTGCTCAGATGTCCATTCATATTTCTTCCCTTTTTGCGTTAACGCTGTCAACGGCTTAGCTATTCGGGAAAAATCTTGAATAAACCTTCTATAATAACCGGCTAAACCCAAAAATTGGCGTATCTGCGTTGGTGTCTTAGGAGTCTCCCATTTTTCAATGGCTTCAATTTTTGCTGGATCAACCTGAATTCCTTTGCTACTAACAACGTGGCCAAGAAATTGCACTTCTTTCAACCAGAAAGCACATTTAGAAAATTTAGCATATAGCTGTTCTTTTCTTAACAACTCTAATATCAACCTTAAATGCTGCTCATGCTCTTGCTCACTCTTGGAATAGATAAGAATATCATCAATGAAAACGATAACAAACTTATCTAGATATGGACTACAAACTCGATTCATGAGGTCAATGAATACAGCTGGCGCATTCGTCAATCCAAACGGCATGACCAAAAATTCGTAATGACCGTAACGTGTCCGAAAAGCAGTTTTCGGTATATCTTCTTCTTTGACGCGTAATTGATGATAGCCCGATCTTAGGTCAATTTTCGAGTACACACATGATCCTTGGAGTTGATCAAATAAGTCGTCAATTCTCGGTAGTGGATACCGATTCTTGATAGTTAACTTATTTAATTCACGATAATCTATACACATTCGGAAAGATCCGTCTTTCTTCTTGACGAATAAAATTGGAGCTCCCCACGGTGAAGTACTTGGTCGTATGAATCCACGATCCAGTAATTCTTTTAACTGACTCTGAAGTTCTTTTAACTCGGACGGTGCAAGTCTATATGGAGCACGGGCAACCGGTGCAGCTCCTGGTACAAGATCTATTTGAAATTCTACAGATCTAAATGGAGGTAATCCCGGCAACTCTTCCGGAAATACTTCAGGAAAATCTCTTGTCACAGGCACATCATTGATGCACTTCTCTTTTTCTTTCTTTTCGACTTTATTAACATGTGCTAAGATAGCATAGCACCCTTTCTTCAAGCACTTTTGAGCTTTCAAATAACTAATGAGTTTTAGCTTTGAGTTACCCTTCTCTCCATAAATCATCACCGGCATTCTATCCTTACAAGGAATGCGAATTGCCTTCTTGGCACACACAACTTCAGCTCCTACTTTGGACATCCAGTCCATGCTGACTATTACATCAAAACTTCCTAATTCTACGGGTATTAAGTCAATTTTAAATGTTTCTCCGGCTAAATTTATTTTACAATCACGGCAAATTTTATCGGCTTTAATTAGTTTACCATTAGCTAACTCAATCATGTACTTAGCATCTAGAGGTAATGATGAACAATTCAATTTAGCGTGAAAGTCTCTACACACGTAACTTCTATCAGCACCAGTATCAAATATAATAGATGCGGATAAGTTATTAATGGTAAACGTACCCGTAACAAGCTCCGGGTCTTCACACGCCTCTCTAGCATTAATAACAAATGCTCTTCCACGTGCAGATCCATTATTCTTCTCTGGATTCGGACACTGGCTCTTATAGTGACCTTGTTTTCCACACCCATAACAAGTAATGGTAGCCAAAGCAGTTCTATTTGCATTGGTGGTAGGAGTCTTGGTACCATTTGTATTTGTAACGAGAGCCCTACAATCTTCAGCAAGATGACCCTTTCGATTACATTTGTTGCATACCACATTACAGTAGCCAGAGTGATGTTTGTGGCATCGGTTGCATAAAGGATTTTGTCCTTTGTAACCAAAGCTTGAACCACCACCTGCACCTTGTATGGTTTCTTGTTTCTTAAAAGATTGTTGTTGGTTACCTCGATCATAATTTCCATTCCACTTTCTTTTGTTACCTGATACCTTCACATCAGTATTGGATGCTTTCTTATCCATGATGACCTGATCCATTAGCTCGTTTGCCATGGTTATAGCTTCATGAATTGTCTTAGGTTTCGATGCTGTAACGTTTGCCTTGACCTTTTTGGGCAAACCATCTTTGTACATTTCAATCTTCCGTTCTTCGGTTGGAACCAATTCAGGACATAGCAAAACTAATTCCATGAATCGCTGATTGTAGTTGGTGATTTCAGTACCAATAACCTTCAGACTTCGTAACTCATCTTCCAACTTCCTAACCTCGTTCCTTGGACAATATTCGTTGATTAACATTGTTTTGAATTCTTCCCACGGAGTATCATAAGCTACATCTCCTCCTACAGCCTTCACATAATTTTTCCACCACGTGAGTGCACTATCTTGTAAAGTGCACGATGCATACTTGGTCATGTCCTTTTCAACACAACCACTGATTTTAAACACAGTCTCCATCTTTTCTATCCACCGGGTTAAACCGATTGGTCCTTCTGTTCCACTGAATGATGAGGGCTTGCAAGCTTGAAAAGTTTTGTAAGTGCACCCCACACGAGGATTTGGGTTAACTGCAGCACCTCTTGCAGCCTCGACCCATAACATTCTGTCGTTCACTCGTTGATTGATGAGTTCCTGGATTTCTTGTTCCGTCATTCGGTTCAATCGCGCCATATTCTTCTATAAGAATGAAAAGAAAATAATTATTCACATGGAATATTATAGATGTAGTGTATATTTACAGTACATTATAGCTTATTAATTATATGAACCAGGTATTATTATAAAAGCCTTTTCTTCTTATTAGCGTTTTATAATTATATCTAGGGTAGTACCTACCCGTTAATGTCCATACTTAATAGCTTAGTACAGAATCAATTACTACCATCTAAATAATACTTAACCATGGAAAATTATTGCATTTCACACTTCACTATTTTACATATGCTTTTCTTACATCGAACATTAAGCAAACCACACTAATAATATTATACAAAACATTATATGATCCCATGGTTTAATACGGCAGTGCATCGTTTGGTCTATTTTCTAGGACGTTTAGGTTCAAGGAATGGCCTAACGCTTATCCTAGCTGTCTGCCTATATTTTGGCGGTGGGACTGAAGAACTGGATGCCGGGACAGCACGAATAGGAATAGCGGGAATAGGGGTGGTAGTGTCTAGTGGAGTTGGTGCCACATCATCCTTACTAAACTCGGGATTTGAATTTTCTAATTCATTAGCCTTTCGTTTCTTTCCTAGTTCGAACTCGTCTTTTGTAATTTCCTGTATTTCTTCCTCGGGTTCACTTTCCTCCTCGGGTTCACTTTCCTCCTCGGGTTCACTTTCCTCCTCGGGTTCACTTTCCTCCTCGGGTTCACTTTCCGGGTTCTCTATAGTCGGTTCATCCGGAATTTGTGAGTCTTCCCCAAAGATATTATTTTCGTCATCGGATAGGTTAATGACTGGAACACCATCTGAAGATTCTGGTTCGGAGTCGCTGAATGTGATAACAAGTTTTGAGCCCGACATCTATCATACAACAACTAACCCATTAGTACTACATAATATTTACATATAAATTTTAACCAACAATGATAAGCAATGGTTTTTAAATCAAACCCGGTCAAAGTTAAATCAAACCCGGTCAAAGTCCAGACTTACTAATGTATCCTAACGACTTATCAGTTAGACACACTAATGCAAACCTGGTTCGCTAAGACCACCGCTCTGATACCACATGTCATAACCCGTCCTTAACCATAAGAACGAGTTAGATAACGTATGATTTCATTGCGAGGTATTGACCTCTATATGCGACATTTTTAAAAGAACAACTGCATTTATTTTACATTACAAACCATAACTCTTATTTTAATACAAGCTTTAGATAATAAAAAGATGATTATCGTTTAGCGATAATCTTAGACTTACAAACTTTACATGTGATGATAACAATACGATTTCTAGCATATTTTACATTACAAATCCTCCGATATGCAGTTTTATTTTTGACACAAATATGCATACTCAAAATCTTGTTTAAATTCAACATGTTGCAGCGGAAGCTTCTAATTATCACCTGAGAATAGACATGTTTAAAACGTCAACATAAAGTTGGTGAGATATAGGTTTAATGCCGGCAGCAATATATATATATAGACCACAAGATTTCATATATAAACATTTTAATAAAAATATTCTAAGTGGTTGAGCACTTGGTAACCATACTTAACATTTAATCACGTCGCATATTCCCTTTATTATGAAATCTTACTACACCGTACCAAGTGTAGTCACCGAAACGAAGTACTGTGCAACCGTTGAATACTGGTCGTCCAGTCCGGTTGGGGTTGTCAGGCCCGATAGATCTATCAACAGGATTCGCGTTTACAATACCGCTGTAAATAACAGTTACCAAGCTACAGGGAAGTATGCCAGTGGTACAACTCAACGTAGAATATATTTTTCAGTTACTTGTGTCCATAACGTAAAACATAAAATACATGTATTCTCATCCCGAAATACTTAGAGTTTAAAAGTGGGACTATATACTCACTTTCGTCTTGAAGATATGTAATTTTGACTTGGTCTCCGATTGATATCACGAACCTATCCATATATAATATATCAATACCTTTTCTTTTTAAACAAACGTCACATATATATACTTATAATACTTTTAATACTTTTAATAATTCCTTAGTCCGTAGTTAGCAGTCCGATGTTAATAATTCAATTTTAAATGGTTCATTTTTAGGTGTTTAATAAACCCCCAACGAAATAAATAAAACCCCCATCGTATATGTATTGGTCGAGATTAATCTTGACCCACGGTACCGGTGTTGTCAAATGACGTGTTGCGTACATAAAGTACCGGTGTTGTCAAATGACGTGTTGCGTACAATCATGGGATCTTATGATTAATCTTCTCGTATTGTTTACGGGTGATCCTGAACCATATAAAATTGAATTATAAGTACATATATATAAAATATCATGTTATCTTAAAAAGGTGTGATTTATTTAATTTTTCCCAATTATTTTCGTGGCTAAACTAGTCTTGGATATCCGATTTTGTTTCGGTCATAGTTTCTTCGTTACAACTCCGTTTTCATTGATTCAACTTGCCATCTCCTTGGATCGAGTCCCTCTTTAAGACTATGAACTGTAAATACCTTAGTTTGTATTCGAAATCACAGGTCATAGGTCAAACTTTAGTGAAACTTATGAAGTTAATCATTTTTGTTACAAAAATATCATTTAATGACCATTTTTCTAAAAATACTTATACTTTGAATTAAATCATAAAATTTTTATGTGTCATCATATTCATAAGAAATATCATTTTTCCAGAATATAAACCTCCAATTCAAAGTTCAAGATGGTTTTTAATTATCCAACCCAAAACAGCCCCCGGTTACACTCCGACGTCGTAAAAACAGTTTTTAAGGTATCTTTGAAAAACCAAATTATACCTTGTTAAATTAGCATATATTTAAGTTATATTACAGGTCTTGAAGTATTTTAAAAGTTAAGTTAGAAGGATCTATTTAGTTTGCAAACAAGTTTGAAAACATTCAAACTATGTTCTTGTTGTTAAAATTTTATACCACAAAATAAGATAGCTATATATATATGAATCGAATAAGGTTATGAACAAAGTTACTACCTCAAGTTACTTGGACAAGATTGCTGTAAAAGAGGAGTAAGAACCTAGAACCAAAAGGGTGATGGAATTGGATGAAAGATTGGAAGTAAGTTTGTGTTCTTGGAAGGATTCTTGAAGTGTTTTTGTAAGAGTTTTCTTATGGTGATTAAGTGATGTTTTTATGGCTAGATCTTCATGGATATTAGCTGAATGGTTATGGAGTTTAAGACTCTTAAAAGTGTGTGTGTTTTTAGCTAGAGGTTTGAGGTAAAAATGAATCAAAAATTGAAAATGGATGGAGTATAAATGGTGATGTAAAAGGTGTATAAGTTTGTAATTTTGTGAAAAAATCTTTTAATCATGTGAAATTGTCATACTAGATAACAAAAGTAGTTACCTTATACATAAGGCATTGAACAAGGGCTGGTTGGTGGTGATTTGATGTGTATATACCAATAGTAAATACGTATAGAAGCTAGGTATGATACGAGTACATGTACTCTAGATATACGTATAGAAATTTTGTGAAAAATGGAATGAGAATTCAAATATAGCTATCTTTTGTGAATACACTTATATTGTTTTATGTATTTAAGTCCTTAAAAAGTGATTAAATACATTACTTATACGATATATGTATAAACATTATAGGTCATAAATATTTATGTCAAATAACGTTACGTATGGTTATCGTTTTGAAAACTTAAGTTAGTAGTTTCAAAATATACTTATAACTTATTGTTATTAATACAAAATGAGATATTAAAACATTCTTGGATCATGTTAAATATGTATATATACATATATATACACAAACGTATAATTATCATATATTGTATAGTTCATGATATCATCGGTCAAACTAGACGGTCAAACGTTGTGTAAAACTCATTTCAAAAACATAAGTCTCAACAATTTGGATTGCTTATCATGTTGGTAAGGTTTAATTTATGTAAATATTAATCTTATAAGTATAGAACGATCGAAAAAGTGCGGGTCATTACAGAGGCCGTGTAAACAGGTTGTGTATTGGGCCAAATGGGCAGGCTGTGTAGGCCATTGGTAGGACGTGTTGGCAGGCCGTGTAACAGGTCTTTCTTGGTTGTTTTTACTGATTTTTTGAATCGTAACTTGTTTTCCAGGGTCATAACTTGAGTTTCATCATTTTCACTCTAGATTTTTCGTTTTAAGCCTATTTTCTTTAATTCTTCTAGCATCTCCATTGTAATTACTTGATCTATCAAATAAATCAATTAAACACTTAGTTAGGCGATAAAGTTTGTAACTTTAATGTTTTGGGCCTTAATATCGGGTGTAAAAACATGACTTTTTAGCCGATATCAATTAGCTCACACTTAGACTTTGCTTGTCCTCAAGAAAATTTCTATTTTTTAACTTCAAGAAACCTTTTGAAGATTTCGTTCTTTATGTCTAAGAAGTTTGCTTTTTCTTATAAGAGCGAAAATAAGGATGAGTCTTCTATGTTAGTTGAGAAACTATCTCTGCAAGCATAAGAGGAGGTTACATGACTTTTAGGTTATCTTGCACGGGTCATTTAATCACACAAGTGTTTGGATTGTAACATCCCGCATTTTTTCGTTAAATTATTTTAACGCCCGTCTTTTTATTTTAATAATATCCTTCGTATCTAGATTCGTATCCTCCGTTAGCTAACATTCTTAATATTTTCATTATCGGATTATAACGTCTCTCGTACTCTCGTGTAATTCAAAATAATTCGTTCGGTTAATTCCCGCACCCGACTACAAACTTGAGGGACCAATGTTGCCAAATGACCAAAGTTTTGACTAGGTCAAATGGTCAACATTCACCACCTCCACTCATTCATCTCCTTCTTTCTTTCATACTTCCATTATTTTCTCTCGACTTTCAATCCTTAATTCATCATCTAAATTCGATTTTGGAGGCTAACATCAAAACAAATTATATATTTGGAATCCTCTCTTCATCCTCTACAACTTGATACCAATTTCTACTCATTTGGGTAATTTTCTAAAATCACTAGATTTTGTGTTCTTGATGTTTTTAACTTATAAAAGTGTTAATTAGTGTCTATGGCTCAAGTCTAACATGAATATATGATTTGTATGCTCGATCTTGTTGTTTTGAAGTAACTAGCATGAACTTGAATTTTGGTGTGTTGTTCTTGAGATTTAGTTGCTTAAAAGTTGTTAGATGTTAAAAGTTCATGTTTTAATTGTGTTACTAGTATCACTAGCTTCAATTTGATGTGTAGGTTGCTTTATAAAACTTCATAAACTTGATTATTGATTTTGGTGATGATGGTTAGGGTTTGATAGAACTAAATGTGAACATTTGATGCATTGAATGCCGTGAATTGTTGTTGGTAAGTGTTTGGTTGGATTGTATGTTTGATTACCTTCGAAACGGCATATCATACATGTAAATTGGTTGTCCGAATCATGAAATGAGATTTATGAACTTGTATACAATTAAGGATGAGCATTTAATGCGGTTTTGGTTATTGTAAGTGGTAGATTGATTGATGAAATATGCTTAGTTGTTTTCCTCGTCAAAATACCTTTCCGATGATATAAGATACATGTTTTGATGATTTGCGAATCATAAATTGTGAATGTTTGAAGTTTGGTTCGTGCATTTGTTTGTTGCAGCAAAACAGGGCCTGCATACTGATCTGGACGCCGTCCAGGCCTTCACATCTGGACGCCGTCCAGCAAATCTGGACGCCGTCCAGATGAACTACCAGGGACTGTTTTGCTTGGTCGGTTTACGAAAAATGTTTGCTATGCTATGGACCTCCGATTCACATGTAACTTGTTCTAACATGCTTATATATGATTAAAAACCTCAGAAAAATAGTTCGGGACCCGACCCGATCGTGTTGACTTTTTCGTTGACTTTGACCCGACCAAAGTTGACTTTTAATCAAACTTAACCAAATACTTATGCAACCATTCTAACATGTTTTTATACTAGTACCTCGCATGAAACTTGACAATCTGATTCACATGCTATAATAATCGAGTCGAAACAAGCCATATGACTAATTGAACACTTTGACCAATCGTGTTTAACGTTATTGATACAACCTATTTGTTTAGGTCGAGACTAGCATTCTTTCTTGCATACGTTGACTTGTGAAGTACTTTATTACTCGTGCACTCAAGGTGAGATCATAGTCCCACTTTTACTCTTTAAAACTTACATTTGGGATGAGTGAACATAAACGTTTTGTTTTACTAAGTGAACACAAGTATGAAAACAAACATTCTACATACGAGTTTAGAACAAAATCCTCAATTCGATTATCATTAGTTACACTTGTAGTGACCCGAACTTTTCCATGTTTATATATATATTAAATGAAATTGTTATTTACATGATTAAGTGTTTCCAACATGTTAAGCAATCAAACTTGTTAAGACTTGATTAATTGAAATAGGTTTCATATAGACAATTGACCACCCAAGTTGACCGGTGATTCACGAACGTTAAAACTTGTAAAAACTATACGATGACATATATATGGTTATATATATAGTTAACATAATTTTATTATAAGTATGTATCTCATTAGGTATTTTAACAATGAGTTATATACATAAAAATGAGACTATTAATTTAAGAAACTCGAAAACGATATATATAACGATTATCGTTATAACAACGTCTTACTAGGTACATATGAATCATATTAAGATATTGATACACTTGGTTAATCATGATAAATGATAAGTAAACACATCATTAAGTATATTAACAATGAACTACATATGTAAAAACATGACTACTAACTTAAGGATTTCGAAACGAGACATATATGTAACGATTATCATTGTAACAACATTTAACTGTATATATATCATACTAAGATATATTAATATATCATAATATCATGATAATGTAATAATTTAACATCTCTTTAGATATAATAAACAATGGGTTAACAACATTTAACAAGATCGTTAACCTAAAGGTTTCAAAACAACATTTACATGTAACGACTAACGATGACTTAACGACTCAGTTAAAATGTATATACATGTAGTGTTTTAATATGTATTCATACACTTTTGAAAGACTTCAAGACACTTATCAAAATACTTCTACTTAACAAAAATGCTTACAATTACATCCTCGTTCAGTTTCATCAACAATTCTACTCGTATGCACCCGTATTCGTACTCGTACAATACACAGCTTTTAGATGTATGTACTATTGGTATATACACTCCAATGATCAGCTCTTAGCAGCCCATGTGATTCACCTAACACATGTGGGAACCATCATTTGGCAACTAGCATGAAATATCTCATAAAATTATAAAAATATTAGTAATCATTCATGACTTATTTACATGTAAACAAAATTACACATCCTTTATATCTAATCCATATACCAACGACCAAAAACACCTACAAACACTTTAATTCTTCAATTTTCTTCATCTAATTGATCTCACTCAAGTTCTATCTTCAAGTTCTAAGTGTTCTTCATAAATTCCAAAAGTTCTAGTTTCATAAAATCAAGAATACTTCCAAGATTGCAAGTTTACTTCCAAGTTTTCTAAATCCATTCCAAGTAATCATCCAAGATCAAGAAACCTTTGTTACTTACAGTAGGTTATCTTTCTAATACAAGATAATAATCATATTCAAACTTTAATTCAATTTCTATAACTATAACAATCTTATTTCGAGTGGAAATCTTACTTGAAATTGTTTTCGTGTCATGATTCTGCTTCAAGAACTTTCAAGCCATCCAAGGATCCTTTGAAGCTAGATCTATTTTTCTCATCTCCAGTAGGTTTATCCAAGGAACTTGAGGTAGTAATGATGTTCATAACATCATTCTATTCATACATATAAAGCTATCTTATTCGAAGGTTTAAACTTGTAATCACTAGAACATAGTTTAGTTAATTCTAAACTTGTTCGCAAATAAAAGTTAATCCTTCTAACTTGACTTTTAAAATCAACTAAACACATGTTCTATATCTATATGATATGCTAATTTAATGATTTAAAACCTGGAAACACGAAAAACACCGTAAAACCGAATTTACGCCGTCGTAGTAACACCGCGGGCTGTTTTGGTTTAGTTAATTAAAAACTATGATAAACTTTGATTTAAAAGTAGTTATTCTGGGAAAATGATTTTTATTATGAACATGAAACTATATCCAAAAATTATGGTTAAACTCAAAGTGGAAGTATGTTTTCTAAAATGGTCATCTAGACGTCGTTCTTTCGACTGAAATGACTACCTTTACAAAAACGACTTGTAACTTATTTTTCCGACTATAAACCTATACTTTTTCTGTTTAGATTCATAAAATAGAGTTCAATATGAAACCATAGCAATTTGATTCACTCAAAACGGATTTAAAATGAAGAAGTTATGGGTAAAACAAGATTGGATAATTTTTCTCATTTTAGCTACGTGAAAATTGGTAACAAATCTATTCCAACCATAACTTAATCAACTTGTATTGTATATTATGTAATCTTGAGATACCATAAACACGTATACAATGTTTCGACCTATCATGTCGACATATCTATATATATTTCGGAACAACCATAGACACTCTATATGTGAATGTTGGAGTTAGCTATACAGGGTTGAGGTTGATTCCAAAATATATATAGTTTGAGTTGTGATCAATACTGAGATACGTATACACTGGGTCGTGGATTGATTCAAGATAATATTTATCGATTTATTTCTGTACATCTAACTGTGGACAACTAGTTGTAGGTTACTAACGAGGACAGCTGACTTAATAAACTTAAAACATCAAAATATATTAAAAGTGTTGTAAATATATTTTGAACATACTTTGATATATATGTATATATTGTTATAGGTTCGTGAATCAACCAGTGGCTAAGTCTTACTTTCCGAAGAAGTAAAAATCTGTGAAAATGAGTTATAGTCCCACTTTTAAAATCTAATATTTTTGGGATGAGAATACATGCAGGTTTTATAAATGATTTACAAAATAGACACAAGTACGTGAAACTACATTCTATGGTTGAATTATCGAAATCGAATATGCCCCTTTTTATTAAGTCTGGTAATCTAAGAATTAGGGAACAGACACCCTAATTGACACGAATCCTAAAGATAGATCTATTGGGCCTAACAAACCCCATCCAAAGTACCGAATGCTTTAGTACTTCGAAATTTATATCATATCCGAAGGGTGTCCCGGAATGATGGGGACATTCTTATATATGCATCATGTTAATGTCGGTTACCAGGTGTTCACCATATGAATGATTTTTATCTCTATGTATGGGATGTGTATTGAAATATGAAATCTTGTGGTCTATTGTTACGATTTGATATATATAGGTTAAACCTATAACTCACCAACATTTTTGTTGACGTTTAAAGCATGTTTATTCTCAGGTGAATACTAAGAGCTTCCGCTGTTGCATACTAAAATAAGGACAAGATTTGGAGTCCATGTTTGTATGATATTGTGTAAAAACTGCATTCAAGAAACTGATTTCGATGTAACATATTTGTATTGTAAACCATTATGTAATGGTCGTGTGTAAACAGGATATTTTAGATTATCATTATTTGATAATCTACGTAAAGCTTTTTAAACCTTTATTTATGAAATAAAGGTTATGGTTTGTTTTAAAAATGAATGCAGTCTTTGAAAAACGTCTCATATAGAGGTCAAAACCTGGCAACGAAATCAATTAATATGGAACGTTTTTAATCAATAAGAACGGGACATTTCAACACTTGCCGAGTGTAAGCGTGAACTTATGTTATGTGGATCCATATGGGTTTGACAAACCCTCATTCGGACGGTTCGCCACCGTCATATCGGATGAAATATATTTTCGAGAATCAGTGTATGTTCTAACACTATTGTGATGGGGTTCTATGGAAGGAAAGTTAAGCCTTGATAATTGGGTGCTCGTGAATATTAACTTTTGAAATGTATTACTATTATTTCAATCTTGCAAATCTTGTGATTCAACTTACTTATTTACTCACTTACTTACTTAAACCTATGATTTCACCAACGTTTTTGTTGACAGATTTCTATGTTTTTCTCAGGTCTTTGAACGATATGTGATACATGCTTCCGCTCATTATTTTGATACTTGCATTGAAAGTCGAGTATATATGCATACATGGAGCGTCTTTTGACTTTATTTAAAACTGTGTCGCATAGGTTTCATTTGTACTTATAACCTTGTAACGTAACTTTTGGTTGAACAATTCTTGTAAACTTTGAAACAAATCTTTACATTTGAAATGAATGCGACATATCTTTGGTCAAACACTATTTTAAAGACTTATGACCACGTAACGGGACCTAAGTAGACGGCACCGTCAATGACGATTTTGTCGGGTCGCTACAGTGGATTCCCTATAGATCTAAGAAATGAATTCGCTCAAAGCTAGTCATGTTGCACTTTTCGTCATAGACTTGATCAAGACTCAAATTATCGTTACTAGTGCAACGACGGTGATAACCATAGCTTCTAGGTCCTTTGCCAAATGGTGAAAATGTTGAGTGGAAAAGGGTGATTTTATTATGGAGTGGTGGTGAAGTTGCTTATTTTGGAAAAAGGTGGAAATGTAAAAACGGTAAAATAGTCTTTTTGAAGATTTATTGATGAAATGAAAAGGGATAGATATGAGTGCTGACATTTTTGTGAAGCACTCATAGAATTTCGATAAACTTTCTTTCTTCGGAATTTTCTTCTGACGAACAAGCATCGTTTTGATTTTAAGTTCTTCGGTCTTCCAGCGGTCTTCAATTTTTGACTTTATAAGTTCTACTCCTTTGCTTAGAACTTTTTTTGGGACGAAAAACACATGTATTATATATATATAAAAATAAAAAAGATCTGATGATCTCGTAGTGTTACATGTGGTGATGAAAATTATATCATCTGAATGAGCGACCTATGCGTACACAAAGAGCCGCAATTGACAAATAACTCCCTATTACAGTTGATTACACTTGAGATTGACTATTGAAAAACAATATAAATTGATCGGGACAACAAACTCCGAAGCATACAACTCTAACAGTGACGTACCACCAAATGAGACCGCTAAACCAAAAAAACCACCGACCTGAACCGTAGTCTGCAACACCAACCACACATCACACACCTCTTAATCAACTGTCCCCACCCTCAGGAATATATACCTGTCACCAAACCACCCACTGGGCAACCCAAGAACACCTGCCTCGAGACCGCAACCAGAAAGCCAAAGAGAACCCTCGTCAGCTAGAAAATCCAAGAAAACCAAACGATCCACCCAGAAACCCAAGCTAGTCGAAACCCTACCTATTAAAAGTCGAGAAACAACAGAAAGAAACCCTCCAAAAACCAATATATTGGCGCTTAGTAGTACAAGCCCACTAAGGCGGCAACAACGCCATTTCATTCAACATCGAAGATGACGATGAGGAACATGGAACATGCAGAAAAGGGCACATGGAGCAAAAGCAAAAGGAAAAGAACACAAAAAGTGACCAAACACCCAACTCTGTTAGGAAAAACTACGGTCAGACCCACCGGAATACCGGCTCACCAAACCCAAAAACAACCTGTCACCATGGACAAGGGACATGGAGGTACAAGGACAGAAGAAAAATAAATAAATAAAGAAATGCAACCCGAGGTCAGGACCGAGTGGAGCAGCGGATCTACAAGAAAGGAACAAAACTCACCATTTTTTGAAAAAGATAAGAAAATCCGATATAAGTGTGATGACCCGTCCAAATCCATTTGGACGAATACATCATTCATTGATTTCATAGTGAGGTTTTGACCTCTATTTGATACATTTTGTAAACATTGCATTCTTTTGAAAAGGCATACCATAAATGAATATATAAATCCAAGGTTTTCGACATCTGATGATTTCTACTTATAGACAATCACCGTATATAATAGTTTTTAACAATACATCTGTTGACAATACAGTCAAATAAGATACATGGTGATGATTTTGTGAATGCAAAATTTTCTTGAATAAAGCATGTATGACTCCATGCACATAGCTTGTATAACATATAAGCAAACAGCGGAAGACTTCTAGGAACCTGAGAATAAACATGCTTAAAAGTGTCAACACAAAGGTTGGTGAGTTCATAGTTTTAATGTTGCGTATAATCTGTATATAAAGGTGGATCACAAGATTTCAGTTGTTTCATCCAGAAACGTTTATCAAAATATTCTACAAGATTGAGCACCCTTGTAACTAAACTTTAACATTATTATAAGTACCCCTGTTTTAACATACATGCAACCAACATGTATAATACACGCAATCCAACATGTATTAACCTCAAATAGCATACGTCTGTTTTATAGTTTAGGCTAGGGTTTCTATACCTGGAACAGATGGGGATGTCAAGCCCTATGGATCTATATACCACTATTCGCGCCTACCGGTTCTTATAACTGGCAGCTACTAGTTACCAAAGCTAAGGGATTTTCAGTTCAAACTCGGTGTAGAATTTAGTATGTACTTGTATCCATTGCGTTTAAAATAAAGTGCATTTATTCTCAGCCCAAAAATATAGATTGCAAAAGCAATTAAAAAGGGAGCATATGAAACTCACCTTAGCAGCACATAAGGTCATTCACCGAAACGTGATCGAAACTCGGAATGCAAGATAACCGTAGATCTCAACCTAGAGAACATATGTTGGTCAATACAGGTCTAACAAGCTAAGTCGGGTCATAGTATATCACAATCCTAATGCTCGAGACCGACATGCAAAAGTTAACAAAAGTCATCTCAAAAGTCATCCTGACCCAATATGATCTTTAAATCTATACATGTTTATCATATTAACATAGTATCAGTCTTGAACGAATTTATAGTTTATCAAACTCAAAATATTATTTATTTCAGGAGCTATATTATATTTGAATTATCATGGCTTTCACAAAGCTTTCCAATACTTATAAAATCAGATTATAGTGTTTATAAAGCTTTAAAACATGATAAGACAGTCAACTTTGACAATTGTTCAACAAAACGAGACGTGCCTTATATAGAAATTCATTTACTCGATTAGTAATATCTAAAAATCCAATTTATCAATCTCATAGACAAGTTGTTTAAATATTAATTTACAGTTTCAAACACAATTTCAATTAACATCATACATAATTCAGTTGGCCATATCTTTTAATCCGTTCATCGAAATCACGCGATTTCTAAATGAAAAGTTATTAATTTTTCGATAGCTTTCCAACGACATGCATATCATATACTCTATATCAGTAGCATATGTATCAAATTCGTGATTCATCATAAACTGTTTAACGATAAAATTAAAGCATACAAGCATGCACAAACATATATACTCGAGCACTAGACATGGATACACTATTAATATATAAAAGGTAAGATATGAATGCTCACGTATCAATATTGTGATTCAATATTGCAGGAAAGTACGTAGACGCAACGGAGATGATAAACACTAGGTTGACCTTTGACTCATGATCATAACCCCCAAGCAATGCTCATAACCTCCATAGCTATAAACCATAATTTTCTTAGTTCTATCCCGCTCTAAAAGCTTGTTTTGAAATCGTTTGGACATAACTTCATCGTAATATTTTATGTATAATAATACTAATAATAATACTCCTAACTATAAGATTAATAATAATATTAATCTTAATAATAATAATAATAATAATAATAATAATAATAATAATAATAATAATAATAATAATAATAATAATATAAATATGTATATTTTCTTTAATAATAATAATAATAATAATAATAATAATAATAATAATAATAATAATAATGTAAATATGTATATTTTCTTTACAGAGGGAGAGAAAGAATTGTGAAGGTGCAAACAACTCGAGCAGAATTCGTGTCAATTTATAGGACTTGGCCAAACTTTGGGGCCATGCGATCGCATGGCTGTGATGTCCAATTCCCATGCGATCGCATGGGGTGCTGATCCAGCTCACATTGTTTTGTACACTAGCTTGTCGACATATTATTTAATGATATAATATAATATATATAATTTATATTAATTATATATATATATATATTATGTTATATTCTCATGCATAGGTGACTTGTAACTTTAGTTCCGTTGTCTTGTACGTTGATGCCCAGTTTATGTCTCGGTTTCGGTTTTTCGAACATTACTTCGTATCTTTTAATAACTTGTACTTTACGTTTCGCGACGTGTACCTTTGTCAAAATATAGACTTACATTACCAATAACTATGTTACCCGAAGTGTATCTTGTACGTTCGAGTGTTTTGGTCATTTGCATCTATAAATTAACGTCTTAATATATAATAATATTATTTTAAATCAAAACGTTTTATATCTAAGTTAATATTATATTTTATAACATTTATAAAATATATATACATTATCATTTTGAAATAGTGTTTTACTGTAGCAAAACTATTTTTACTGTAGCAAATAGTGGTTTTCGAAAATACTGTAGCTTTTCGGGTACTGTAGCAATTCGAAAATACTGTAGCAATTTAGTGTTTTACATGTTCATCTTAAACGTTTTAGTTAACTTATCTAAATATCAAACGAATCAATAAACGAATGTTACTATCATTTACTAAATAACTTGAAATTATATATATGTATATATCTTTATTTAATATACATAAATCAGTTTTTAAATACACATTGCAAGTTATTTATAATTAATTTTAATAATTAATATTTCAACTTATTGTATATATATATATATATATATATATATATATATATATATATATATATATATATATATATATATATATATATATATATTTATAAATAGATGTTTGTGAATCGTCGGTCTACAATCAAATGTTAACTGAATATATATAACATTAGTTCAAAAATTTTGAGAATCAATATTACAGACTTTGCTTATCTTGTCGAAATCATATAAAGATTAAGTTTAAATTTGGTCAAAAATTTCCGGGTCGTCACAATAAGCCTCCGGCAAAAATAACGCCGAAAGAATTCCGACCCTCGGATCCAGCTGACCGAAGAAAACTGACACAAAGCCGGTATAAGCATCCGGCAAAAATACCACTTGATAATGTAATTTATTTTCGTAACACCATTGAAATAAGCTATCTAGTAAAAAAAAATTGAAATTATAGCATGTGACTACTATTGTTAGATCCACCACTGAATATAAGTGGTGTTGTGAAGTCTCTTGAGAGCCAATTGAAGTGTTTGATTTTATGGAAGGTAGAATAGTTTAATTATGTAATGGTTGTGTAATTTAGATTTAGGTTAAGGTTTAGATTTTATGTTAAGGTTTGTTATTTAATTTGGGGAAGAAGTTAAAAATGATAAAGAAAGTGAAAATGGAAGAAGGAAGACAAGGTTTCAAGAGATAAAAATGAATGACAAAAATACCCTCACATGTTAGTCATGTGACCATAATAAATGAGAGAAAACTAACGCCAGTTAGAGGGTCAACTGTAGTGACCCGAACTTTTCCATGTTTATATATATTAAATGAAATTGTTATTTACATGATTAAGTGTTTCCAACATGTTAAGTAATCAAACTTGTTAAGACTTGATTAATTGAAATAGGTTTCATATAGACAATTGACCACCCAAGTTGACCGGTGATTCACGAACGCTAAGACTTGTAAAAACTATATGATGACATATATATGGATATATATATATATAGTTAACATGATATTATGATAAGTAAACATATCATTAAGTATATTAACAATGAACTACATATGTAAAAGCAAGACTACTAACTTAATGATTTTGAAACGAGACATATATGTAACGATTATCGTTGTAACGACATTTAATGTATATATATATATCATATTAAGAGATATTCATAAATCATATTATCATGATAATATAATAATTTAAAATCTATAAACATTGGGTTAACAACATTTAACAAGATCGTTAACCTAAAGGTTTCAAAACAACACTTACATGTAACGACTAACGATGACTTAACGACTCAGTTAAAATGTATATACATGTAGTGTTTTAATATGTATTCATACACTTTTGAAAGACTTCAAGACACTTATCAAAATACTTCTACTTAACAAAAATGCTTACAATTACATCCTCGTTCAGTTTCATCAACAATTCTACTCGTATGCACCCGTATTCGTACTCGTACAATACACAGCTTTTAGATGTATGTACTATTGGTATATACACTCCAATGATCAGCTCTTAGCAGCCCATGTGAGTCACCTAACACATGTGGGAACCATCATTTGGCAACTAGCATGAAATATCTCATAAAATTACAAAAATATGAGTAATCATTCATGACTTATTTACATGAAAACAAAATTACATATCCTTTATATCTAATCCATACACCAACGAACAAAAACACCTACAAACACTTTCATTCTTCAATTTTCTTCATCTAATTGATCTCTCTCAAGTTCTATCTTCAAGTTCTAAGTGTTCTTCATAAATTCTACAAGTTCTAGTTTCATAAAATCAAGAATACTTCCAAGTTTGCTAGCTTACTTCCAATCTTGTAGAGTGATCATCCAACCTCAAGAAATATTTCTTATTTACAGTAATATATCTTTCTAATACAAGGTAATACTCATATTTAAACTTTGATTCAATTTCTATAACTATAACAATCTTATTTCGAGTGGAAATCTTACTTGAACTTGTTTTCGTGTCATGATTCTGCTTCAAGAACTTTCAAGCCATCCAAGGATCCTTTGAAGATAGATCCATTTTTCTCATTTCTAGTAGCTTTATCCAGAAAACTTGAGGTAGTAATGATGTTCATAACATCATTCGATTCATACATATAAAGCTATCTTATTCGAAGGTTTAAACTTGTAATCACTAGAACATAGTTTAGTTAATTCTAAACTTGTTCGCAAACAAAAGTTAATCCTTCTAACTTGACTTTTAAAATCAACTAAACACATGTTCTATATCTATATGATATGCTAACTTAATGATTTAAAACCTGGAAACACGAAGAACACTGTAAAACCGGACATACGCCGTCGTAGTAACACCGCGGGTTGTTTTGGGTTAGTTAATTAAAAACTATGATAAACTTTGATTTAAAAGTTGTTCTTCTGGGAAAATTATTTTTCTTATGAACATGAAACTATATCCAAAAATCATGATTAAACTCAAAGTGGAAGTATGTTTTCTAAAATGATCATCTAGACGTCGTTCTTTCGACTGAAATGACTACCTTTACAAAAACGACTTGTAACTTATATTTTCGACTATAAACCTATACTTTTTATGTTTAGATTCATAAAATAGAGTTCAATATGAAACCATAGCAATTTGATTCACTCAAAACGGATTTAAAATGAAGAAGTTATGGGTAAAACAAGATTGGATAATTTTTCTTGTTGTAGCAACGTGAAAATTGGTAACAAATCTATATTAATCATATCCTAGCTAACTTATATTGTATTATACATGTATTCTAATATATTATGTAATCTTGGGATACCATAGACACGTATGCAAATGTTTTGACACATCATATCGACCCATGTGTATATATTATTTGGAACAACCATAGACACTCTATACGCAGTAATGTGGGAGTTAGCTATACAGGGTTGAGGTTGATTCCAAAAATATATATACTTTGAGTTGTGATCTAGCCTGAGACGTGTATACACTGGGTCGTGGATTGATTCAAGATAATATATATCAATTTTTTTCTGTACATCTAACGTTGGACAACTAGTTGTAGGTTACTAACAAGGACAGCTGACTTAATAAACTTAAAACATCAAAATGTATTAAAAGTGTTGTAAATATATTTTGAATATACTTTGATATATATGTACATCTTTGTTATAGGGTCGTGAATCGACCAGTGGCCAAGTCTTATTTCCCGACGAAGTAAAAATCTGTGAAAGTGAGTTATAGTCCCACTTTTAAAATCTAATATTTTTGGGATGAGAATACATGCAGATTTTATAAATGATTTAAAAAATAGACACAAGTACGTGAAACTACATTCTATGGTTGAATTATCGAAATCGAATATGCCCCTTTTTATTAAGTCTGGTAATCTAAGAATTAGGGAACAGACACCCTAATTGACGTGAATCCTAAAGATAGATCTATTGGGCCTAACAAATCCCATCCAAAGTACCGGATGCTTTAGTACTTCGAAATTTATATCATATCCGAAGGGTGTCCCGGAATGATGGGAATATTCATATATATGCATCTTGTTAATGTCGGTTACCAGGTGTTCACCATATGAATGAATTTTTATCTCTATGTATGAGATGTGTATTGAAATATGAAATCTTGTGGTCTATTGTTACGATTTGATATATATAGGTTAAACCTATAACTCACCAACATTTTTGTTGACGTTTAAAGCATGTTTATTCTCAGGTGAATACTAAGAGCTTCCGCTGTTCCATACTAAAATAAGGACAAGATTTGGAGTCCATGTTTGTATGATATTGTGTAAAAACTGCATTCAAGAAACATATGTCGATGTAATATATTTCTATTGTAAACCATTATGTAATGGTCGTGTGTAAACAGTATATTTTAGATTATCATTATTTGATAATCTACGTAATGTTTTTAAAACCTTTATTGATAAAATAAAGGTTATGGTTGTTTTAAAAATGAATGCAGTCTTTGAAAAACGTCTCATATAGAGGTCAAAACCTCGCAACGAAATCAATTAATATGGAACGTTTATAATCAATATGAACGGGACATTTCAGTTGGTATCCGAGCGTTGGTCTTAGAGAACCAGAATTTTGCATTAGTGTGTCTTATCGAGTTTATTAGGATGCATTAGTGAGTCTGGACTTCGACCGTGTTTACTTGAAAAATGATTGCTTAACAAATTTTGTTAGAAACTATATATTTTTAACATGTGAATATTAAGTGATATATTAATCTCTTAACGCGTTTGATATTATGTGATAGATGTCTACCTCTAGAACAAGTCTCATTGACTCACCTAATAATAATGAAGAGTCAAATGTAAATTAGAATGATTCGTGGACTGATTCACAAGTTCCCGAAGAGGAACCGGAAGAAGACTCGGAACCGGAAGAAGAATCGGAACCGGAAGAAGAATTGGAACCGGAAGAAGAAATAGAACCAGTAGGGGAAATAATAAAACGGTTAAGTAGAAAAAAATTCTCAACCAACCGACCAAAGTTAATTATGGTCAATGGTGTTTCCGCCAAGGAAGCAAAGTATTGGGAGGATTACCAATTATCCAATGAATCGGATCCCGACAAGGATTCCGATGATGTTATAGAAATTACCCCAACACAATTTAATAAGGAAAAAGAGAACAATAAGGAAAAGGGCATAAAAATAGAGAAATTTGATTCCAAACCCGATGAACTTTATGTGTATCGTCAACACCCGTATTTCTTAAGTTGTGACAATAACCCGGGAACCTCTAAACCACCAGGTTTTTCTAAACCAATGTGGAAAACGATGGCTCGTATTAGGGGAACATCATATATCCCTAGAAACTTGGCAAAACGAACCAAAACCGAAGAAGAAGAAACGAGCGAGTCGGAATAAGATAATTTTATTCGTGTGGTGTAATATATGTAATATAGTGTGCTTATGCTTTATGATATATGTAAAAATTGCTTGTATTAATATTTTTTTTATGAATCTAACTCTTGTCTATTTTACAGTATAAAAACACAAAATGGATAGACAACTCAATATTTTAAGAGACCTACCCGAAGACATGATTGATGAAATCTTGTCTAGAGTCGGTCAGAATTCCTCGGCACAACTATTTAAGGCGAGATCAGTTTGTAAGAAATTCGAAGAACGTTCCAAGAATGCCTTGGTTTATAAAAGGCTTTCGTTCGAAAGATGGGGGATATCACATTGGGAAATCCATAAGTTACGATGTGTTTACTTTGACGCATATATTGCGGGGAACCCAAATGCTATTTTACGCAACGGGTTAAGAAATTATTTTGACTCAATATATCCGAATATAGGACTTCGTGATTTAGAAAAAGCGGCTAACATGCAACATAAAGAAGCATGTTATGCTTACGGGTTAGTAATGTTCGCTTCTCACCAAAGTGAGAACAAGAACATCGGGCTACAACTATTAAACAAAACGTTCCCACAAGTGACGGAGTCGGTAATTGGGGTAAGAAATGAGGTTTTTAGATTGTTACGGGACTGTTGGACATTACGTAACCATCGTTCCTTTGACGACGTTACAACATGCTGTCTTATCAACGGCCATAACGGTTATGTTCCACAAGACCAAGGATGAGAAGTAGTCCTAGTAAAACCAGAATGCATGATTTGTTTCTGGACGTATGAATTACGTGTCTTTGTTGCCTTTGCTGAACGACTTGTGTACTAGCTAGAATTATCTTCACAACTATCTTGTATCAAAGTTATTGTGTGCTATATTTCATGTTATATGTAAAATAAGCGGTATTGTAAGTTTGTAAAATATTGTGAAAAAGTTTGAACGCGAAATATTATTATAATCAGTTTTTCATATAGAATTGTAGTAGTTGAATTGCATATTAGCTACTAAGTATGAACTTAACGGGTAGGTACTACCCGAATTTAAACTTATAAAACGCTAATATGAAGAAAAAGCTTTTAAAAATGAGTTCATATTATGCTACGAGATACTATTGACTATTCTTAATATTCTGTATGATTAACTTGTTTCATTTGACTATTTGAAGGAAATGGCACCGACTACTCGACACACCTTGAATATGAGCGAAGAGGAATTTCGTGCCTTTCTTGCTTCAAACATAGCCGCAGTACAGGCTGCGCTACATACCAACAATGACCTTGGATCTAGCAGTACAGGAAATTGTGTAGGATGCACCTACAAAGAATTCACTGCCTGCAAACCTTTGGAATTTGATGGAACCGAAGGACCGATCGGATTGAAACGGTGGACCGAGAAGGTCGAATCAGTGTTTGCCATAAGTAAGTGTACTGAAGAGGATAAAGTGAAGTACGCTACGCATACCTTCACAGGTTCTGCATTAACATGGTGGAATACCTATCTAGAGCAAGTGGGACAAGATGATGCTTACGCACTACCGTGGTCAGCATTCAAGCACTTGATGAACGAGAAGTACCGTCCCAGAACCGAGGTCAATATGCTCAAGACAGAACTTAGAGGGTTACGAACCCAAGGATTTGATATTACCACGTACGAAAGACGATTCACAGAATTGTGCCTATTGTGTCCGGGAGCGTTCGAAGATGAGGAAGAGAAGATCGATGCGTTTGTGAAAGGATTACCGGAAAGAATCCAAGAAGATATAAGTTCACACGAGCCCGCCTCCATACAACAGGCATGTAGAATGGCTCACAAACTAGTGAACCAGATTGAAGAAAGAATTAAAGAACAGACTGCTGAAGAGGCCAATATGAAGCAAGTCAAAAGAAAGTGGGAGGAAAACGGTGATAAGAATCACCAATACAACAACAACACCAATTACAACAATAATCGCAACAACTATCCCAACAATCGCAACATCAATTGCAACTACAACAAACGGTCCAACAACAACAACAACAACAACAACAACAACAATAACAGCAACTACAACAATCATCCCAATAATAATAATAACCGCAAAAACAACAACAATCAGAAGCAGCTATGCCAAAGGTGTGAAAAGTATCACTCGGGGTTCTGCACCAAATTTTGCAACAAGTGTAAAATAAATGGTCATAGCGCGGCGAAGTGTGAGGTCTACGGACCAGGGGTTAACAGAACGAAAGGAATAAATGGTGTCGGAACGAGTAATGGCGGAGCAAGTAGTGTCGGAGCAAGTTATGCCAATGTAGTTTGTTATAAATGTGAAAATTTGGGCCACATTATTAGAAATTGCCCGAACCAGGAGAACACGAATGGACAAGGCTGTGGAGGAGTTTTCAATATTAATGCGGCAGAGGCACAGGAAGACCCGGAGCTTGTTACGGGTACGTTTCTTATTGACAATAAATCTGCTTACGTTTTATTTGATTCGGGTGCGGATAGAAGCTATATGAGTAGAGATTTTTGTGCTAAATTAAGTTGTCCATTGACGCCTTTGGATAGTAAATTTTTACTCGAATTAGCAAATGGTAAATTAATTTCTGCAGATAATATATGTCGGAATCGAGAAATTAAACTGGTTAGCGAAACATTTAAGATTGACTTGATACCAGTAGAGTTAGGGAGTTTTGATGTGATAATCGGTATGGACTGGTTGAAAGAAGTGAAAGCAGAGATCGTTTGTTACAAAAATGCAATTCGCATTATACGAGAAAAAGGAAAACCCTTAATGGTGTACGGAGAAAAGGGCAACACGAAGCTACATCTTATTAGTAATTTGAAGGCACAAAAACTAATAAGAAAATGTTGCTATGCTGTTCTAGCACACGTCGAGAAAGTACAAACTGAAGAAAAGAGCATCAATGATGTTCCCATCGCAAAAGAATTTCCCGATGTATTTCCGAAAGAATTACAGGGATTACCCCCACATCGATCCGTTGAATTTCAAATAGATCTTGTACCAGGAGCTGCACCAATAGCTCGTGCTCCTTACAGACTCGCACCCAGCGAGATGAAAGAACTGCAAAGCCAATTACAAGAACTTTTAGAGCGTGGTTTCATTCGACCAAGCACATCACCTTGGGGAGCTCCTGTTTTGTTTGTCAAGAAGAAAGATGGTACATTCAGGTTGTGTATCGACTACCGAGAGTTGAACAAACTTACCATCAAGAACCGCTACCCACTACCGAGAATCGACGACTTATTTGATCAACTACAAGGCTCGTCTGTTTATTCAAAGATTGACTTACGTTCCGGGTATCATCAAATGCGGGTGAAAGAAGATGATATTCCAAAGACTGCTTTCAGAACACGTTACGGTCATTATGAGTTTATGGTCATGCCGTTTGGTTTAACTAATGCACCAGCTGTGTTCATGGACCTTATGAACCGAGTGTGTGGACCATATCTTGACAAGTTTGTCATTGTTTTCATTGATGACATACTTATTTACTCAAAGAATGACCAAGAACACGGTGAACATTTGAGAAAGGTGTTAGAAGTATTGAGGAAGGAAGAATTGTACGCTAAGTTTTCAAAGTGTGCATTTTGGTTGGAAGAAGTTCAATTCCTCGATCACATAGTGAACAAAGAAGGTATTAAGGTAGATCCGGCAAAGATAGAAACTGTTGAAAAGTGGGAAACCTCAAAAATTCCGAAACACATACGCCAGTTTTTAGGACTAGCTGGTTACTACAGAAGGTTCATCCAAGACTTTTCCAGAATAGCAAAACCCTTGACTGCATTAACGCATAAAGGGAAGAAATTTGAATGGAAGGATGAACAAGAGAAAACGTTCCAGTTATTGAAGAACAAGCTAACTACGGCACCTATATTGTCATTGCCTGAAGGGAATGATGATTTTGTGATTTATTGTGGCGCATCAAAGCAAGGTCTCGGTTGTGTATTAATGCAACGAACGAAGGTGATTGCTTATGCGTCTAGACAATTGAAGATTCACGAACAAAATTATACGACGCATGATTTGGAATTAGGCGCGGTTGTTTTTGCATTAAAGACTTGGAGGCACTAATTATATGGGGTCAAAAGTATTATATATACCGACCACAAAAGTCTTCAACACATATTTAATCAGAAACAACTGAATATGAGGCAGCGTAGGTGGATTGAATTGTTGAATGATTACGACTTTAAGATTCGTTACTACCCGGGGAAGGCAAATGTGGTAGCCGACGCCTTGAGCAGGAAGGACAGAGAACCCATTCGAGTAAAATCTATGAATATAATGATTCACAATAACCTTACTACTCAAATAAAGGAGGCGCAACAAGGAGTTTTAAAAGAGGGAAATTTAAAGGATGAAATACCCAAAGGATCGGAGAAGCATCTTAATATTCGGGAAGACGGAACCCGGTATAGGGCTGAAAGGATTTGGGTACCAAAATTTGGAGATATGAGAGAAATGGTACTTAGAGAAGCTCATAAAACCAGATACTCAATACATCCTGGAACGGGGAAGATGTACAAGGATCTTAAGAAATATTTTTGGTGGCCAGGTATGAAAGCCGATAATGCTAAATATGTAGGAGAATGTTTGACGTGTTCTAAGGTCAAAGCTGAACATCAGAAACCATCAGGTCTACTACAACAACCTGAAATCCCGGAATGGAAATGGGAAAACATTACCATGGATTTCATCACTAAATTGCCAAGGACTGCAAGTGGTTTTGATACTATTTGGGTAATAGTTGATCGTCTCACCAAATCAGCACACTTCCTGCCAATAAGAGAAGATGACAAGATGGAGAAGTTAGCACGACTGTATTTGAAGGAAGTCGTCTCCAGACATGGAATACCAATCTCTATTATCTCTGATAGGGATGGCAGATTTATTTCAAGATTCTGGCAGACATTACAGCAAGCATTAGGAACTCGTCTAGACATGAGTACTGCCTATCATCCACAAACTGATGGGCAGAGCAAAAGGACGATACAAACACTTGAAGACATGCTACGAGCATGTGTTATTGATTTCAGAAACAGTTGGGATCGACATCTACCGTTAGCAGAATTTTCCTACAACAACAGCTATCATTCAAGCATTGAGATGGCACCGTTTGAAGCACTTTATGGTAGAAAGTGCAGGTCTCTGATTTGTTAGAGTGAAGTGCAGATCATCCAAATTCAACAACGGTTGAAAACCGCCCAAAGTCGACAAAAGAGCTACGCCGACATTAAAAGAAAAGATATAGAATTTGAAATTGGAGAGATGGTTATGCTTAAGGTTGCACCTTGGAAAGGCGTTGTTCGATTTGGTAAACGAGGTAAATTAAATCCAAGGTATATTGGACCATTCAAGATTATTGATCGTGTCGGACCAGTAGCTTACCGACTTGAGTTACCTCAACAACTCGCGGCTGTACATAACACTTTCCACGTCTCGAATTTGAAGAAATGTTTTGCTAAAGAAGATCTCACTATTCCGTTAGACGAAATCCAAATCAACGAAAAACTTCAATTCATCGAAGAACCCGTCGAAATAATGGATCGTGAGGTTAAAAGACTTAAACAAAACAAGATACCAATTGTTAAGGTTCGATGGAATGCTCGTAGAGGACCCGAGTTCACCTGGGAATGAGAAGATCAGATAAAGAAGAAATACCCGCACTTATTTCCAGAAGATACGTCAACACCTCCAACTGCTTAAAATTTCGGGACGAAATTTATTTAACGGGTAGGTACTGTAGTGACCCGAACTTTTCCATGTTTATATATATTAAATGAAATTGTTATTTACATGATTAAGTGTTTCCAACATGTTAAGTAATCAAATTTGTTAAGACTTGATTAATTGAAATATGTTTCATATAGACAATTGACCACCCAAGTTGACCGGTGATTCACGAACGTTAAAACTTGTAAAAACTATATGATGACATATATATGGATATATATATAGTTAACATGATATTATGATAATAAAACATATCATTAAGTATATTAACAATGAACTACATATGTAAAAGCAAGACTACTAACTTAATGATTTTGAAACGAGACATATATGTAACGATTATCGTTGTAACGACATTTAATGTATATATATCATATTAAGAGATATTCATACATCATATTATCATGATAATATAATAATTTAAAATCTCATTTGATATTATAAACATTGGGTTAAAAACATTTAACAAGATCGTTAACCTAAAGGTTTCAAAACAACACTTACATGTAACGACTAACGATGACTTAACGACTCAGTTAAAATGTATATACATGTAGTGTTTTAATATGTATTCATTCACTTTTGAAATACTTCAAGACACTTATCAAAATACTTCTACTTAACAAAAATGCTTACAATTACATCCTCGTTCAGTTTCTTCAACAATTCTACTCGTATGCACCCGTATTCGTACTCGTACAATACACAGCTTTTAGATGTATGTACTATTGGTATATACACTCCAATGATCAGCTCTTAGCAGCCCATGTGAGTCACCTAACACATGTGGAAACCATAATTTGGCAACTAGCATGAAATATCTCATAAAATTACAAAAATATGAGTAATCATTCATGACTTATTTACATGAAAATAAAATTACATATCCTTTATATCTAATCCATACAACAACGACCAAAAACACCTACAAACACTTTCATTAATTTTCTTCATCTAATTGATCTCTCTCTAGTTCTATCTTCAAGTTCTAAGTGTTCTTCATAAATTCTACAAGTTCTAGTTTCATAAAATCAAGAATACTTCCAAGTTTGCTAGCTTACTTCCAATCTTGTAGAGTGATCATTCAACCTCAAGAAATCTTTCTTATTTACAGTAAGATATCTTTATAATACAAGGTAATACTCATATTCAAACTTTGATTCAATTTCTATAACTATAACAATCTTATTTCGAGTGGAAATCTTACTTGAACTTGTTTTCGTGCCATGATTCTGCTTCAAGAACTTTCAAGCCATCCAAGGATCCTTTGAAGATAGATCCATTTTTCTCATTTCCAGTAGCTTTATCCAGAAAACTTGAGGTAGTATTGATGTTCATAACATCATTCAATTCATACATATAAAGCTATCTTATTCGAAGGTTTAAACTTGTAATCACTAGAACATAGTTTAGTTAATTCTAAACTTGTTCGCAAACAAAAGTTAATCCTTCTAACTTGACTTTTAAAATCAACTAAACACATGTTCTATATCTATATTATATGCTAACTTAATGATTTAAAACCTGGAAACACGAAGAACACTGTAAAACCGGACATACGCCGTCGTAGTAACACCGCGGGCTGTTTTGGGTTAGTTAATTAAAAACTATGATAAACTTTGATTTAAAAGTTGTTCTTCTGGGAAAATGATTTTTCTTATGAACATGAAACTATATCCAAAAATAATGATTAAACTCAAAGTGAAAGTATGTTTTCTAAAATGGTCATCTAGACGTCGTTCTTTCGACTGAAATGACTACCTTTACAAAAACGACTTGTAACTTATATTTCTGACTATAAACCTATACTTTTCTGTTTAGATTCATAAAATAGAGTTCAATATGAAACCATATCAATTTGATTCACTCAAAACGGATTTAAAATGAAGAAGTTATGGGTAAAACAAGATTGGATAATTTTTCTTGTTGTAGCAACGTGAAAATTGGTAACAAATCTATATTAATCATATCCTAGCTAAATTATATTGTATTATACATGTATTCTAATATATTATGTAATCTTGGGATACCATAGACACGTATGCAAATGTTTTGACATATCATATCGACCCATGTGTATATATTATTTGGAACAACCATAGACACTCTATATGCAGTAATGTGGGAGTTAGCTATACAGGGTTGAGGTTGATTCCAAAAATATATATACTTTGAGTTGTGATCTAGCCTGAGACGTGTATACACTGGGTTGTGGATTGATTCAAGATAATATATATCAATTTTTTTCTGTACATCTAACGTTGGACAACTAGTTGTAGGTTACTAACAAGGACAGCTGACTTAATAAACTTAAAACATCAAAATGTATTAAAAGTGTTGTAAATATATTTTGAATATACTTTGATATATATGTACATATTTGTTATAGGTTCGTGAATCGACCAGTGGCCAAGTCTTATTTTCTGACGAAGTAAAAATCTGTGAAAGTGAGTTATAGTCCCACTTTTAAAATCTAATATTTTTGGGATGAGAATACATGCAGGTTTTATAAATGATTTACAAAATAGACACAAGTACGTGAAACTACATTCTATGGTTGAATTATCGAAATCGAATATGCCCCTTTTTATTAAGTCTGGTAATCTAAGAATTAGGGAACAGACACCCTAATTGACGCGAATCCTAAAGATAGATCTATTGGGCCTAACAAACCCCATCCAAAGTACCGGATGCTTTAGTACTTCGAAATTTATATCATATCCGAAGGGTGTCCCGGAATGATGGGGATATTCATATATATGCATCTTGTTAATGTCGGTTACCAGGTGTTCACCATATGAATGAATTTTTATCTCTATGTATGGGATGTGTATTGAAATATGAAATCTTGTGGTCTATTGTTACGATTTGATATATATAGGTTAAACCTATAACTCACCAACATTTTTGTTGACGTTTAAAGCAGGTTTATTCTCAGGTGAATACTAAGAGTTTCCGCTGTTCCATACTAAAATAAGGACAAGATTTGGAGTCCATGTTTTTATGATATTGTGTAAAAACTGCATTCAAGAAACATATGTCGATGTAATATATTTCTATTGTAAACCATTATGTAATGGTCGTGTGTAAACAGTATATTTTAGATTATCATTATTTGATAATCTACGTAATGTTTTTAACTTTTTAAAACCTTTATTGATAAAATAAAGGTTATGGTTGTTTTAAAAATGAATGCAGTCTTTGAAAAACATCTCATATAGAGGTCAAAAGCTCGCAACTAAATCAATTAATATGGAACGTTTATAATCAATATGAACGGGATATTTCATCAACCATGTAAGGAATGGATAAATCGAGGTCAACAAAAGTAAAAAAAAGTGTCACACATGTTATTTGATACAAAGTTTAGGGACCAACAACGCAATTTTATCTTATAAAATTGTGTTCATCCACCAAGATAAGTTGGTTGTGTTGGGAATTACATGTTGAAAACAACAATCAACAATCAGTATTATTTGATCACGCAAATACATATTGCTATAATCAATCAAACCCAAATAAGACGTATAATTCTGTCATACAGAGACACAATAAAGAAGTAAACAAAAAATAACGAAGTACATAAAGTAAGAACAATAGTGACTCGCATATGTAACTTTATTTTATTTGATCTTCAAGTTGAAGAAGAGTTTAATCTCGAGGCCAAATTAATAATGTACATCACGCCATGCTTGGCCATGTACAATGCACGACGTTGAATTTTCAGTAATAGATTATATGTGATGGAAAAGTAAACAATGAATAGGCTGAAACCCAAGTTTCATATGCGCTACGCTAGCTAAAGGCGTAAGATTCTCTATGACAGGTCATCATTTGACCAGGACACGTCTCGGGATTTCTCGGACAATGTGGGAGGATGTGGAGTAGGTAGTGGGTGTGTTGGGATGTTTTAGAACGGCAGTTACGAAGTAGAAGTTAAGGATTAGCGGTCAATTTGGTAACCATCAATACTCCTCTATAGATAGATGTGCTAAGCGTTGTTTGGGATACTAATGAACACACACTTAACTAAACCTTCCTCAAACACTCATCTTGAAGGCTCGGCAAAGAACAACCACCAACACCCCCTCAAACTCAACTATTCTAACTGAGTATACTCATTATTAAGATAAGAATCTTAATCTTTATCATTCTATTGCACTCAAAGTCGATTTTTGACTTGGTCACAAATCAAAGAGTTTATTTTCATTAAATTTGTGGCTTACTAGAGCCCTACAATAGGTAATTTTTTTCCCATTCATAACCAATTAAAAATTTGCATATAAATCATTCTTTTTTTGACACTTATTGAGATCCATGTGCGAAAGAAGTCATACGAGAATAAATTAATAATTACAATAAATAAATATCTGTTATAATTCAGTAGGCTTATAACTACCTTTAATGGTTATAAGAACAAAGAGAGAAAAAGAGAGAAGAAGGAGAGAAGAAATATTGATATTGATATTTCAAGAGAAATGGTACACCTTAAATGGTTACCATACATGTCTATTTATAGTATAAAATATTACTATGCAAGAAATATAATATTAATAATAAAATTAACATCCAATCTAGATATTTTATAACACAATCTAGATATTTTATAACACTCCCCCTTGGATGACAATTTTATTAGAGAATAACTAGTACTGCCTCGTTAAAAACATTGCTAAAGAAAACCCATTGGGATAAAACTTTAGCTAAGGGAAAAAGAGTGCAACATAGAGTTGACTCCCCCTCAAGTAGGCAACGCCTGAGTTGTTACATCTTCTGAACATGCCTCATGCCAATATTATGAACGTGTGTTCTGAAAATAGCAGTTGACAGTGCTTTGGTATAAAGATCAGCAGAGTTGTTGATTGAACGTATCTCATTTTAATCTGGTTGTCTTTTACGAGATCTTGAGTATATGAGAAGAATCTGAGGTTTTCATTTGAAACTGTATCATCTAAATCTTTTATGTACAAGTTTAGCCCCTGTGATTTGTCTAAAGTCTCCTTCATGGTTTGCTCAAACCCTTGTTTCAATTCCTATTCCCTTGTAGTCTTTTCTGAGCCTTACCAACATACCATTCTTTTCCATCAAACTTATGACCGTTAAGACCGTCTATGGCTTTGGCGCCTCCTCAGTATTTATATTTTGTTCAGTCACTTTTGATACTCTTCTTTCATTTGTATTATGCAAGCTGCATTATCTTCATATATAGTTATTGGTGAAGATAGTTGTTGGTCTTTTATAGCGTTCTAGTCCACAAGAATCATTAATGATTTGTGTTATTGATCTCAACCAAACACATTTTCGAGTAGTTTCATATAATGCAATCACTTCGCCATGATTTGATGATGTTGCAACAAGTGTTTGTTTTAAGAACGCCATGATTTTGTGGTACCTCCATTTAGGAGTACATATCGAGTTTGAGATTTATCTTTATGAGGATTTGATGAATGACCTGCATATACATAATCAACCAAATCTTGTTTTGAAACGTTAGAATAAAATAATTTTAAATCAGCAGTTTCTCAAGGGTATCAAAATATGTGTTTGTCCCATTCCAATGTCTTTTTGTAAGGGCTGAGTTGAACCTTGTCAACAAATTAACTGCAAAAGAAATGTCAGGTCTTGTACAATTTGTAAGATACATAACAGTCCCAATTGCACTAATATATGGAACTTCTGATCCGTTATTATCTTCATGATCTTCTTGGGGATGAAATGGATCAGTGTCAATATTGAGTGATCTAACAACCAATTGGTTTTATCTTTAAAAAATGTTTTAAAATCTTTTCAGTATAAGTTGTTTGATGTACAAGTAGACCATTAGGCATATGCTCAATTTGCAATCCAAGGTAATACTTGGTTTTTTCAAGATTTTTTATTTCAAAATAATTCTTTAGAAGTTGAATAATTTCATAGATTTCTTTATCTGTTCATATGATGTTAAGAACATTGACATAAACAACTACGATCAGATATCCGAACATTTTTTTTATAAAACATACGTGCAAAATAAGTTTATAAGTATACCCATTTTTTTATCAAGTAGTCATTTAATCGGTTATGCCACATACGTCCCGTTTGTATAAACCCATTTAGAAATCTTTGTGATTTAATGGAATATATTCCCTTGGGTTTTACATTAGATGCTTATGATACCTTAACCCTTTAGGTATATTCATATATATCACTATTAAGTGATCCATACAGATAAGTAGTAACAACATTCATGAGATGCATTTAAATAACTACCAGGTTTATTAAGTATCTAATAAGTAATTGTATCCATTACAGGAGGATAAGTTTTCCTCCTAATTCATTTCTGGTCTTTGTGGGAAATATTGAGTTACAAGTCTAGTTTTGCCTTGTAACTTCATTTGCACATTTCTTTTCGGATAAAAATTCATTTATATCCCATATGTTTCACATCTTTAAAAGTGATAACGATTGATCCGAAAACTTTTCTTTTATCGAGCGATTCTAATTTAGCTCGTCTTGCTCCTTTCCATTGAGCTCAATCATGTCCACTTTGTATATTCAATGACAGATTTTAGTTTCAGATCATCATCTTTATTCATGATGTCATTGTAACATTATATGAAAATATCTCATAGAGATTTTAATTTCATTTTGGTTCCATAATATTGCATAATTTATCGCAATTTTAGTATTTTCATTTATCAATATCCTCTGCAGAAGGAATATTGATTTGTGGTTCTTCTTGAACACTTTCTTTTACCTCATTATCAGCTGATTTTCTTTTTCGAGGATTTTTTATCTTCGGAACCAATTGATCTTCCACGTTTGATGCGTGGCAAAGACTCAATAGTGACATTATTGCCAACTTTTGGAATTTCAATTCGAGCTGGAGCATTTATCGCTGGTATATATGATTTAGTCACCTTTTTTTTTATATCTGTAAGTGCATAAAGTAATTAATTTGCAAGTTCTTGCATATGCATTATTTTTGAACTTTCGTTTCACATTCTTTTGTGCGAGTTCAATATACCTTAATTGATGTTCACATCATGAAGCATCATTTTTTTTTTATTTCTCCCCCTAATCTAGGGAACAATGTTTTATTAAAATGACAATCAGCAAAAACGTGCTGTAAAAATATCACCCATCATGGGTTCAATATATATCTTATGATTGAAGATGTTTTATATCCAAAATATATTGCCATCTTTCTTTGAAGAGCCATTTTATTGTGTTGTGGTGATACAATTGGAACATACACTGCACAACCAATGTTCTAAGGTGGAAAATATTTGGCTCTTGGCCAAAATCAAGTATTAAGTGAAAATATTTATGACTTCCACATGGTATAATGCGAATTAATGTCGCAACATGTAAATTTACATGTCCACATATAAATATTGAGAGATTTGTACTCATTATCAATTGTCTAGTTATTAGCTGCTATTGATTCAGCTAAACTAATTTTGTGTATGCACATGAGCAACTGGATGTTCAACAACAATCCCTGTAGATATATAATGATCATTAAATGTTTTAGATGTTAACTCACCAGCATTATCAAGTCTCATCCTTTTAATGGTGTAATCAGAATAATGTGTTCTCAATTTAATAATTTGTGCAAGAAACTTTGCAAATGCCATATTACGGCTTGATAACATACAAATATGAGACCATCCGCTAGATGCGTCTATTATCAAAATGCTTCACATGATGGATGAATTGGTTCATATATCTTACCTTGAATTCTTTCAAGAAACATTTGTGATTCTTTTTCACAATATACTTTTCATTAATCACCATATGTGCTTTCCATTAATCACCATATGTGTTTTTTTGTTCATATATCCTTTTCACCATATACGCTTTTAATCATATGTACTGTGTTTTTCATCATATGCGCTTTTAATCATATGCGCTTTTCATCATATACGCTGCGCTTTTCATCATATTCGCTTTTTATCATATGCGCTGCATTTCCATTTTTAAACACCAATTATGTTTGCATAATTGCATTCACTGATGTTTTAATTGGCATCCATGTTCAAGGACTCATTTGAATTTTTAGATGATGTGATTTCTAATATTTGACAGTGATATACGAGTAGTATAATGTGTTTAAACATATCATATCATTCAATATTCATGTAATTAATCTGAAAATATTATTTTCACATATAATGGTTTGTAATTTCCGAAACTATGCATATCGAATAAATCTTGGTTAATTATTTGTTTGTTTGTATATCATGGGTTTTGTGGAGTACTACAACCACTCATCCATCTCCCTATATTCAAAAGATTTAGTATGCCTTACCAAATTATTGAGGAGAAATGAAATGAAAATAGATTTAATTTATTAGTGTTAGAAAACAAAGGAACGGAAGCCGTTGATATTTTTCATTCAATCATTCCTTTAAAATTGAAAAGATCTCATTTCCTTCCCTCTCCGGAAATAGAGTCATAGTAGAAGCTTTAGATATATATATATATATATATATATATATATATATATATATATATATATATATATATATATATATATATATATATATATATATATATATATATTTTAAGAGACATCCAATTGAACTCTTGTTCGTTGAAACAATTTGACTATATTTTTAACTCCCCATTATTAAACGGGCCATTTTGATGCACACCCTTAAAAAAATAATTTGTTTTTTTTTTAAGTTTTATTATTCAACCTTTTTTTTTTTCAACGGTCACGTTTTTTAACAAAAACATTTGACAAGTTTGGAAAAAGTTTTTTTTTTTTTTTTTTTAACATAAACAAATGTACTCCGTACTTTAATTTGAGAAGTAACCGAGTAATAATTAACGACTGTTGTTCCATAAAAAAACTTTTTTTTTTTACGTTACCCGTAAATTATAAAAAAAAAACTTTTTGTTTAAAAAGAACTTTCTACTGAGTTAAATGCATCATGTTAGTAATTTAGTATTTTGCACATATCGAAATCCTTGATTTACTCATGCATGTCTCAAAATATACGAGTAATTATTTTGTTGTCACGAATAGAGCTAGGTAACATATCCTACACTTTCGCATATAACTAAACATCTATCTTGGTTCCAAAGTTAGATTTAATTATCACATAATTTAATAATACTAATAAATTATACATGTTAAAATAGAAATTACGGAGTAACTAATGTTTCGATTATCTTTTTCTACTATTACTTTTATATTACCCTTTTTAATTTTTGTTGACTCGGTGAACAGTACTTTTGTCTTTCTGAACTCGTAACTTTCTTTTGAGATTCAACTACTTTCTTAGTGTTAGGTTGACAAGATTATTAGTGAGAGGTTATTGGTGAGACACGTATTTACATAACACCCACCTGTATGTTTACTCTTTATCTTTTTCATTGGTTCATTCTCTGTATCTAAAATCACCCACTTCCTTACATACCAATATTTCTTCATGTACTTGGTATCTAAAATCAAAATCACGAATTCTTTTTTTTTTTATTTATGAAAACACCTTATTTTAGTCGTTTTGAAAGTGGATATTTAAAGTTACTAGACCACATGTTCCTTCACTGAAAGTGGGTAGTTGGGTTAGTAGCCTACGTGTTGCTTTCCCCATTTTTTTAACTGGTAAAAAAAAAAATTATATGGAGTAAAATAATCAGGATCCATAAAACAAACAAACCCTTACCTACCATTCATCTTTGAAGCTTACTTTCTGGAGCAGACACCATAAACGATCAACCAAAATAAGAAATTATACATAAATAATAAATTTTAAGAATAAACATTAGTATGCATGAAATAAATAATGATTAATTGCATAAGTAATCATAAATGTTAGATAACATATAAAGATCCCATCGTATTCGTATTGATCGGAATTAATCTCGACCCATGGTACCGTGTTGTCAAATGACGTGTTGCGTACATAAAGTACCGTGTTGTCAAATGACGTGTTGCGTACAATCATGAGGTCTTATTAACATAAATATAAATGTTAGTGAAGTTAATAAGAGTTAGATTACAGAAAATATAATTCAGGCGGTATAACCGACCATATATAACTTAAATAACATAAATATAAATGTTAGTGAAGTTAATAGGAGTTAGATTACAGAAAATATAATTCAGGCGGTATAACCGACCATATATAACTTAAATAACATAAATATAAATGTTAGTGAAGTTAATAAGAGTTAGTAAACATAAATGATAGTTAGGCGACAGTGTCGACCATATATAATTTAGGTGGCAGAGCCAACCATATAATAAGAACAATACAAATGCATTAAGAACTTAATAAAAATTAGTAGTTCAAAATGTTAGTAGAAGTTTGATATATTCGAGTCTGAAAATTATTAATAATTTCATACCTTGATCACTGACTTGTGATCGTTTGAGATATCCTTTGATTACACTAAGCTCTTCTTGCTGATAACGTGTTATAATTCAGTAGGCTTATAACTACCTTTAATGGTTATAAGAACAAAGAGAGAAAAAGAGAGAAGAAGGAGAGAAGAAATATTGATATTGATATTTCAAGAGAAATGGTACACCTTAAATGGTTACCATACATGTCTATTTATAGTATAAAATATTACTATGCAAGAAATATAATAATAATAATAAAATTAACATCCAATCTAGATATTTTATAACACAATCTAGATATTTTATAACAATATCATAATAATGATATAATGTAATAATCACATAAGCTTGGCCTGTGTAGTACGGGGTGAGATTTAACTTGGGATTCTGCCAATTCAAGTTCAATTCTCATTTCAAACAAAGAGTTTCCAACCTTTGATAGTATTGCCAACATCAACGCAATTTGGGAAGGTCTCTGGGGAGTTTTCCCAACCTTCAATGGTACTGCCAACATCGTCGCGAATTGGGTTTCCTCCTAACGTGTGCGGGGGTAATAATGAGAGCATTCTATGTCGATATCACCGTTAAAAAATGTAATATACGAGGTTTTTTAAACGTGTAAGTTTATTTATTGGGTAGGAACCGGTTAAGTCATTCGGGTTTTTACTTTGTTCATCTTTAAATCCATTATTTATATTACTCATATATACTCCGATATTTTCTGCAAGAAAGTAAAATAAAAGAAAAAAATGACGGTTGTACACGCAGATAGGTAGAATGCCAACAAAATAGGAAAGTGTGACAACCCATGCGACACATCTTGACAATCGGATATGTTTTGGACCACATGGCTTTCTTGTAAACGATACTTAGGTCCCATTTGGCTTACGGAATTCCAAAGGAAATTGATGGAATTGGTATTGAATTCCTTAGACCGCTCCGTTTGGTTGACATAATTTAGAAGGAATTATATTCCTTGAAATCTTGAGATTCCTTCATCTATGATGTTGATGGATTTGAATTACTTTCAACAATGAATTTTTCGGGTTGCGACTATAGAGCGCCTTTTTGGCGCCCGTTTTCGAGGCACGTTTTCAGGGAGCTATTCGGCGCGCGGTTTCGGGGCGCGTTTTCAGGGAGCGTTTTCGACTTTCATTTGTGGGTCGCGTTTTCGGTCCGCGTTTTTGGGTCACGTTTTCGGTCCGCATTTTCAGGCCGCGTTTTTATACCATCGTGGCGCGTTATCGTGGCACGTTTCGAGTCACGTTTTTGAGACGTTTTTTAGCGGGCCAGGTCACTTTTTTGTGCGTGTTTTCGTGTCGCGTTTTCAAAGCGTGTTTACGGGGCGCGTTTTTGGCTCAAGTTTTCGTGAAGCGTTTTCGCAGGGCACCCGGAAGCGCGCGCTTTCGCGGGCGCCCGGAAGCGCGCGCTTTCGCGGGGCGCCCGGAAACGCGCGCTTTCGCGGGGCGCCCGGAAACTCGCGCTTACGCGGGGCGCCCGGAAACGCGCGTTTTCGCAGCGCGCCCGAAAACGCGCGTTTCTGGATCCCCTACTGAAACGCGCGTTTTCGCAGGGCGTCCAGAAATGCGGATTTCCGGATCCCCTGCAAAAACGCACTTTTTCGCCCCGTGTACGGAAAAACGCATTTTCGCAGCGCGTCCAAAAACGCGCGATCTCGCAGCGTGCCCGAAAACGCGCGATCTCGCAGCGTGCCCGAAAACACGCGATCTTGCAACGTAACCGAAAACGCTCTTTTTCACAGCAGAAAACACGCGTTTTCGACACGCGTTCTCAAATCACGAATCTAATTTTTTTTTTTTTTTTTTTTTTTAAAAAGTAAGTCTGGAAATGAACACAAAATTTAGAAACGTAATTCTTTTTATAACTTTTTAATTATTTTATGAAATGAAATTCAATTCCATTCCATTTAAAATAGAACAAAGTTTTCACATTTCATGGAATTTATTAATTCCAATTCTTTTGACACATTCCATTCCATCCAAAAACATTCCACGAGCCAAACAGGGCCTTATTGAATGGAACTTTTTTTAACAGTTTGTGATTTTATTAAAAAGAATCATCTCACTAGCAAGGAATTAGATGTGGCCGTCAAAAGAAATTACAAAGGATTACAATAAAAAGTATACCACGATATCGATTTTCTACCTTTATTACATAACCAATAAAGGCAAACGCTCGGATACTATCGAATATCAAATCTTTTTTGACGAAAGAAGAATCGAAAATGGTACAATTCTTAAAACGCCACAGTATCCATAATCTGGCTGCAAAAATCATGTATAACGTATCTCTTTTAGAAGAAACCATATTATAATAATGTAACCATTCACTCATTTCGGAATATGAGTTGAAAGCATGAACAGCAAGACCGCACCAAACACGTATTTTAGTCCATATTGCTTTCGTCAATTCACATTCAAAAATGGTCCAAAGTTTCATCAAAATTCGAATATACAGTATTTTAGTCCATATTGCTTTCGCCAATTCACATTCAAAAATGGTCTAAAGTTTCATCATAATTCGAACATACACCACATAAGATCGAATCAATCACCAAACCTTAAGCTGCAAGCAGATTCCTGGTTGGAACACGATTACGTGCCACCCTCCACATGAACACATTAACTTTCCGATGTATTGTTTTGTGCCAAACGTTTGAGGCATTGACGATGGTAGCAATTGGTTATCGCTAATAATTCTAGCACTTTTAATCGAAAATGTTCCAGTGCCATTCAAGTTCCAATGCCATTCAAACTCCAAGTCCATCTATCCCTGTCACTTCCAAAGCTTATCAGATCAATATTAGTCAATAGAGGTTCAAGCAAAATTCCGTTTTTTTTTTACCGATATCATCTCGACTCCGTTTCCATTCCGTAACTCCATTTAATCTTCTTTCACTAAGTAAGCAATCTTGATTTACCTCAAGGTGATATAAATTATTAAACTTTGTAGCAAAACACCTGACTTACTCAAAACATCCTTCCAAAATCTTATGGAATTAGCATTATCAACCAGTTTTTGAATACAATGATTTTGGATGATATTTTTGTCATGTAAAAAAACAACAGCACTAACAATATGTCCCCATAAGGATGACTTCTTCACGATGCAATTTATAAGAATATAATCTCTTCCATGAACTGTTGTGATAGTTTTTGCCCAAAGAGAATCGGAATTAGATAAATACCTCCATTTTCATTTGTGCAATAAAGCCACATTAAATGCCGTCAAGCTTCAAATACCGAGACATCCATGTTATTTCAAAGCCAGAACATGATCCGATGCAATCCATGGTAGTTTCCTTCTAGAATTAGAACCTCCCCAAAAATAGTTAGCACACATACTTATCAGAACTATCTCCGGACACTTAAAAAGAGACATAAAATAAACTCTAATGCTACCAATGACAGATTTTTATCAATGTCAGTCTTCCCCCGATAGATAAAAGAGATGCATTCTAACCCAAGAGCCGCTTTTTGAACCCATCTACCAATACTTTCCAATTATCGATTCTTTTCATATTTGTACCTTGCGGTAATTCGAGATAATTAAAGGCATCGACCCAGAAGTGCAGCTCGTGTAAGCCGCCATCTCACTTAGCTCAACTCCACCAATATTGATTCCATGAACCTGTGATTTATCAATATTCATCTTTATTCCAGAATCTGCATAAAACGCCTTAAAACATGAATGCTGTGGTTTATTTCCTGCACATCCCAATATTAAAAATCACCACTTCATCTGCATAAAATAAGTGAGAAAGATTTAGATTGTGATTATCCAATCTAACTCCACGAATGTCTCCCGAGTTTACAACCTCACACATATACATATGTAATCCTTCCATCATCATAAAAAAAAGGAACAGATTAAGCGGGTCGCCTTTTCCTAAACCTCATTTAACTGAAAAGTCATGAAATGGGCTGCCATCAACCAACACTGAAACCCGGGCTGAATTTAGACAACTGCCAATCCAACTCCTCCATTTTAACCCGAATCCAAGAACCCCCAACATGCGATCTAGAAATCTCCAATTCACCGAATAGTATGCTTTCTCGAAATCCACCTTAAATACCATTAAGTTTCGCTTCTTTTTCTTATACCATTCCATGGTCTCCCCTAACATTAGAGGACCATAATCTGTCGTCCAGCAATAAACGCGGATTGTTGTGAACTAATAATTGAATCGATGACTTTAGTTAAACGAGTTGCCACATACATCTTATATAACTTTTCAATATGCGCAGTTGGTCGATAATCCTTGACAAATATAGGATTACACACCTTTGGAATGAGAGTAATAAATAAAGCATTTGTGGCTCGATCAAACGACCCGAATCAAAAAACCTAAACACCGCCTAAATAACATCATCTTTTAAAACATCCTGTTGGATGGTGAAGGGTGAAGAATATCAAAACCAAGAAACTGCTGCTGCTATGCTACTCGCGACCGCGAGGGGAAAAATCGCGATTGCAGGTGGGCTTAATCAGGTTCGCGAGTGGGAAAGAACAAGTCGCGACTGGAAGTTGGCCTCGATCAGAGACTCACAAACGCAAGAGTTGGGCTGGGGAGAATCTCTTAATTGTGAGAATAGAGCTAGGCAGCCATAATTTTCTAGAAACATTTTACTTGCTCGTTAAGTTATTTCTTTGTTCGTTGTTTCCCTATAAAAGGACCATACTGTAACCCATACATGTACCTACGAATTTTATCAATAAAAAACCTCTTTGGTTGGCCAAGGATTAAAGTAATCATCTTTGATTACATATAACCTCGTTATATTCTCGTGTTTTTTTTTTTTTTACGATTCTTGCTAGTTTTTCGATTTATTCACGTATTTTTGTTTATTGTAAGTGGGTTTGATAAATTGGGATTATCAAGTCTTGTTAGGGCTCACCTAGTCGTTTTCTAACAAGTGGTATCAGAGCTCGGGTTACGAGTTTTTTTTGCGAACAATGGCCTTCTCGATCAAAAGAAAATGCAAATTGAAGACCTTCTCGATAAAATGAAGCTTTACCAACCCTTAAATGGTGTTAAAACGGAAGGAATGGATCAAGGCGAGTGGGACTTGTTGGATAGGAAAGCCCTAGGAGTTATTCGAATTTCTCTGGCCAAGAATGTCGCTTACAACATCGTGGGTGAAACCACAACGGCGGGTTTGTTTACGGCATTATTTAACATGTATGAAAAACCATCCGGTTTGAAAAAGGTTTTCTTAATTAGGCAATTAGTGAATGCTACGATGATTGGGGGGGGGGGGGGGGTCCTCTTCGGCGGATCATGTGAACGAATTTAATTTGATTTTAACCCGGTTAAAATCGGTTGACATAAAATTTGATGATGAGCTAGAGGCGTTGTTTTTGCTATCTTCATTACCCGATAGTTGGGCTGGTTTAGTGACGGAGGTTAGTGGTTCATCCGGAACTACTAAACTCACTTTTGAAGGAATCCGCGATTTGATACTTAGCGAAGGTATTCGTAGGAAAGATTCAAGTGGGAGTTCGAGTTCTTCTAAGTGTTAGCCGAAAAAGAGCTAGGTCAAGAAGTCCATCAAAGAGCAAGAACGTGATGTGTTGGAATTATCAACAAGTTGGTATAAGTCAAAGTGCTCGAGTCTTAAGTCGGGTGGGATCGTGGTGACTACGATGATCGAAGATGCGTTGATGTGCCCAAGAGGAGGTTCTTGACGAATCTTGAGTTTTAGATTCGGGTGCCTCGTATCATGCTACCCCATATATGAACGAGATGGTGAGTTTCAAGTTATATTCCGGTGGGGTTCAAGTTTGCCAGTGGGAGAAAACAAGTCGTGATTGGAAGTTGGCATCGATAAGAGACTCGCGAACGCGAGAGTTGTGCTGGGGGAATCTCGCTATCGTGACAATAGAGATAGGCGGCCAGAATTTTCTAGAAAGGTTTTTCTTGTTCGTTAAGTTGTTTCCTTGTTGGTTTTTTCCCTATAAAAGGACCCTACTTCAACCCATACATGTACCCACGAATTTTATCAATAAAGAACTCTCTTTAGTTGGCCGAGGATGAAAGTAATCATCTTTGATTACATATAACCTCGTTATATTTTCGTCTTGTTTTACGACTCTTGCTAGTTTTTCGATTTCTTCACATGTTTTCATTTATTGTAAGTGAGTTTGATAACTTGGAATTATCAAGTGTTGTCAGGGCTCACCTAATCGTTTCGTAACACATTCCAATATATTTTAACGGATAAAAAAGAAAATCCGTGTGGGCCTGGAGTTTTGTCATTATCACAAGCCCATATAGCGCGTCTCTTATTTCCGATTCTGTGATGTCACTCAACATAGATTTGATCAGCCTCACACAAGGATTTACAATTTGGAATCGTACGAAAAGTAGTCTCATTAACCTCATTAAAGTTTGCCATATAGAAATCATGGAATGCCATTTTCACCTGACTCGAGTCCACAACCCATTCACCATCAACTAATAAGAGGCGGAGCCAAGTAGTGACTTGAGGGTGCACATGCCAGTATGCCACCAATCATTATTCCTACGATGTATCTTTTTAGGCCTTTTAAAAATGTGATGTTGTAACTTGCTTGGCCTTCTATACTTGTGCCACCACTCAATATAATTGATGACACCAGTTCATTCCAAATAACATAACACTCAACTAATCATAAGTAATATTGGCCCAATTTTTTTAGTAATGGGCTAAGGGCTAAATACTGTTTTACATGGCTGCTTCTTCTCCGTAACAATTTTATTAATTTTATATTTTAAGTTGACTAAACATAGTCTCACTACTTGAATATCACTTTTAAAGTGACCACTTTCTTTCTTTATAAATTCTCGTTGGAATGTTTACGCCTAATTATCATACCCTTGATTATATTTAAAATAATAATGTAAGTTCAATTCTCTAAATTAATTTATAGACATAACTGTGAATTTAATGAGACATAAATGTAGATGAATTAAAAAGTGGTGTGTATTCCATGTTTATAATATAATGTCGTTCAATTGGGGTAAACCTTTGCACTTTGTTTGAAGTAACTACTTGGCGTTGTTTTAAATTAAGAAAAAAAATATGAAATATGATATTTGAACACACTTTTTTTTTTTTTCAATTAACACACTGTTTGTAACAAAACTTACTGCTCAAAACAATATTATTCTCCTTGTACCTAGTCCATACGCTAAACATAACATCCAACATCATCAGAATTTGAACACCCAAATTCCTCTGTTGTCTGATTATGATAAGAACCTGATTCCATTTCAAGGCAATGGCAATTAATTTTGAGTTTCAACATCTTTTGGTACAACAGAAACCTCCACATCTTTCTCATCAGAAGTCACAAATTTAAGATAATGTTCGATATCTTTCTCCGAGCTTCCTGCCCTTCGATGGTACCATTTTCGAACACTAGTTGGCTTCCTATCACTAATGGCAATTGCGATGTCGTTAGGGAAGAGATCTTTCATCACAAATGCATGTAGTATTGTTGTTACAAGTAGGCTGAAGACTATTAACGTTGCAATTATACATAGTATGACTGATAAACATTTCGTTACAATGTTTGAAACTTCGTTTGTGTATCTGATTGTCGCGATTGCAGCTCCGGTCATTGGAAATGTATATGCCCACCACGCCAACGAGAACTTGAATCCTCTGAAAAAGTTCACTCGTACCGCCTGCAAATTAGCCAAAAAAAATATTTATTTAGATCCCAACAAAATTTGTCCATTATCTATGTGTACTTTTACACTTAAACGGGTAAACAGATAAGGTTTTATCTGTATTTACACAGTTGCACCAAAAAATTAGTTAATTTGTGAAAGTATGTTGTTAATTGATGTTAACTAATACGGAGTAATTTGAAGTCATTAACTAACCAGAGAGAAATATAGGAACATGGCAATGAAGTAAGCAATTCGAGAGCCATAATCGAAGGAGCCGTTAATTTTCTCCCATGCCATCGAAGCAACGCTTGGAGCAGCAACAAACAGAAAGAAAACAGGATGAAGTTCTTTCGGTAAAGTTTCATTAGTTGGAAGTCTTTGATACAGAGTAACAAACAACACGGTATAGTGCGCCATTCCAACTGCAAAAAAGAAGATTGGGCCTTCTTTTAAGCCCATTGATGCACCCAATAACGCTCCAACAAAGTTACCAACAACCGATAAATGGTTAGACGGGTTGGCCACCTTCGACAACCTTCGTTGCCCACCCGACATCCACTGACCGTAAATCTTGAGTTCTAGGATAAAAATGGGTGTCATAAGAACATACCACAAAAAATGTGGTAAACTTGTCGCGACGGATGTTGGAACTCCGCTAGCTAAAAAGAGTAACGCGATCCATGGAGCGAAGAAAAAGTTTACTCGAATTGGATGGTAATATTCTCGACGAACAGCTTCGAAGTAAAAGATTATTTTCAAAAGATAAGTTGTCGCCACAAAGGTGAAGAGAACAATAGATATGCACCATAGAATTAGGTTAACTTTCAGACTTATATGAAGGAAATGTGTAGATGCGGTTGACGCTAAATTCTTCCACATAATCGCTTGACTGCTTACGCCTAGACAAATACCGAATGATGAGATTGGATACCGAAGAAGAAACGGCCATTTCTTGTCCTCCGGAAGTACTATTTCCTCCGATGGCTGTTAAAAAAAAACGATAAATATGTTAAGTCATTTACACTTATTTATTTTTCTACTATTCAGGCGTTTAATGCATAAAACATAAAGTAAATCATATAACATACTTAGGACATACTTCATATATCCATATATTAAGTCATTTACACTTATTTATTTACATACTTCATATATCCATATATTAAGTCATTTACACTTATTTATTTTTTTAGTGTTCAGACGTTCAACGCATAAAACATACAATAAATCATATAACATACTTAGGACATACTTCATATATCCATATATCAAGGCATATAATGTATAAATTCAGAACTTAATAAGAAAAAAAATAAACGGGCCCCGGACTTGTTGCAGAGATTAGACTAATAAATAAGACTTACCCGGAGAGTTTCAAGCTCCGGTCCTTCTAAGGCATCGAAATAACGATCAACTGGCAAATTTTCTCTTCGCGGGGTATTGACAAGTGGCTCGCTTGATGGTTTGCCTTGTAAATTCGAGAATTGTCTCTCAAGTTTACCGGACCATGTTTTGAAAGAGTTATATCTTTCGTCTTTTAGTCTATCAATTCTCGGGTTCCTAATAGGCCGATTTGGAAATTTTCCAGCAGCGACCGCCTCTTGAAAACCGACCCCGGTGGGTATGGGCTGCGAGTGATATTTAATCGCAGTACTGGCTGTTGGTTCTTTCTTGGCAGCCACAAGTTCAACATCATCTCTAAATGCAACTCTTTTGTCGTTTTGTAGGTGCACTTCCATTGGAGACGGCGGCATACTGATGGATATCGACGGCGTTCTATGGTGGTGCAAGTGATCAACATTCGAGCTTTCTGATTCGATTTTAATCGCACCAGAATCCTGATAAAATTCATGTAACAAATTGATCAGTTGTTTAACAACAGAAACTAAACAATTCAATTTATAAAAAAAGAACAATTTATACCATGAATCCAATATCTATAACATTTTGTTTCATAAGATCATCATCAAATCCCTCAACTTCATTAGCATCAATAGATCTAATTAAGGATGGGACTACATCCTTCTTCTTTCCAACATTATGGGAAACTTCCATGTTTAAAATTCACAATAATTTCCTGCTTCATAAAACAAATTTATTTATTAATTTCAAACTTGTATAAAGATTTAATAATTTAATAATAACAAGAAATGGGGATTCTATTTATGTCATGGTCTTGTTTTCTTGTTCATAAAGATGATAGCTTTTGACAACATAACAAGAACCCACATGACTGCATTAAAAACCCATGTTCTAATGTAATCTATGGAGTTAGCTAGAATACATGATTCTTAAAATAGTAGTACATTTGTGGTAAAGTGTGCATAAATGAGTTGTACCTTGAAGGTTAACCAAGAACACTTAGAAATGTATTCAAAATCAATTTGTTTTTGGGTAGTTATGAGAAGGAGACAAAAAGGTCAAAAGAAATGTGAAAAGGAAACAAGCAGAAACACACATTTCATTTTGGTGATATATGAAGGTGTATATATACTAGCTCCCTCACCACAAAACTTTTTTCCACATTTTCTACTTAACTTCCTAATAATACAAATATCTTTTTATAAAGTTCTTGATATAAAAACAAGTAGGAACATTCCAAGGTACAGCTATTTCCCACAACAGTTAAATTCTATTAACATATTTTAGTTGTTAAACAAAATTTTGCCAGTCATTTTCGCACACCAAAAAATAAAAATTAAAAAAGATAAAATATACATACCACAAGTATCTTGATACCACAGTTATAAATGAAAATAAAATTATATTTTTATACAAGACTATTTTTCAGTTTTATTGGCTTGGCACTTTCAGCGTGATGTTACTACATTTATCGATGATAGTTTGAAGCTGGATTTCTTCTCCAAGATATAGGTCTCCAAATATAGGTTGAACATTTAGACTATTTTTAATAGTGATGGTGTAATGGTGTAATGGAGTATAATGGAGAATTTTTGTGAGGTATAATGGTGATTTGACAAATGTGACGGAAAGAATGTTTGTAGTGACGATGGAGTGTGATAGGGAATACGTCCCATCATTTTTTTTAATTAGGATTAGTCCATATTTTATTCCCTAAAATCTGATTCGTTGAATGCTTCCTGACGCTATTTTTCCTTCGAGTGATTGACACCATAACACCACCAAATTTTGCCTCCATCACGACAGGTTAGAGGCGTGATGGCTTCAATTTCTTGTGACAGGCTACGTTAATGAATATTCTACTTTTAGTTTTACTTTCAAGATAAGTGT